>NW_006267347.1:417657-873015 GCF_000300575.1 Agaricus bisporus var. bisporus H97
TATTTTGAATTTGAAATAGTTTCATAATATCCCAAGAGTTTCAAAATTATATATAATAGGGATATATTTGAAATACATTTGACTATTTCTAACTGTTCCAAGAATTTCAAAATCATAGTAGGGACCTATTTGAAGTGGAATAAACAATTTCTAATTGTCCCAAGAATTTCAAAATGAGGCTAGGGATATATTTGAAGTGCATTTGACAATTTCTAAATATCTCAAGAGTTTTGAAATTATAGTAGGGATAGATTTGAAATACATTTGACAATTTCTAAATGTTCCAAGAGTTTCAAAATTATGTTAGGGATAGATTTGAAGTAGAATTGACAATGTCTAAAGGATCCAAGAATTTTGAAATGAGACTAGGGATATATTTGAAATAGAAATCAACATGGCTTGCAATATCTAAAAAGACCCACAGAATTTTGAAATTGCATCATTGACACAGTTGGAACACATTTGAAATTGCATCACTGACGACAACATTATTTGAAATAGTTAATTTCAATCTTCTCAATGGAAACCATGAACATGATATTTCAAAAATCAAGGGGAAGGCCCAGTTGTAATTGAAAACTGTTTTCTCAACTAGTGGACAAGGTGGTCAACGTCTCTGGTGTTAACTGCCGAATCCTTGGTGCTAAACCTCATTCCGGCTCCGTCCTGTGCTCCCGATGCCAGCGATGGGGTCATCATCATCAACAGTGCCGCGCCAAGTCCGCGCGCTGTTCCCTTTGCGGTGGGCCTCATCAAGCGGCCAACCATCCCACGAGCGTTGCCGCGTCCCGTGTCGATGTCCGCCAATGCATCAACTGCACAGCCTCCGGGCGCCCCGCAGATAAGCGCCAACACGCCGCGACGGACCTCAAGTGTCCGTTCTGGCAACACCGTTTCGATCGCGCCTGGCTTCGTTGCCAGTTTAAAGCACGCGACGGGACCACCAAGCCGGCGTCTGGCAAGTGACCATACTTCCACGCCGCAACCTCCACTCCTCGCTTCGCTCGTCGCGTCAGGCCTCGGATATGTTTCATATTTTCTCCTTCGACATCTCTTGTCACGGCTGCGGGTCTGCCACTTCTTATGTCGTCATGAACCGTGTGTTATGATGTCTACTTATTAGATTAAAAACCTCGTAGGTAACAACTTCATTTTCTTTCGCGGCGCTATGGAGTTAGCGCGCTACTTCGAGGGCCCTGGAAGATTTATTGGAGGCGGGGGCAACTTGTAAGTCCCTTAGCTTTTATGACCACTGTCGCCGGTGCGGGACAAGTCAATGCTGGTCAGCATCCTTATTTCGTAGTATTACATCCTGTAAGTCGGTAGTTGAGTTGGTGTTTCATAGTCGGTAGTTGTTAGTGTAGTTTAGTTCTATCTGTTTCTTTTCTCTCTTATGTTGTTCTGGGCTATTGTATCGTAGAAGGGGGGCCTCCGGCCCCCCCGCCTGCGGCGCGGTCTGCGTTTGGGCACCGCGAATAAATTCTGATTGAAATAATAATAAAAAAAAAAAAACATATTGCGGAGCAGCAAGGAAGAAGGAGGACTGGACAGGAGAGTGCAAGCACGAGATAAAGTGCATCAATTGCAAGGGCAACCATACTGCCGACTCCACCAAGTGCATGTACAAGCGGCACCAGAACAATATTTTGTGGCACGATCAAAGGCGCGCTACGGATATGGCTATTGAAAGGGAGAAGTGCGATAACAGGTGCCGAACTATCCACCAAGCTCGTCAACTTGACGATGAGCAAATTATCGAAATCCCATCCTCTTCCGAATGAATTGTACAACAGAAAGAGAAATTAATACTATTAGCAGACCTAAACAATCCGCATCACGGTCGTTACAATACTTGACTATCTTATCATTCAATGCGGGTAAAAGTTGGGAAACCACCTCTATTGTATTGGACAAATATGCCGGATATGTGGACATCATCATGTTCCAGGAACCGGGGTGGAAAGGTGTGAGGAGGCAACCATCTACCAAGAACAAGGAGGGCGATGTGGTGTGTGGCCCTCCTTTACACAGTTCGTGGCATCCTTTTACCGAAGCTTTCGACAACAGAGATGAATCCAGAGCAGCAAGGCGGGTGCTTACATACATCAACAGACAACTAGATGTTTTCAAACCACAACTCTGGTCAGACATCCTCAAGCATTGTGACGCATCATTAGTCACTTTGCACATTCCTCAACCACGTAGGGGCATACCCCATGCATCAGCAAAAAAGATTTTTTCTTAATTGTTCTTAATTGGTCATTAAGAAACAATTAAGAACAGATACCTTTTTGAATCTTCTTAATGACACCTAGGCCTGTGTATCTTAAGGTTCTTGGAAATGACTTAAAAGTCACTTAAACTGTACTTAGTTGATGTCTTTCTCATAGATATAAAAATATTGACAGAAAGATAGATTAGTAAAAAGTCATATTCAAGTCACTCAAGTACATAATTAAGACACTCAAGGTCAACTAAGACAATAATAAGAAGCTTAAAAGTGAATAAGTCAACAAAGTGATTATATTAGCATAGTAAATACAATACATTGGATACAAACTATACAAAAGGATGAGATGGGAAGATGAGGGAGTGATGATGAGGGAGTTAAAGATAAGACAACTCAGTGACAACGAAGGTAGGATTGTCCACTGAGGTGTAAAATACGGTGGCTGGTGTATAAGTACGTCGGCAAACGATGCCGCAGAAAGAACTGTATAGTAGAGACAGGAATGAATAGCGCAGCTATGTCGGAATGTCAAAATATTGGAAGTGTCGAAAAGGAAAGAATGTAGAATGTTATAAATAGTAATATTTACCAAAAGAGGAAATATACCAGAAGAGGAAACATAGGTTGAAATAAAAGAAACGAGAAGTGATAGATGTCCGTGTGTACGAACCAACTTCAATACTCCCCCTGGTTCGGCACTTAGGACTGCGCTATCAGACCGAAATGGAAACAAATACGAAGGACTGCGTCACGAGGAAGAGCCTTGGTAAGGATGTCGGCAAGGTTCTCGGAAGAGGGGATATAACTGAAAACGACCGAGTTGTCTGCGACTTTCTCTTTGATAAAGTGATGCTTGATGTCAATGTGTTTGGTGCGACGATGATTGCGGTCATTGGTGGTGTTAGCGATAGCACCATTGTTGTCAGCGTAGATAGTGAACGGACGTTGCTGGGCCAAATCTATTTCATAAAGGAACTTGTCGAGCCAGACTGCTTGCTGAACCGCACACGTGAAAGCCATATACTCAGCCTCCACCGTCGAAAGGGCAACAGTTTCCTGATGTTTGCTTGCCCAGGAGACTGGTCCTCCTGCCACGAAGAAAATGTGTCCCTCAGTTGAACGTCGGGAATCACAATCACCCGCAAAATCGGTGTCGACATAACCATATGGTTGTAGAGTAGAGTCTGGATAGTAAGTGATGCCATAGTCCAAAGTACCTTTGACATAGGCAAGTGCGTGTTTCATGGCGTTCCATTGGGTCCTTCCGGGATTGTTCGCAAACCTAGACAGCAGATTCACGGCGAATGACAGGTCCGGTCTTGTAGCTACCTGTAGCCACATTAAAGATCCCAACGCCTCTCGATACGGCACCCCTTCCATCTCAGTCATTTCGTCTTCTGACCTTGGTACCGAATCAGCAGTTGAGAGATCTATGCCGGGAGGTAGCAGTGTCGATTTAGGTGTAGCGTCCCCCATGTTGAAGCGATCTAGGATACGTTCACAGTAAGACCGCTGTGATAAACGTATAGTACCGTCCTTTTCATCACGTTCAATCTTCATTCCCAATATAAACTTCGCAGCTCCCAAATCCTTGACCTCATAACTGTTCCCCAACTCCTCCTTAGCTTTCTTCTCCCCCAATTCCGTAGACGAAGCTCCAAGTACATCATCCGTCCATGTCGACGTAAGGGTAAATTCTGTATCTTCAACCTTCGAACGAATCTGAGAATCTGCTCGAGATACATAATATCCGTGGCCTTCATATGTGCGGTTGAGGTTGAAAGCCCAATCGTGGGCGCCCTGCATGGTACCGTATAAAGTTTTGAGGAGTAACCACACATTGTCTCCCCCTTCCTCAAAACCCTGTGGCTGCTCCATGTATATCTCAAAGACGTTATCACTGTTGAGGAAAGCAGAGATGAAATCCAGTTGCCACAGCCTCATCCGCCGAGCTGCCGCCACAGTGCAGACCAGCCGAACAGACTCGAGACGAGCCACAGAAGCATATGTCTCGTCGTAATCTTCACCCAGGACCTGGGTAAATCCTTTAGCAACTAGCCTGGCTTTGCGATCTATCGCCTCCCCCGCCTCATTGTACTTGTTAGCGAAAACCCATCTAGATTTCACCACGTTCTTGCCGACCGGACGAGGAACGAGCTTGAAGACTCCCTTTTCCTTCATCATGGTCAACTCTTTAAGCATCGGCGGTACCCACAAATCAGCTCTCTTCATCGCATCACAATATGACTTTGGTACGATGAGATCGTCGTGAATGGTAGCGACCCCAGCCATGGGCCGCCCAAGGTATTCCATACTGTCCAACATCTTCTGAGAGGGTTTACGGTTGCGTTGAGACCGTCTAACAGTTGCAGAGGAGTCTACAACCGGTGTCACATCCGAGTCGCCTTCGGCCGTCGAAATAGGCACCGCAGGTGTAGTCACAGGTGTGGTACTAGGAGTAGATATGGCAGGTGGGTGTAACAAAGTGATATGTTTCGGTTGGGGCGCAACGAAAGTATCAGAGGGCCGTGTGGCGTTGTCATTGTCGGAGGGATAGGTAATGAGGGGATCCGTAGAGTAATGAGGCTTGGACTCCTCGAATATGACGTCACGTGAACGGAAAGCCTTCCCAGTAGAACGGACAAGTAGTTTGTACCCAGTATGGTCAAAGAAACCAATGAGTGTAAGCTTGACGGAATGTGGGGAGAGCTTGCTGGGACTTGCCTCGACAGGAACGTGGGCATAACATGTGGAACCGAACGGCCGCAAGTGGGACACGTCCTGGCGGTGCCCGAGCCAACGCTCAGCGGGTATGTGGTCAGGTTGGCGAGTGAAAGGTATGAAGTTGCGCAAGTAAACGGCTGTCTGAACAGAGTCAGCCCAATATTTCTGGGGAAGACCTGAATCAGAGAGGAGAGTTCGGGCCATGTCGAGCAGCGTGCGCATCGAGCGCTCTGCTTTACCGTTCTGTTGATGGGCATAGGGAGTAGAGAAGTCCAGAACGATGCCATAACTCTTTACGTACTCGTCCTGCAACCTGTTGTGCCACTCTCTCCCCATATCCAACCTAACCCGCTTGAGCCGTTTCCCAGTCTGACGCTCTGCCTCTCGGTGGAACTCTTTGAAGACGTCTAACGTCGCCTCAGCCGACTTGTTGGAGATGAAATACACCTTACGGTACGATGTGGCACCGTCCATAATCAGCATGAAATATTTCGCTCCCCCGGCCGACTGTACCGGTGACGGCCCCCAAATATCGATATAGACACATTGGAGAGGTTCAGTCTCGGCGATAGCTTGGTTGTTGAACGGGTGAGTAGCATGTTCGCCATATATACAGTCCTCGCACATTCCCATCATCTCAGTCGTTCCTTCAATATTCAGCCCATCCACAAGCTTGTCCCGAGCCATACGTTTGAGGACATCAACGCCAACGTGGCCAAAACGACGATGCCAAATGTCAAAAGGAACCGCCTTACGTCTCGCTTGTACGACGTTAGCGCTAGGTGTGTTTGTCCCCACCGGTATCACATAGAGTCCGTTCGCTTTAGCCGCCTCCAAAACCGTCTCTCCACTAGCACTACGCACGACAGCAGATCCGCCCTCAAAGCTAACCTTGAAACCTTTGGCAACAAGTTTCGAGACAGAAATGAGATTTGAGCGAAGTTGGGGAGTATGTAGTGCATCTCCCAGAAGAATCTTCGAAGTGGATTCCTTTCTGTGCACCCAAAGTACAGCCGTTCCAGATCCATCAATATTGAACGTTGATTCTTCACTAGCTGAGTTACCAAGTCTCGGTGGCGATATAGGTTTATATTGGACAAAATAATCCCTCTGGACAATACAATGATCGCTGGCACCAGAGTCGAGGAGGGTTATGATTTCCCTAGTGGATGCGCTATCAACATCCTCTGGTGTTATGGTTGCTAGAGCGAAAACTGTCGGTTTGTTGTTCCCATTCCCATTATCACTACTAGCTGTGTTGGCTGACGTTTGACCAGTTGATGCCGCATTGTTCGTCAAGCCTCTGACTCCTCCACGCTTGCCGAAACCCGGTGGAAATTGCCCGGCCTTTCCACCGCCAGGCCAGTAACAATTCTCTATAGTATGGCCTCGACGACCACAATTTTGATTGGTGCATTGAAGTTGTTGATTCTGGCCGCGTGGTCGATCTCGACAAACGTCTGAAGATGTTTGGAGAGCGGTGGTGGTGGATTGGGAATTTTGGGAGCGGTTACGACTTATCCTAGCCCAGTGCGCCATCAATTGATTTATTGCCTCATGAGAAGACTGAGTAGTGTATAATGTGGCGACAATGGAGTCCCAAGAACGGGGAAGTGAGTTGAGTATGATGGTGCGGAAAGCTTTATCGTCAATCTTCGCTCCCAAAGCCGTTGCATTAGACCACTTGGTACGAAGTTTAGAGATATATTGAACAAAGTCCTGATCATCAGCATAGAGCATATTGTGTAATTCCAACTCGGCGTTTAGTAGCGCGACTTCTGACGCTACTTCGTATGTGTCCACATATGATTTCCAGGCTTCGGCGGCACTACCATGTATGTTTATGCCGAGGCCAACTGGGTCGTCGGTATTGTAGATGAGTAAGCCCTTTGCCCATGCGTTACGCACTTTCCATTCAGCAGTGCTTGGAGTTGTAGACTCCCATGAGGTTTCTGTCGGCGTAGAAGTTGGAGATGTGGTCTGTGAAGTAGTAGTGTCAGGCGGTGAGGAAGGTAAGGGCACATTCAACGGATTGCTTGTAGGATTAATGATTGAACCGTCCAAGTATCCAGAAACACCACGAAGCTCAGCAGCTATACGGATGAGGTTGTTCCAAGAGACCCAGTTATTTCCATTGAATTTCGCCGTGTCGGCGAACATGGGAGGTGTGTTTCCACCCATACCGGACATTGTTGTAGTAATGTGTTATGTGCGTAGTTGGAAAATATATCGAGTGGGACGTTTGTGTAGTGCACACACAAAAAAAATCTTCGAGTTGAGTTTTTGGTATCTATCAGAACAGACTGGGGCCCATAACCTAAAGATAAGACAACTCAGTGACAACGAAGGTAGGATTGTCCACTGAGGTGTAAAATACGGTGGCTGGTGTATAAGTACGTCGGCAAATGATGCCGCAGAAAGAACTGTATAGTAGAGACAGGAATGAATAGCGCAGCTATGTCGGAATGTCAAAATATTGGAAGTGTCGAAAAGGAAAGAATGTAGAATGTTATAAATAGTAATATTTACCAAAAGAGGAAATATACCAGAAGAGGAAACATAGGTTGAAATAAAAGAAACGAGAAGTGATAGATGTCCGTGTGTACGAACCAACTTCAATAGGAGTAATGATGAGAAAATGAATAGTCTACAAGTAACAAATGAGTATGAAAACTTACAGAGATAGAGAGCACTCACCAGTAACCAAAGAATCCCCAAAATCCTTCCAAATATCCCCTCAAATATCCCCCAAGTATCCCCTCAAATATCTCCCCAAGTATCCCCCTAAATAAGCCTCCAAAAATCCCCCAAAATAGCGTCCAAAATAGGCAAAAAAGCGTCCTAAACTAGCTTAGAATTAGCTGGGAGAGAGCTAGGGAAGGGAAGGGAAGTTACTTACCATATTACAGGCCTGGAGAGCAAGAAAGGGGGAGGGGGAGGATGAGGAGGGGAAGAATGATGGTGGTGATGAGGAAGGATCAACGGTCATACTCGAAACAGAAGTTCAACATGTCACATGACATCACATGACCACTGGACTTGGGATTTTCGAGTCAAAGTTCCTCAAATGATAGGTAGGAGATATTTTCGGGTCATTCCTGCATGGAATTTAATGATCTAAAAGTGTATTCCGATATTTTCAAGGTCGGGGAGTTTGAATATCTAATTAGATTCTTTGTTGGATGAGATTCTAATGAGATATGGCACATTTAACATATGATAAACACAAGACTGCGCTATAGCTTCTCAAATATTGATCAGATAATAAATCTAAAACCAGATCCGAATTCCTGGACCTTGAATACATATATTTGCACTCTTAAAACATGAAAATCGGCGCAGGAACCAGTATAAAACATGACATTCTTGTCATGTTTTTCTATATCTCTAAAACTGGTATGTTTTCCGACTAAAACATACATATAAACTTATGTTCTTTTAATATTTTATGATTTGTCGTGATGTTTCCAGAATTTTCCGGTTAGTAGAGCAGGCTCTACGATGAGTCAATCTGCAGTTGACAATGACCCCCCCCCCTCCCATGATGGAATCTTGATATCTCCATAACGGGTATGTTTTCGACAAAAGCTTATATATAAACTTATGTTTTTTTAATATTCTAAGATTTGTCGTGATTTTTCCGGAATTTTACAGGCAGTAGAACAGAGCATATAATGTAATGTCTCTCTAAACATATTTTATAGTGAACATAAAATTGTCTACACTCGAAAAAGTTGATGATTTAACTTTAAGCTTCTGTTGAAAGATTCTAGTTCTTTTAAACATCCTTTGATCCTTGGTTTTCTCCTTTTTTTCCCTTGAGATAAACATGAATTTAGTTGTTGACAAGGTCAGCTACTTTTAATTTTTTATAGTTCTTTGTTTTCTTATTCTTATCTTTGAGCTATATTTCTAAGAACCATTTAAGTAACAAGGGTGTTCTTGGACTCCTGAAACTTCTTTATAGTCTTAGCCTGTCATTAAGTAATTCCAAGTAGAATCAAGAAAAATGACATTTTGCTGATGTGTAAGAAGCTGTATTGAGTTCTAACAACTTGTAGTCACCTGTGGACAGACTGTAAGAAGCTAAGGCCTCTGAAACGTCCACAGGGAAGTTCAACCATACATGACTAAGCTATCATGTGACTAAACTCATCCGCATATCTCTAAGTGTCAAGATAGAAAAGTGACCACACCAGGGTTTGAACCTGGGACCATCCCAATTGCACTAGGAAGCTCTAACCACTGAGCTATATGATCTTGGTATATAGTAGCTAAGATGTTATATGTATACATCTTAGGCCTAGAGGTGGAACCCACGACTGAGGGCCTGCTGCAGGGGCTGAGGCACAGTACAGATTATGTGAGAACTCAGAGCTCTGAACTGTCAGGTGACTTGTCCTGTCATCACCTAACACTAAGTCCACCAACTACACTTGTAGACTGCTTGCTCACTCTAACACACCCCCTTGATCCAGCCAGTCTACTCAAGTCCCAATAGTGGAACAGCAAACTCAACTACCTTCTTTGCCACAGCCTTGGTAAGGATGTCGGCCACTTGCTTGTGAGTCAAAACATATAAAGGATCAATGAGTCCTTCTTCAACAGTCCCCCGAAGCCAGTAAAAGCGCAAGTCCAGGTGTTTCATGTGTCCATGATGTTCTGGATTCTTGGCTACACTTACACTATCAACGAAGAGTGTCAAAGGAAGTGTCAGAGGGAAGCCAAACTCGGTCAGAATATTCCTAGTCCATTTGATCTCCTTGCCAGCCTCGACGGCAGCAACAAACTCGGCCTCAGTGCTCGAGAGAGTTACAAATGGCTGGCACTTAGAAGACCAACCTACAGCAGCACCCGAGACAAGAGTCACATAACTACCTGTAGCTCGACCTGTAGCCTTGCAGGCTCCATGAGAGGCGTCAGAATAGGTAGTGAAGAGCTCTTCCGAGTCACTAGCTCAATAGACTAGCTTGTAGTGCATAGTGCCAATGAGATAGCGGAATAGATGTTTGACTGCAAGCCAGTGAGCTGGAGCTGGGTTCGAGTTGAACCTCCCGAGATAAGAGACAGCATAGGCAATGTCGGGATGAGTCATAGTGGCCAGATACTGAAGAGCACCTACAGCATTGAGATAGGGAACTGACCTCATCTCAGCCTGATCCTCGAGTGAAGGAACAATGTCAGAGAGCTCAGATCCCGGAGCGAGTGGAGTGGATAGAGGATTAGCATCATCCATATTGAAGCGTTCTAGGAGCTCCTTGATGTAGTGCTCCTGCGAGAGGGAGATAGTGTGATGAGAGCGATCCTGCTTCACCTGAATACCCAGCAGAAGTGTAGTAGACCCGAGATCACGGAGTTTGAAGTGTTTGGACAGCTCAGAGACAGCCGAGGCCATGGCAGTATCACTTTTCGAGACAAGAGTAATCTCGTCAATGAATACTGGCACAATGACCTTGATGTCATCTTTGGAGTAGATGTAGATGGAGCTGTCAGAGCGAAGCCTAGTGTAGCCAATGCCTTCAAGGACACCCCGGAGTTTCTTATTCCACTGCCTGGCAGCCTGCTTGAGGCCATAGAGCGATTTACGGAGCTGAAAGACCATGTTAGGACTACCAATGTGATAGCCCTCAGGTTGGCGCATATAGATCTCCTCTTCGAGTTCCCCATAAGTGAAGGCAGAAGAGATGTCAACGGAGCGCATTTTGTAGCCTTCTCTAGCTGCAAGAGCAATAATGAGGCGTAGCGAGGCAGGACGGATTGTGGGGGCAAAGACCTCGGTGAAGTCGAATCCCGGACATTGGGAATAGCCTTTAGCAACGAGACGAGCCCGGTAGCGCTCAATTGAGCCGTCGGCAAGTCGTTTGACTTTGAACACCCAGCCAGAGTTGACTACCTTCTTGCCTGGAGGCAGTTCCATTAGTTCCCAAGTCCCGTTAGCCTCGAGGTTAAAGATCTCAGTGTTACAAGCCTCAGTCCAGCAGTCAGAGTCAGGAGACTTCATAGCTAGTCTATAACTCCGGGGATCAGCACCCGAAACGGCACCAGCAAACTCAACTTCACAGTACTCCGAGTCAGCTAGCAGAGCAGCTTCGTCGTCAGAGTCAGAGTCATTACCAGCTAAGTCTGGTTGTTTGAGCTTCCACCATTGACCAGGAGGCTTCCGAACTCGCCCAGTATGTCTAGGAACGTGAGGGGGCTCAAGGAGCGCTCCGGCAGTAGGAGGAGTGACTGGCAGAGGTGCATGGATTTGTGGAGGAGTGACTGGAGGAATCACAGGAGGAATGAATGGTGGAATTACTGGAAGTGGTAGAGGTAGAACTGGCTTCTCTTCAGGAGGAACTGAAGCGGACGGAGTGGGAGTCTTAGGACAAGCAGGAGAGAACTGATTATCACCCCCTTCATCCTGTAGAGGTGGCAGTCCTGAGTATGATGATGTATCATTAGGAGTTTGTAGTGGCTCTGGTAGGCAAGCAAATGATGGGACAGCATCGAGTTGGGCTTTAGAAGTGCCCGGAAAGTATCTCTCGTCAAAGTCAGCTCTCTCAGAGATCACAGTTCGCTTTGTGACTGGGTTGTAGAACTTCCAGCCTTTGTAGCCAGCCGGATAGCCAATAAAGACACACTTCTCGTAGTGAGGTTGGAGAGAATTGCACTTATCTCGTTGTACATGGACATAGGCAGTGCATCCCCATACCCGGAGATGTGAGACATCAGGTTTTGCTTACAGAAAGCTTGGAAGGGAGTAGTGCCCGAAAGCGAAGCAGTAGGAAGCATATTCCAGACATGGACCATAGACGAGATACATTCACCCCAGAACGAAGCAGGTAGCCGAGATTCCAAGAGCATAGCAGTGATCCTCTCTCCCATAGTCCTATTAGCCCGTTCAGCAAGTCCATTCTGCTGAGGCCTATTTTGAGTCGAGTGACATCTCTCGATGCCAGCAAGCTCAGTAAAGCTTATGAAAGCCTTAGACATGTATTCACCTCCCTTATCATCCTGTAGAGCCCGCAGTTTGACTCCAAGTTGAGTCTCGGCCCAAGATTTGTAGACTTTGAATGCTTCAAATGCCTCCGACTTAGCTTTGAGCAGATAACAGCCCGGAAACGTGTCGCGTCGTCAATAAAGGTGATCCAGTATTTGTAGCCTGAGTGTGAAGCGACCGGGAGCGGTCCGTGAAGATCTGAATGCACTAGGTTGAGAGGAGAGCGATTGTGATTCAAGGAGGAGGGAAAAGGAAGGGAATGCATTTTGCCAGCCAGACACGGCTCACAGATAGAGTCAGGGGACGAGTTAGACTCGAGTTTGAACCCGGAAACTAGATCCTTACTGATCATAGACTTCACATCAGCGTAGTTGTGATGAATGAAGCGGCGGTGCCATAGCGAGAGGTCAACTGGGAGGGTAGAGACAGAGAAAGCAGTCTCAGAAGTCAGAGTTGAGCCATCGAGCTCAGCAGAGTTGTTGGAATGGATAGTGGCCGTGAAAAGCGTTCTCCCTTGGTATTTGAAGTCAATAGAATGAGCAGAGATGGTGATATTGAAGCCCTTGTGTCGGGCAAGGTAGAGACATGATAATAGATTACTCCTGAGGTCAGGAACATGAAGGACTCTTGTAAACTCGACTGCTCTAGTTTCTTTTCCATTCACCACCGGTTGAAAGACAACAGACCCTACACCAGCTGAATAGACAGTAGAGTTGTCAGCAAGGCGGATAGGGATACGATGAGGGGAGTAGGATTTGAACCAATGGCGGTGAGGAGTCATGTGGGATGTAGCACCAGTATCAGCCAGCCAGAAAAAGTCAGCATCAAGCTGTAGTCATCAGCAAAATGTCATTTTTCTTAATTCTACTTGGAATTACTTAATGACAGGCTAAGACTATAAAGAAGTTTCAGGAGTCCAAGAACACCCTTGTTACTTAAATGGTTCTTAGAAATATAGCTCAAAGATAAGAATAAGAAAACAAAGAACTATAAAAAATTAAAAGTAGCTGACCTTGTCAACAACTAAATTCATGTTTATCTCAAGGGAAAAAAAGGAGAAAACCAAGGATCAAAGGATGTTTAAAAGAACTAGAATCTTTCAACAGAAGCTTAAAGTTAAATCATCAACTTTTTCGAGTGTAGACAATTTTATGTTCACTATAAAATATGTTTAGAGAGACATTACATTATATGCTCTGTTCTACTGCCTGTAAAATTCCGGAAAAATCACGACAAATCTTAGAATATTAAAAAAACATAAGTTTATATATAAGCTTTTGTCGAAAACATACCCGTTATGGAGATATCAAGATTCCATCATGGGAGGGGGGGGGGTCATTGTCAACTGCAGATTGACTCATCGTAGAGCCTGCTCTACTAACCGGAAAATTCTGGAAACATCACGACAAATCATAAAATATTAAAAGAACATAAGTTTATATGTATGTTTTAGTCGGAAAACATACCAGTTTTAGAGATATAGAAAAACATGACAAGAATGTCATGTTTTATACTGGTTCCTGCGCCGATTTTCATGTTTTAAGAGTGCAAATATATGTATTCAAGGTCCAGGAATTCGGATCTGGTTTTAGATTTATTATCTGATCAATATTTGAGAAGCTATAGCGCAGTCTTGTGTTTATCATATGTTAAATGTGCCATATCTCATTAGAATCTCATCCAACAAAGAATCTAATTAGATATTCAAACTCCCCGACCTTGAAAATATCGGAATACACTTTTAGATCATTAAATTCCATGCAGGAATGACCCGAAAATATCTCCTACCTATCATTTGAGGAACTTTGACTCGAAAATCCCAAGTCCAGTGGTCATGTGATGTCATGTGACATGTTGAACTTCTGTTTCGAGTATGACCGTTGATCCTTCCTCATCACCACCATCATTCTTCCCCTCCTCATCCTCCCCCTCCCCCTTTCTTGCTCTCCAGGCCTGTAATATGGTAAGTAACTTCCCTTCCCTTCCCTAGCTCTCTCCCAGCTAATTCTAAGCTAGTTTAGGACGCTTTTTTGCCTATTTTGGACGCTATTTTGGGGGATTTTTGGAGGCTTATTTAGGGGGATACTTGGGGAGATATTTGAGGGGATACTTGGGGGATATTTGAGGGGATATTTGGAAGGATTTTGGGGATTCTTTGGTTACTGGTGAGTGCTCTCTATCTCTGTAAGTTTTCATACTCATTTGTTACTTGTAGACTATTCATTTTCTCATCATTACTCCCTCATCATCACTCCCTCATCTTCCCATCTCATCCTTTTGTATAGTTTGTATCCAATGTATTGTATTTACTATGCTAATATAATCACTTTGTTGACTTATTCACTTTTAAGCTTCTTATTATTGTCTTAGTTGACCTTGAGTGTCTTAATTATGTACTTGAGTGACTTGAATATGACTTTTTACTAATCTATCTTTCTGTCAATATTTTTATATCTATGAGAAAGACATCAACTAAGTACAGTTTAAGTGACTTTTAAGTCATTTCCAAGAACCTTAAGATACACAGGCCTAAGTATCATTAAGAAGATTCAGAAAGGTATCTGTTCTTAATTGTTTCTTAATGACCAATTAAGAACAATTAAGAAAAAATCTTTTTTGCTGATGCAACCGCTTCGCTATACTCTCAAGCTATCTCCAAATGTAAGTCGGTTTACCACTAGCGTAGATTATGCGCTGCTTTCGCAACAAAGTTTACACATAAGTTACACATTAGTTCATAAGTTTATCATAAATTCATAAGTTGGATACAAAGAAAGCATAAGCACAGGACATTTCATAAGTCAGACCAAAGGTTAAACCACAAGTCAGACAAAATTTCATAAGTTTATTATGAATTCATAAGGCTACTGACAAGTCAAACAGAATCTCATAAGTGAAACATAGGCTCATAAGTCAGATAACAAGGCAAGAATCATAGCATTATAAGAACATTATGCTGTATGTCTTGTTCTACTGCTCATAAAATTCCGGAAAAATCATGAAAAATCTTAGAATATTAAAAAAAACATAAGTCTATATGTATGTTTTTGTCAGAAAACATACCCATTATGGAGATATCAAGATTCCATCATGGGGTGGGGGGGTCATTGTCAACTGCTGATAGACTCGTCGTAGAGCCTGCTCTACTAACCGAAAAATTCTGGAAAAATCATGACAAATCTTAGAATATTAAAAGAACACAAGTTTATATGTATGCTTTTGTCGGAAAACATACCGGTTATGGAGATATAGAAAAACATGACAAGAATGCCATGTTTTCTACTGGTTACTGTGCTGATTCTGATGAGTGAAGAGTGCAAGTATATGCTTTCAAGGTCCAGGAATTCGAATCTGGTTTTAGATGTATTATCCGATCAATATTTGAGGAGCTACAGCGCAATCTTGTGTGTATCATATGTTAAATGTGCAATATCTCAATAGGCTTTCATCCAACAAAAGATCTAACAACATATTCGGACTCCCCGACCTCGAAACTATAGGAATACACTTTTAGATCATTAAAATCCATGCAGAAATGACCCGAAAATATCTCCTACCTATCATTTGAGGAACTTTGACTCGAAAATCCCAAGTCCAGATGTCATGTGATGTCATGTGACATGTTGAACTTCTGTTTCGAGCACAACGTTGATCCTTCCTCATCACCACCATCATTCCTTCCCTCCCCATCCTCTCCCCCCCCCCTTTCTTGCCCTCCAGGCCTGTAACTTAGTAAGTAACATCCTTATCACCTTCCTAGCTCTCCCCCAGCTGATTCTCAGCTTGATTAGGACGCTTTTTTGCCTTTTTAGGCCGCTTTTTTAGGGCTATTTTGGGAGGGTTTTGAGAGGAGATGTGAGGATGATATGTGAATGAGTTTTGGGGGGATCTCTAGTCTTTGATGAGTGCTTTTTGACTCTTCATCTACTCATACTCATTTGTTACTTTTAGAATCTCATTTCTCATCATTTTCCCCCCATTTTCCATTCCTACTCCCTTGGCATATCCCTCTTGTCCGCTTTTTTCAGGGTCTATTTCCTCTTTAGGAAGTCTGTTTTATACATGATGTATTGTATTTACTATATGAATATAATTCTTTGTTCCTTATGCATTATGATGTTCCTTATGATTAAGCTTATACTCTCTTACATCTTCTTACTGTCTTAAGTACTTACTTATGCAACTTAAGATAAATCCTCATGACTTATGATAATCTTGAATCTTATGACCATATTGTGACTTATGTACTTATGATTTACTCAAGTATTGCATAAGTCAGAACCTCAGACGGTGACATGCCTTATGCAAAAATGACTTATACTGACTTATGATTTTTATAAGTTTGCATAAGTCAAATTTAAGTCACTTTACCTTTTCCTGATGCAGTAGGAGGAGTCACTGGGAGTTGTGCATGGATTTGTGGAGGAGTGACTGGAGGAATCACAGGAGGAATCAACAGGAGAGGTGGTAAAGGTAGAACTGGCTTCTCTTCAGGAGGAACTGAAGCAGACAGAGTGGGAGTCTTAGGCTACTACTCGCCCTCAAGTCTTTGCCTTTCGTTGCAACCTGAGTTTCACCTTAAGGTCGTAACACTATTCTTTTCAAGTTGCTCAAGTACTATCATGCATCAGATGTTCGCTCATGATCACTAGTTTGCTCACCCCTGTTTTCCGACTATTTCTCCTCTCAACCACACTTCATCTTGCAGAATATCATTTCAAATGATCCTATCATGCCATCTATCTAGTCTTTTAAGTAGAAACAACGAAGAAGACAATATTTCGAGTTTGGAAGGTGTCACATTTGCCATATAATTGGCATGTCGGAATATGAAATATTTGATCACATCAGCGCATCAATTTATTTGTTGTGTCGTCATTTATCAATCATCCTACTACAATTATCTGGCTCGCAAAACCACTCAGCCTCCAATTATGGAGCCGACTCCCACAGCACGTCGAGCTGTCAAATCACGGCATAACAGCTGTGCTTATCATGATCCGGAGTACGAGGATCATGTCCACGCAGCTATTACAGGTTGGCAGTCAGGAAAATACCCAAGTCTTCGGTCAGCTGCTTGCGCAGAAGAAGTGAGAAGGCCGATTATTGTGTAAATGTAATACTGATAGTATTATTTGGTATCAGGTCAGTTATAGTACAATCCGGGGTCGTGCCCGTGGCATTCATAAATCATCTAAAGAAGCTGGGATCAAACGACGACTACTCAACCCCAAAGAGGAGAACGCTATCTTGACTTGGGCCATGCAGAAAGCAGAATCTGGTGAGCCAATGAATAGAAGGGATGCATGGAGCTATGCATCATCCGTCGCTGGCCACCGTGTTGGAAAACGCTGGTACGATCAGATGATGAAGAGACACCCGGAAGTTGTTCTCGCAAAACCAGCCAAGCTTGACCTGAAACGTGCCAAAAATTTCAACGAGACTGTTGTGGTGGATTTTTTTGAAAAGGTTCGAACTATCCAAGTAAAGTATGGCGAAATCCCTCCCGAGCAGATCTATAACATGGATGAGAAGGGAATACAGTTGGGAGGAGGTAGAAAAGGTTCAACAAGGAAATATATGTTTTTTTGAAGCCACCGGAACCGCTACAAAATAAGCAGTGATAATCTCGAACTTGTAATGGTGGTGGAATGCATATCAGCAGCTGGTAAATTGTTACCAACGTCGTTTGTTCTTTCGGAAGGTCCTTTACCCAACCTGAGCACTATTTCGGATGACTTGGTAGGAAGGTAAACTTAGTGTTATCTTTCATCTCTATTCATGCTAAAATTGATTTTTAGTGTTGCAACTTCACCATTGGGATGGACCGATAATGAGCTCACCCATGAATGGATCAAAAATGTCTTCATTCCCTGTGCTCGCAAAAATGTTGTAGATCAATCAAAGCCTATTCTATTGATTTATGATGGTCACGACTCTCATGAAACTCCCGAGCTCATCCAGTCTATCTACGATGTAGAAGACTGCACTATCATTCTTCTATGCTTTCCTTCCAAGTGTACCCACAAACTGCAGCCCCTTGACGTTGTTGTTTTTGCGCAAAGTCAACGACAGTGGCAAGATCACTGCAATGATTGTGTCTATCAAGGGATTACCATGAACCGTTATAACGTCATACAAAATTACTTGCTGGTTTGTGAACGCAGTGCTACTCCAGAGCTTATTCAAAAATCATTCAAGAAGACTGGCATATATCCCTTTAATCCCAACATTTTTGCTAAAGAAGACTTTGCTCCCAGCAAGGTGACCTCAACTACGGCATATCTTCCTGCCGATTATCCAGCTGAAGTCCCTAGTTCGGATCCAGCTATTCCAAGTGATGATGAGAAGAGTGGAGATGACGAAAGTTGTGAAGAACTTGATGATGAACAAGAGGAGCTGGATGATGACTGGGAAGGATCAGATATTTCGGATGCTGTAACCCCCACCATGGGTCCTTTGACTCGACTTCAGGCTTCAGCTGAACTACTCAGCCCAACGGAACTCATTGCCCAATGTGAACGCAATCTCGCACTAATGCAAGAAGTCAACGATTACAATAAATCGAAGGCTGACTTACTCAATGAAGTATGTGACTTACAAAAATCTATTGCTGTCCTGTCGGATGCACTGCAGTTTCAAAATGCTCAGACTGCCGCTTCCAATGCACACTGTACCATTGCCAGCCGTGAAATTGCAACACTACGAACTCGATTAGATAATACAAGGAAGCAAAATATGCGGGCTGGATCTACATTAAAGGTGAAAGCTCATTTTCTCACCTTGCCTGAGTTAAAAGAGGCATTTGAAGTTCAAGAGGTGGAGCGAAGGGAAAAAGAACAGGAGGCTGCAGAGAAAGAGGCTCGAAAGAGAGAGGAACAGATGAGGCGAGAAGTTGAAATTTCCAAAAATGCGCATTCGAAAACTTTTGACCAGCCATTCTTATCCTACAAGAGGAAAGATGATCTCCGAGCACTGGCCTGTGCTCTTGGTCTTCTAAATGCTGGTACTATCCCTGAAATTCGGGCTCTTATTTCCTCTCACTTAGAAGAGAATGCACTACAACTTTCCCAAGATACTCGCTTTTCTGGGCTCTACTCAAACAAATGTCGACGTCATGAACTCACATTTGTTAATCCTCACCCGGATACCCTCGAGCAGCAAACATTATAGGTGACTGAGATAATAGTCACTCCTACTCAAGGCTGTAGATTTATTCTATTATAACATCTACAGCTACACTAATATCTACCGTTAATTAGCTTAGATTTTTAAATAACTTTTGAATATATCATAATAATGGGGTAGAAATCAACGGTTCACTCGGGGAAAGCCCCTTTGGATGCATCAAATCATCAGAACTGAGTTTGAATGAATGTGACAGTCACCTGTGACTGAGCGAACTAGTGATCATGAGTGAACATCTGATGCATGATAGTAGCATAACTTTTTACTGATGTCAACAGTCCTCAAGGCTTCATGAACTAACTCTTAATTGACACCTGTCATGCTTACATAATTGACAGTGAACATAAGGTCGAAATGGTACAGTAGTGGGAATAATTGTTTTTCTGCTCAGTCTCACACAGGAATCCATCACGGTGATGGCCATTTCAACACTAATGCCAGCCACTTACAAGTAAGCACACCTCTTAACGAGGTGTTTGGCCCTGTTAGCCAACGTGCAACAACTTGTCAGCGAGCTGTGTAGGAGCCTGAGTACAAATCAAATTGAAGGCTGTAAACTCGTAGGCTAATGGAAAATGTAAACGTCTAAAAGTAATGCTAAGAAATCCAAATTCATCACTCTTCCTCACTCCCACTGTCATCATCCATATTTCCACTCAAGACATACTCTTCCATCCCCGTATTCTTCTCCTTCTTGTAGTCATATCCCACAAAACTCATAACGCTTCAAGGACGGATCAGCATCTTGACAACGGAAATAAAAAAGGATGGCGACTTACTAAATCGATCCATCAGCGCATCCGACCACAACTTCCTCATGACTCAATTGCATCGACATCGGATTCTTCTCAGGTGTCGCCAGTCCCATAAATTTAGGCGGAGCATGACCCTTCAATCCCTTCACCGCAGATGTCAAATTTCCACTCGCATTTGCCAACGACGCCCAAACACCAGTAAGCGCCGTAACATCGGTTTCAATGTCGACACCTTCCTCTTCTCCATGCAAAACTCCATTTCCATTTTCCTTCCGAATTTGACCAAATTCACCATCTTCATCCTCATCACCACCTTGATTCGAGGGGACAAGTGATTCTTTGTCTCGGTGAGTAGACAGGAAAATCTTCCGATTTGCACCCGCACGCGAACTGAATCTTGTGGCGGTGATGACCCTTCTCTTTTTCGGATCAACTGCACCTACGGCGACATCAGGAGTTTCGACGATAGCCACCAACTTGGGTGGAGCAGTCAGAATAGCAGCTCGGCCAAAATGGATAGGGAACAGCGGCATTCCCGGACCCGGCGTCGAATGGCGGGGACGGGGAGAGGGAGCGAGGGACGATCGAGAGGATCTTACGCTCATGCTGAGGCGTTTGCTACTAACGGAAGGAGAAGGAGAAGGGGCTCCAAGGGTTATACGGCGTTGAGGTGGAAAAGTTGGAGGGGTGCGATCACGAGAAGACGTCGAAGAGGAGGTGCTGGCAGATAGGTTCTGGGTCGCCGGTTTCGCTTCACCTTCTTGCCATTGAAGATGCATGATAATCGACTTGGTGGCGCACTGATCTATTTATTGAGTCGACGTCCTGGGATGTCATGTTGAATAACTCACAGTCATCTGGGTACCCTTAGCGGCAAACCACTGTAGCATGTTGTTGGGAGCAGTGCCGACATTGTAGATCTTTGCGTTGAGCGTTGGATCCCCTCCTCCGAGTTCAGAAAGCTTGAACTGCGAGATCATTTCTCTCCTCTCTGCATGTCATGCATTAGCCTGACTAAAAGAGGACTGAAACAAACTCACTTATTGAGAACACTCTTACGATTCCATCGATCGTCACACTGACGATTCTTTCACCCTCTTCCCCGGCGCCGGCATCCCCAGCGATGATCTGTACACCGATATTGATAGTGGTCTGTTGACCGAACCGAACGACCTTTGTTCCCGCTCGCCAGTCCCAGCATACCAGTGCTTTATCTGCTCCAGCCGAGACAAGGTTCTTGGAAGAGAGGGCGACTGCACGAATGCCATTCAGATGACCTGCAAGTTGCTGCAGCGGGGTGAAGGTCAAAGACGAGTACAAATGTACGCGGCTAGGTTCAGAATATAAAGCATATATAATAATACATAGAAAGTGAACTTACCCAACATCGTGGAAACCGACAACAAAGACCTCTATGACGCTGATGAGTACGCGGATGATACGATTCGGGAGACTGATCTCACCCTCTTCTGCCAAGAAATCGACGCAGCTGACGGGTTTCTTCACTGGAAGACACTTTTTCATCTCGCCAGTTTCAATATCCCAGAAACGAATAGTTTCATCATAACTTCCACTGATCAACCTCTTGCCACGTAAGAGAAGGGTTGTACAAAAGTTGGTATGGCCATTCAGGAATCGAATCGACTGAGGTAATCCATTGTGAAAGTTGGATTCACGATGATGGAGAGAACGGTACAACGGTTCCCTTGAAATCTGATCAGTTTGAGTATGGGGAGGGGGGAGGTTGAAAGGACCCTCACCAGCCTTCGGGAGTTGCAGGTGGCTTCAGCGGGTGAGGGTCCGTTGCGGTGATGCGCAAGCAGTGATATCTCCAGATTGCAGGGTGGTGAACCATTATTTGCCATTTCTTCGAGACCTAGCGCAGTTTATGAGAATGGATACGAAGATAGATTGATTGAAGTGTGTACAGGTTCCAGCCTCAGTAGTTCCTTGACTGATAATTTCGAGAGGATGCGGAAAGCAATGTTGGGAGCCAGATGCCCCAGAACGTCAAACGTTGATTTGAGGTATTTATCCAATAATAAAATCTGAAGGCGTATATCGCCGGGTAGGCATGCTAGAAACAAGTTCAACCAGCTGCTCGAGACGCTTACTGAGTACTTACATTCGAGGATTAATGCAATCAACCTCATCCGGTCTTGTTGGTCCAGGTTGCGCAAGGCTTTTCTAATGTTCTTTTCATCGAAAGAACCCAGAGTCTTTGCAAGGTCACCATCGAATGGATCCTGGTAGTCTTCTCGATAGCCACTCCAAAAGCCTTGTTGTTTCTGTCCACCGCAAATGCAAAAGAAACTTGAGGTATCCATTGAGGTATCTATCGTGTCGGGATGAGCGCCAGTCTGATCGCGGAGCATGCGGACTTGAGCTTGCAAAGCATGAAGTTGAGCAGCTGTGGAAGCCTGAGCACGTTCCAGAAGGCGCTTGTAGTGGAGAATTTTGCGGGTATGCATGGCGAGGACCTGCTTCAAGGCAGTATTCATCTATACAGAGAGATCAAGTACGGAAACAGTACGAAAGGAAAAACAACTTGCCTCGTCATCGAGGTTTACATCTTCTATGTCTGTAAGCATGTCGACACTCATATCATCGTCCCCGTCCCATACAGCGACTGAGGGAGGGGTAGATAACATGGGTGAGGCAAGCTTGTTCTGGGGTGGCGTGTTTTGCGGCGTGGTTGAACTCTGCTGGATCCTCGCCCTGACTTTGGGACTGGGGGATGTCAGATTTATTGCCGGTGAGAGGGCGAGCATGGCAGAGGGGGATTTTGCCTTGGGAGTGGGGGTGACGGCGGAGACGAAGTCAGACGATGTGCGGGGGGGAGTGCGAGCGGGCGTCTTGAGCAGCTTTGGAGAATACATCGACGTCGTCCTCGTCAGTCTCTGCGCACTGACGGGGGCGCTGTTCTGTCTTCCGGGTCGTGAGGGCGTCGTGAGGGCAGATGGCTGGACAGGGACAGACGACGTCCGACGCGACGCGACCGAGGCTGGCGTCTTTAATCGGGTAGTGCTGCTGCCTGGCGCCCGTAGTCCTGACCTGACCGTGCTCGATGCGTTCGACGACGTGCGAGGCTTCGAGGAGGACACCGAAGACATTGGTGATGGTGCTGGTTGGAGTCCAACAACATGCAGCTCGCCGAACTGATCAGCACTCCCTTCGTCTTCCTCTGCGACCCCATCGCGCTCTCGACGACGACGGCAGCAGTCAAGGCCGTCTTGGATCGCCCAGACGTCGTTCACATTCACGTCGACGCCGTCGCTGCCTTTACCCAGCGCCTACTCTTTACTGCCATCCTCGGTGATTCCTGCGACAACTGGGATGCTTTTCTCCACGGCCTACAAGTCCTGCACGCGCAGAAAGCCCACAGCGCCTTTGTGATCACCATCGAGCACGTCTACCGGCTCAAAGAACGCGTGCCAGATGCCATTGTTCCCCTGACACGACTCGCTGAACTGGTGAGCACCCGCGCTTGCACCTCCACCCTTTCTCATCGTCCTACAGAGCCAGCTCGAGCTCACCGTCGTCTTCCTGTCCCAGACGCAGTGGCAGGACATCAAACCGCCGCTGGGTGCCTCGCCCGAGCCCTACTACATCGACCCAAAACCCCTGTCAAAACCAGGTTTGTCTACCTTTTCATTCATGATCCATATATTCATTCTTTTCTAGACATCATACAAACGCTTTCTGCTCGCTACGATGCCCTGCTCTCTGCCGCCTACGGTCCTGCTTTTGAACAGCTCTACACCCATTACATCGCCATGGTCTGCGAAGTCTGTTTCCCCTTCACACACGATATCGACGAACTCGCCTACATCGCAGCCGCTCGCTGGCCCGGCTTTGTCAAACCAGTCCTATCCTCCTCTTCTCCCCCTTCCGAAGACACCCGCCTTCGACTCTTGCGCGCTTTCACTCCCACCATCACCAGTGCCCTAGAATCACTCCATCCTCGCCTTACCAACGCTGCAGACTGGGCCGCAGCCAACGATCCCGATCCCAATATCCTGAACCAACCTCTTCACCCTACTCCTAGCACACAACAACCTGAGAATGGGTTGTCGTCCTTGCCTCGAATGTCCAAATATATTCTTGTCGCGTCTTACATCGCGTCCACGAACCCCGCAAAATCAGATCTGCGAATGTTCGGAAGAGGGCTTGATGAAAAGAAGCGACGGCGAAGGGGTACAAGGGTCCAAACCAAAACAAAACAGGTCCGTACATCTCGCTTTTTCTTCTTTCTACATCAATGAAGTGCTACTAGATTCCACCCCATCTCCTCGGTCCTTCTCCATTTCCAATCGATCGCATGATTGCAATCCTCGGTGCTCTTCTCGAAGACAACGACGTGGATACAAGAATCCCTCATCCCGAATTCACCATACCTGGCGAGTACACCGACATGGAAATTAGCCGAGTCGCAATCTACAATGCAGTAGGGTTTTCTCTCTAGCCGTTCATTCACTTGCTCTAACGCTATTCCAGGTCATGGAACTGGCTTCCATGCGTCTCCTTATTCGAACATCACCACCTGACCGAATCGACGGTCCTCCCATGTTCAAGTCAGCCATCTCACAAGACACCGCACTGCTGTTAGCGAAACAATTGCAAATCCCACTGAACGATCTATTGTGGATGTAATCTATATATACATCCCCCCTTCACCAATCTCCGAGCGACGAACCGTAGTCGTCACTGACTCCTTTCGCTGCCAAGGGTGATCAATCGGCTCAGAAATAGCCTGAAACATCATTTGCTGAGCTTCATTCGTGATAGTCGATGACCATTCCATGGTCGGAATGATGCTCCTCGGTTGCATCGTAGGTGGAGCTGGTTTGAGAGTATTGGGATTGGGAAGCAGAACAAGTGTGCTGAGAATTTTGGAGATGGTGAGGATAGAGAGAAAAGACGCCGAAGTAGTATTGACGAGGTTGGGAGGAGCGTGCGTGGAGGTGGAGTGGGTTGAAAGAGTTCGGATGGGTGCGTCTGTCGCTGGAACAGGGTCGCTGGTGATTAGATTCGGTACAGAATACTGGTCTAAAAGGGCGACGCTTCATGTCTGATTAGCCAGGCATTATACAATACTAACTCGCATACATACCTTGTCGGCTTGAGATTATCAATAGTAAACTGTGCATAAGGGTGCATGGCCGACGCAGGCAGAACCCAAATCGCCTCCGAGATGATCACATTCGCCTTTGTCCATGACGGATTAAAGATGAGCCCAACCTCCTTGCCATTCACCGAAACAGCACCAGCTTGTTCTCCAAGCTCAGCACCCTTGGCCCAAAAGATGCCAGGGTCGGCAGAGGCGACGACAAGGCAGCGTCCAGTCGGGATGTTTCCGACGAGTGTGACCTCGTGTGGTACAGAAGGCTGAGAAGGCTGCATAGGATTAGCCTCGTCCTCATCGTCTGATTCTATGGCATAACGGGGAGGTTTGTCGTCGACGGTGTGGTCGTCCATAGCAGAGTTCCGAATCTGGAAAAAGTCAGCTCCAATCTCTTCTCATAACCCACCACCATGGTCCGTCTTTTCCACCACTCTACCGTCCAAGTAACTAAATGTCTATTATTCAGAGCGACAACGCAGGCACGTCGTCCGCCATCCAACACAATCATCTAAGCCTAACAAATGCACAGAATACAAAGAGGCTTTCGCACTTTTCGACAAGCGCGGCACTGGTGCTGTCCCTCGCGATGTCCTAGGCGATCTTCTTCGTGCCCTCGGTCAAAATCCAACACAAGCAGAAGTCGCAGAGATTGTCGCGTCTGCTCCTCGCGATGGTACGCGAATCCCAAGTCTCTTTCTTTCACTTCTTATTGATTTTTTGATCTAGTCGACTACAAAACCTTTCTCACCATTCTCAATCGTCCCGATGGCTTCAAACCTGCAGGTACTCCAGGTACTTGTCTTTTGCTATCCTCATCGTGCTCGTCTAACACAAATGTAGAGGAGTTCATTCGCGGATTCCAAGTCTTTGACAAAGAAGGCAACGGCTTCATCGGTGCCGGTGAACTAAGATATGTCCTCACCCAGCTTGGCGAAAAAATGTCCGACGAAGAGGTCGACGAGCTCCTCAAGGGGGTCCAGATCGGCGCGTAAGTGTCTTTTGCCTCACATTTCTCAAACCTTACTCCTCCCAATCAAGCGACGGCAATATCAATTACGAATCCTTTGTCCGCACCATCCTCAGCCAGTGATCATCTGCGTTTTCGTTATATCCAATGTATCACTCTCTATACACCTTGCATTAGTCATTTCTATTCTACTCCTCGTCCGACTCTGTCTTGTAGCCATCATCCTCCGAAGAGCTTTGTGAGCTCCCCAACATCTCAACAACAACCTGTCCACCCCCCTTGAGCATCGACAATTCTCCAAGCCGAACATCCCGTTTCCAAGGTATCTCTAATCTCGGGTAAGCCATCGCCAACTGGAATCCCCACCAACTCGTCGCTCCTCCAACAGCCACAATCTGTTTCTCAATCGCCTTTTCACCACCAGTCTCTTTACCTTCTGGTGGCGTGACAGGATCATCTTTGGGTTCAAAGTGTGAAGGAATCAGCTGAGAATCGACAAAGGCATATAATGCCGTTAGACTTGTTGTCAATGCAAAACTTTGCACAACGCGCGTTCCAGTTGGAAGTCGAATTGCAATACGAAAGTCTCCTCCACCTCCAGCCGCCATCATCGGACCAACAACAGCCTTCCTTGTCCAACACCGCCAAACCATCCTGAGCTCCTCCCTTCGCCTTGCCTCCGCAGCTTCCTGTTCCTGTTTCAGAATCGCCGCTTTCTCTACTTCCTCTGCCTTTCGTTTCGCTTCCGTCTCTGCTTTTTCCGCAGCAATTTTGGCTTCAATACGTTCTTTGTCACGTCTTGCTGCTTCTTGGAAAGCACGATCTTGTTCGTCTCGAAGTTGACGGTCTCGCTCTCTTTCACGCTGTTGCGCACGAAGTCGTTCAAGGAAAGGATTTACACGGGGTAAAAGTTGTCGATCAAGATGGTCTATGAGGGTTTGGGCGGATGTAGGGCCTGAGCTGGAGGGATAAGGTTTGCCTTGGTGGCGAGAGAGGACAGTGAGGACTGGTTGTGGAGAGCTGGACGAGTGTGAGCGAGATGAAGATGAAGGTGTTCGTTTGGGTTGTAAAGCCACAAAGGCAATAAAAGGATACGTCGTTGCTTGAAGCTTTTCAGAAGCTAAAAAGACCAAAGTTGAAATGAAACTATATTGAGGCGAAAGATCCGACGAACCATTCCAGGCCTCGAGGTCACGCACATCTCCACCCCACGCAAGGATATCGTTGTTGTAGAGAGCTTTCACAAAGTCAGAGTTGGTGAGGGTCGCCCTAAATATTGAAATTTAATCCAACCAGTAAAGAGAAAACACAAAAATTCGTTCATTACCTTTTGAATTCTGGAGTATCGTCGTGCTCTTCCGTCAAAAGAATGACACACCCAATCTTGAATTCTCGCTGACAAGTTCGCAAGAATTGGTCATAGCTAGAAATGATAAAATCGGGCAAGAGTTTCTTGCCTTCAGCCAAACAATCGTCTGACTGTGCATTACGTGCCGACACCCGTGACGGACCAGCTTGCATCCCCGTTGTCGAGGTAGACACACGTGGGGTTTTGGTGCGGCCGATACACACGGCGCCGAGCTCTTCTTCGAGTTCTCTGACCCATTTATCGGGGCCACCCGCTCGACGCCTTGGCTGCGGGCGGTAAAAGTTGAGGGAAGTGAAACGGAACTGGGGAACAGGAATGCGGAGGATGCCAAAGATGAAGCGGACGACACTGGAAAGGATGTGAAGAGGAACTGCGAGCAGTGACAGCAGTGGCCGAGCCAGTGCATAGAGCATCCGAGTATTCTGTAGTCTCCGTCAGCCTAACATATTAATAAGTACAGAACGTGGATGCGTACTGGGAGGACCTGGTTCTGCGGTGGCTGGCGCTGTGCGCTGTCGTCGACCTCGAACGCCTCAACGGCAGACGTAGACGTGCTCGGCGCAGGAAGTCCGCCGCCGCCGAATATCAGTTCAGCTGCCCGCTGCGCGAGAAGAATAAATGAGCACAGAATACACCAAGGCCACCCGCTCTGCATACCTCGACATCCCACTCGGTGCTCTCGAGTACGCCAATCGACACGTCGTCGCTACCCCCATTCGTGAGCTCGCGGAGCTGGTTGAGAGCGCGTTGTTGGCTGTCGGTGAGGTTGCTCATCGTGGTCCAATTCTGTGTTTGGCCCTGTCACAATTTATTTTTCTCTTCCGGCTCCATGACCCTCGGAAAACGGAAAGAACGAGAAGACGCTGCAGTTGCTCATGGGTGTGTAGAACATCATCGTCATTCTATATTGACTGACTAGCACTCCTCAGGCCGACGCTGTTTGTCTCTAATCTACCCTACACCGCTACCTCTGTCGACATCCAAACCCTCTTCTCCGATATCGCTCCTGTGCGCTCAGCGTTCGTCGTCACAGAGCATGGAACAGGCGTATCAAAAGGTGTCGGCTACGTCTCTTTCGCTATGAAAGAAGATGCAGAAGCTGCATACCAAAAAATTTCAAAAGAGGGCATTTCTCTCGTGGGCCGAAAACTAAGAGCTGAATGGGCCGAACACAAGGTGTCGTCTGCGATCTAACACCATCTTTCTATCGCCTTTCTCAACTATCAACAGCCAAAACAAAAACCAAAAGATGAGGAAATACCAGCGAGCAAACCACGGCCCGTATCGCATGCCCCCAAAGCACCTCACGATCCAGTTGCCATTCGTACAATCATTATCTCTGGTTTACCGCAAACCTTAGATGCAAAACAACTTTGGAAAAAAATCAGAAAATATGATGGTGCAGAAAAGGTCGATTGGCCATACAAGTCCGAAGATGGCACCGAGGATCCCAGTATCGGTGTGTCTCCTCATCCTCACTACATGTTTTTCTTGACCTACTGGTCAACCCAGCCCATGCCCTGTTTTCAACACCTTCCGCTGCAAATAACGCCGTCACCAAACTCCATGCCCACGTCTTCAAAGGCTCATTACTCTCCGTTGCCCTCAAAAAACGTCTAGAAAACCTCTCTAAAGCTGCCAATCCAGCTAAATCCAAACCCACTGACACCAAAACAACGACTACGCTCGCACCGAGTCACGCTAGCCGTCTCATCGTTCGCAACCTTCCCTTCGATATCACAGAACAAGATCTACGAGCCGTATTTCTTCCATACGGTCCTATTCATGAAATTCATATTCCAGGAGTCGAGGGGAGCAAAACACGAACGAAAGGGTTTGCATTTGTCTGGATGTTGAGTAAACCAGACGCTGAGAGGGCCATTGAAGGATGTAATGGGAAACTTGTACGTGCTGGGGCAGCCGAGGCCATGATCACGGATAAGCAGAAGAAAAAGAAACAAAGAAGGTTGGAACAAAAAGCAAAAGAAGCTGAACAGGACCAAGGAGAAGTAGAAGAAAATGAAACAGAGCAAGGTCAACAGAGTAAGGTCATGTCGGAACGCACCATTGTCGTTGACTGGGCGATGAGCAAGAACAAGTGGGAAGAAGAAAAGGCCAAGCAAGAGCAAGAGCAAAACCAGGATGTCAAGATGACGAGTGAGGACGAGGACGAGAGTGAGAGTGACGAGGAAGGCAATATTGGCCTTCATTCAGGAGGCGAGGACGAAGACGGTGCTCAGTCAGAAAATGAAGCCGAAGAAGATGAACCTGTTAAACCTCAACTCCCGCCTCCAGAAGTCGGTACTACGCTGTTCGTCCGAAATGTGCCCTTTACCGCCACCGATGATGAGTTACGGCTGTTATTCCGCTCATTTGGTCCCTTGCGTTATGCTCGCATTACCATGGATCTAGATACCGGTCGATCTCGCGGGACAGGCTTTGCGTGTTTCTGGAATTTAGAGGATGCTGACAAAGTCATTGAGCAGAGTGACCTTTTGCGCAAAGAAACGACCGGAGATGCCCCCACTGTGCGTCACCCGTTTGATAACCACTCGAGACACACTCTCATCTTTTTCTCAGCCTGTCAAGAAAAATCCGTTTGTCCTACCCTCCATCCTTACACCCGATCCTTCTGCAAGTTTAGCGCAAAGCCTGGTCTTGCATGGACGCACACTCGACGTAGTTAGAGCAGTCACTCGGGATCAGGCTTCTAAACTGAAGGAGGATGGAGAAAAGGCTCGTCAGAAAGCAGATAAGCGGAACATGTACCTACTCAGGGAAGGAGGTAAGCAGGATCTTTTGTTATCAAGTTCATCTCTCTTAAATCTTAAAACTTCTTAGTTATTCTACCCAACTCGCCTCTGGCCAAGGATCTTGCGCCTGCAGACCTCGAGCGAAGGACAAACTCTCACAATGCAAGAAGAGCCTTACTCAAGTCGAACCCCTCATTATATATTTCTCGCACAAGGTTAAGCGTACGACAAATCCCCTTATTCGTGACCGAACGTGTACTCAAGCGCTTGGCACTTCATGCTGTTCGTGCCTTTGAATCTGAAGTCAAGGAAGGAAGTAGGGTTGGGTTGACTACCGATGAGCTTACGGAACCTCTACCTACGGCCGAAGATGAAGACAATCCACCTGCAAAGAAACAGAAGCGATTCACTGGTCGTTCGACGGCCGTCAAACAAACCAAAATTGTCCGACAGCAAGATCGCGTTGACGTCATCACCGATAAAGGCAGAAGTAAAGGATATGGGTTTGTCGAGATGCAAAAACATTCTGACGCATTACGCGTCCTCAGATGGGCCAACTGTAATCCAGATATCGGGCCACTATTTGAACAATGGTCCAAAGAAGAACTCGAAGACTTGTTGAAGATGGAAAAGGCAAAAGACGTGAAAGAGAAAGATGATGCGAAAATCAAAAGGATCCGACATGAGATTGAGAATGGCCCTGCGAAGAAGGGAAAAGCGTCGTTGATTGTTGAGTTTTCGATTGAGAACGTGCAGGTTGTGCAGAGAAGGAATACCAAACAACAGGAGAATACGGGTTCAAAGGTAAGCAGATTAACTATATCAAGGTCGACTGCTGTTGACGCTAAATGACTAGCCATCGAAAACGCCACGCGAAGCGCCGATTGAACAGGCGGAAAAAGTTGATGACAATGTGTCACCAAAGAAGAAGAGAAAGGTGGCTGTCAAGGACGAGGGAGACAACACTGCTCCGAAGGCTGGGCATTCTATAGGGTCACTTATAGGCAGAAAGCGAAAGGAACGGAAAAAGAGACAAAGGTAGAATAATAATGTGTTATAGTATGGCCGCTAGCGGCGCAACACAGTGGGCTTTTCAATGCCTCAAAGCAAGCCTGAGGTCGTCTTCCAGTAATAAGTATGTGAGCGCTTCGGAGCTTTTGATGTTTTTTGATCCGTTGAACCCGAGCGTGACTTGAACATCAGTTCGATTTTCCTTCCTCCATACATGTGGGCTGCTCGACGTGCTTCCCAACGCTGCGGTTCAGTCTTTGTGCGTCGTCTCAACGTGTTAAGCGCGTCAAACACGAAACCATTCTATGTTACCACACCCATCTTCTACCCAAATGCTGGTGCGCCAACTTAACTCGTCCGGCCTGGAACCCTGTTTTGAAGCTTTTCCCAGAACCACACATCGGACATTTACAAACCCTGCTCATTGGCGACATATATGCTCGTTATAATCGCTTAGCCCGTCCCTGGAACCCGGTCCACTTCCTCGCTGGTACAGACGAACATGGGCTTAAGATACAACAGGCTGCTGCTGCTGCTGGAAAGGAGCCCGGTGCTTTTTGTGAAGAACTAAGCAAACGGTTCCAAGTAAGTCTTTCAATCCATATAATTGTCTTGTGAAAGTCAATTTGCGAGTCTTCTAGGAACTAGCAGAAGCCGCAAGCATTCAATCAACTTCGTTCGTTCGTACATCCTCACCCAAACATCGCAAAGTCGTCGAACATGTCTGGAATGAGCTCACGGCGAAAGGCCTCATCCGCAAAACAACCTATGCTGGTTGGTATTCCGTTACCGACGAATGTTTCTATACAAAAAAGCAAGTCGTTCATGCCCCCACTCCGGAAAACCCAGAAGCCCGTCACGCTATTGCCACTAATTCTGCCGTCGAATGGCACGAAGAAGAGAATTACGTTTTCCGTCTGAGAGAATTTAGTGAGAAGCTGCTGGAACATTACAACGAACATCCAAACTCGATATATCCTGCACAATACCACCTTGACGTCGTACAGTACCTCAAAGCAGTCATTGATGGTGCACAAGGAGAGGGTCTGGACGAGCTTAGCATCTCCAGGTCGATTGATCGATTGAGTTGGGGTATTCCGGTCCCGGGAGACCCTTCCCAAACCATTTATGTCTGGTTTGACGCACTTTTGGTCTATCTCTCCGGGGTAGGGTACCCTGATTTTGAAGGAGCTCCGAAAGACCTGCTGCCCTGGCCACCTAACATGCAGATCATCGGAAAGGATATTCTACGGTAGGAACTTCCGGGTCGTTCACTTTCTTGACTCTAATTCATTATTAGATTCCATGCTATCTATTTGCCATCCATATTACTTGCACTTGATCTTCCCCTTCCCCATCACATTCTTGCGCATGCGCACTGGACAGTCGACCAGAAGAAGATGTCCAAAAGCGTCGGAAATGTGGCGGATCCCATGAAAACCATTGACGACTACGGAGTCGATAAAGTGAGGTGGTATCTTGCTCGCGCGGGTCGTTCGCGTACGGATGTTGGTGTGTACCACTAGTCTTTGATGCCTCACATGCACTAATGAGTCTAGATTGGTCGCAAAACGAGCTTGAGAAACACAGCAACGAGATCCAGTCATTGCTTGGCAATTATGTTCTCCGTGTAACGTCTAAAAAACTTTTCAAATCCCTTGATGGAACTCAGGAAATGTCAATCAAGCAAATTTATCAGCATTACAAGAAGCAAGATGATTCTAAGAGCAAATCGTTGGTCGATCTTATAGACACACAACGCACTACTCCAGCCAGGGTGAAGCACGGGATAGAAAATTTGGAGATTGCTGAAGCAGTGCGAGCTTTGGTTTTACTATTGCGTGAAGTTCGTTTGATCTCTAGGTCTAGTTGGTATTTCGTTGCTAACATAGGTTTTTTCTCAGGGGAATAAAACCCTCACAGAACTCGCACCTTGGAAAAAAAATACTCCCCCAGAGTTGCTCTACGCAAACTATGTCACTGGTCTTGAGACATTACGTATAGCGGGTATCTGTCTCCAGCCCTTTATACCAAGCACAGCAGAGAAGCTATTGGATATGCTGGGATTGGAAAGGGAAAGAGGAAGAACGTGGAGAGCTGTAGAAAGGGTTGGTGGAACAGATGCATGTGAGAGGGTCAAGAAGGATATCATGGATATCCATGGTGTACCTCTGTTCCAATCTAAGAAACCGCTTCCTGCCACTGTCGCTAAGCCGGTTTGAACATTTGCTTGTAGTCGCTTCTCTGCACCATCTGACCATGTCTAGATCTAATATCATTATTGCCATCCCCTCCTCACTGGAGTTAACTCTCCTTGGTGTTTCCACGTGATCGTACAAGGTTGAAAGCCGCATGTTCTGCTAGCTTCATCTTTTGTGCCTGCCATCCCGGAAAAACATGATCAATGCAGCAGACCTTGCACCATATGCCTCTCATTGCGACTCACACCAACCCATATCATTGAATAGGGCTCCATGCTGTTCCTGCCATCTGGTCTACTTTATTCCATGCTTCGACGTTCAGGTATTTTTAACGGAAAAGCTTGGCATATCCCTCATACCGCTACTTCTGTGCTGAAACTTCACCCGCAGGTACTGACCGTCTGATATTTCCTAATGGATCTTTGCCTTAAATTTAGAACAGGAAAAGGTGATGCAAGTCGTAAACATCTGGGATGGTACAGGCGTTGGCTCTTTTTGATAGTCTTATCTCGCGAGGTCCAATTGCTTCAACATTCACATGTTGGGTCGCTATACTTCTGAACCTCATGCTACATTCCCCTGTTTTTCCTCACCTTCCGAATCGCATTCGTGAAAGCCTATAAAAACCATATGTCTGTTCCGTGGCCATCCTAAGATATCGACCGCCTACCGCCTGCCCTCCTCTCCTTTACCTGGTTCGCGCTCTCTTCGACATGGCTCTACGAAATTTTCTTCGAGCTGTTACGTTTGTGTTGGCTGCATTGAGTGCAGTTGAAGCCACACAGGTTATGCATAGACCCGACGCGTACAAAGACGCTCCCCGCAAGTTTTCTATAGAAACTGACCCGAAGACCCATCGGATCCAAAAGCGTGCTACTTCCAAGGCTTCTTTTGCCTACTTCACCAATTGGGGCATCTATGGAGCTAACTTCCGTACGTTTGATTTCTTCACTGCGCAATCAATCCACATATTCTAAATCATCATGTAGAACCCACCGATATCATCCCAGGCCCTCTCACTCGTAAGCCCTCGTTGTGTTATGGTAACAATAAACTTCGGCTAATCACGACTTTCTAAGATATTCTCTACTCTTTCGCCGACACCGATGCTTCGACTGGACATATAAAATTGACCGATAGTTTTGCCGATGTAGAGAAACATTTCCCAGGCGATTCTTGGGATGAAACGGGGAACAACGTTTACGGTTGTTTCAAACAACTATACCTCCTCAAGTTGCAACGTCGTAATTTGAAAGTTCTTCTCTCAATCGGCGGATGGACATACTCCCAGTCTGGCCATTTCAACTTCGTGACTTCCGCATCTGCGCGTCAGAATTTCGCAAATGACGCTGTACAATTGGTTAAAGATTACGGGCTTGATGGAATGTAAGAGGTTGCCTCGTTTACTCATACACACATCAACTGACGGTACCATCTCAATACAGTGATATCGACTTTGAATACCCTGCCAACAGCGCCCAAGGTCAAGGTCTGGCTGACCTTGTCACCTCCCTTCGTTCCGCGCTCGACCAACTTGCCTCCAGCAATGGAGATTCCACCCCTTACCTCATCACCGCTGCCGTCGCTGCAGGTTCTGCAAACTATGGAAACTATGTCGTTCCCCAGATGAATCAAGCCTTAAACTACTGGAACTTGATGGTAAATTTAACTACTTCCTTTGCTACTAGCTTCTTACGCTCATCGGGACTAATAGGCATACGACTATGCCGGCTCCTGGTTGACATGGGCTGACAATCAAGCCAACCTATTTGGTGGTGCGAGGACTGGTGTTAACACTGACTCGGCGGTCCAACACTACGTGAGCTCTGGCGCGACATCCAGTAAGATTAACCTCGGCATGCCCTTGTACGGTCGTGCATTCGAAGCCACCAATGGCCTCGGTCAATCCTACAGCGGTGTACGTTCCAGCTCAATCTTTTCAGAGTGTGACGAGTTCAAAGTTAATTTTAACCGCCTAGATCGGTCCTGGTACAATCGAGGCTGGCATTTACTCTTACGAGACCCTTCCACGTATGTATAATCCGTTATGCCGGATACAGAGAACTTACAATTATTTCCCAGTTGCTGGCGCTCAGGTCTTCGAAAATACCACTGATGTCAGCTCCTACTCGTACGATTCTTCAAAGAGAGAACTTGTCTCTTACGACACACCCAACATCATTAAACTGAAGGCCCAGTATGTCAATACAAAAGGATTGGGTGGTAGCATGTTCTGGGAACTTTCAACGGACAAGGTCGGCTCTGGGAGTCTTATTCAGGTTTCAGCCAATACCCTTGGCTCTTTGGACCAGACTCAGAATCATATCAAGTACGTTATCAAAGTGTTTCGTCGTGAGATCCATGCTGATAGATATGATCATCAGCTATCCTAATAGCAAGTGGGACAACATCAGAAACAATATGGGCGGCGGAGGCGGTGGTGGTGGTACAAACCCACCGCCAACAGGATCGTGCAGTGGCACTGCTGCGTGGGAGTCCTCGAAGGTTTATACCGGTGGCATGACAGCTACTTACAGTGAGTGTCTGCGCTTCCATGGGCTGAATCAAGCTGAAATTGTCCGCGTATAGACGGTCATTTATGGACTGCCAAATGGTGGACACAGAATGAGACCCCCGGATCTAGCAGTAGGTCCTATCGTATCATATAGCGTCACATTTAGCTAATACAATGACAGGCGGTGTCTGGACAGACAACGGTGCTTGTTGAAACCGTCAGGACTACTGCTTTGCTGCGCTGATTACTTTGTGATTTTGGTTGTCAATCAAATGTAAAATATGGTTTATAAAGTCAAACTGAAGCTTCTAAAATCTGTCAGAACCTCTTATGAATACAAACATAGACCCTGAGGACAGTCACAACTCGCATGGTCATTGAAACGTCGAGCAATATCGGACGCTTAAGACTCATGGACGACTTTGACATTGGGTCACCAAGATATCTAATGACATTGATTCATGTTACGGGCCATTATGGCAAGTACTGTGAACATGGTATGCCTGCAAACTTTGCTAAGATTTGAGGCGACACTGTACGATATCATAGCACTAGATATTCGAGACTCCCACTACCTTTCAGGCGGCGTGTATTTGTATGTGTCGTGTAATGGTTCTCCGGGGTTCGAGGTGAATCTGTCGACCAGTTAACGGAAGGGCCTCGAAGGACTTCCGTCTGTTCAGGCTGGCTGCAGTAGTCCCGACCAAAGGGTAGGGAATTCAACATGTCCCTCGCTGATTTTGCTGCTTTTTAAGCCAGGAATAGGACGGCGGGATGAGAGTACATCATCAAAGAGAGCTATATACCGGGTTGAGTGCATCTCTCCAGGAAATAGACAGAGTGTTATAGAGAATCTACAACAGATCAATTCTGCCCTTGATGAATGAGGTCGTTCAGCCTTGAAAAGGACAACGAGCGAAAAGATGGCAAACTCGGAGGCCGTGAGAAGAGGGTAAAACCTTTATCGAGCAAAATGAAATCGCACCGCGCGCCATTATTCGCCATTGTTCAACAAGACGCGGCGGCCAAACCATTATCAGTATCCGCGGAGATCTCTCATTTAACTCGTTTTCAAATCGGCTAGTCCGGCGGGTGCTTTGTGAGGACTCGGGAATGAGATTCGGTGTACGTCATAGCCACATCACGTGTTAATCCCATACAAGGATCAGCGTTGTCGTTGTCGTCGGCGGTGGCTCGAGGAAGGCGGAAACAATAGTTGGTATGACTTTTGAAAGAAAATACCCACAGTCTACTAACTTGTCTCGAGGCTAAGTATCATTCAAAGCACTTATCGCGAGAAGAGCGCCGCCGCCTTATCACCAACTGGATCAAGGTCGACAAAGGAACATCCGAAAGCGGAAACAACCACCTGCCAACTAATTTTGGAACTGAACAAAGTTACATCCAAATGTGGAACTGATGTCTTTCAGGGGAACAAGCCAGCGCGTACTTTGGGAATAAGGAAGGAATGTAATACTCGTCCTTTTAAACCTCCAGCCTGGGACAATCTGCTCCATCTCTTCCCTATCTTTCTCCAGTTCGGAGACGCTCCACCCCAAGTTTGAAGCAAGTCGACGATCATCAATGAGCTATCCGAACTGGGTTTTCTCTCTCTTTAGTTTCCTCGGTTTTACCCTTGTCTGTATTCCCTTCCCATGGCACTTGGAAGGTGAGGATATCAGTCGATCTCCGCCTCAGTAATGGACATCTCATTTCTTTCAGCGTGGAACACTGGGACGTGCCTTTACATGGCCTGGACAGGCATTGCTTGTCTCAATCAGTTCATCAACTCCGTGGTGTGGAACAAAGACGCCATCAACTATGCGCCTGTCTGGTGTGATATAAGTGAGTCGTTGATCATTGCTAATAATTCACAAGCTCACAAAGGGCATAGGTTCCAGGCTTATTATTGGCACATCTGTTGCAATCCCAGCTGCTTCACTTTGCATTACCCGACGCCTTTATCTGATCGCTTCTGTGCGAAGTGTGAATATCACCAGAGCTGACAAACACCGACAAGTCTATTTTGACCTCGCTCTCGGTCTTGGACTCCCTATCCTCGAGATGGTCCTTCGTGAGTCGCTAATTGAAAATATCAACAAGCACCCTTGTCTGACATCATTGCTAGAAATCATCTCGGAAGGTCATCGCTTCAATATCTGGCAAGAGGTTGGCTGCTATCCGTATACCTACAATACCTGGGTTGCCATCGTGCTCGTTTCCTTCCCCCCTATCGTCATTGGTCTGGTATCGGGTGTATACGCCGCCCTCAGCATTCGTGCCTTCTACAAGACTCGCGCGCAATCCAAGGCAATCCTCTCCGTCTATTCTAACCTCACCCCCGGCCGTTATCTGCGTCTAATAGCCCTTGCATCCTGCGAAATTCTTTGCACAGTTCCCCTTGGTGCCTATGCTCTCTATCTCAACCTCGCAAGTGACGCTATGCACCCTTGGATCAGCTGGCAGGATACCCACAGTGGATATTCCAGGGTTGACCAAACCCCGTCCCTGATCTGGCGTTCAATTCCCCTACAGCAGAGCTCACTCGAATTGAGTCGATGGTTGGTTGTTGTCTGCGCTATTATTTTCTTTGCCTTCTTCGGCTTTGCCGACGAGGCCAGGAAGAATTACCGTTCGGCTGCCAGTTCGGTTGCCAAGTTTGTTGGCGTCGCAACAACGAGCGCCTCGTCCGGTACTGCCATTTCCTCATCACAGTACGTCTTATGTTATCCTCTTAATTTCTTGTCTCGCTAAAACCTTCTGCTAGAATATCAAAGAGTGGCATTGAAATAGGCTTCAACAAAAAATATGGGCACTCCTCCTCTAATCTGTCGTTTTCGGATAAGTCTTCGCTCAAAGGTGACGACGGAATTTCCAAACCCAGCGTCATAGAAGAAAAGAAGGACCGCAGCTTTGCTGGCGTGTTCGGCAAAAAGAAGTTCAACGAAGAGGTTTTCAAGCCTACGTTCCACTACGATGATCTCGTTCTTCCTGATATTGGAGGTACCCTGGATGATAAAGTCTCGTACGAGATTTCGACTGTACCATCGTCCCCTACGTCCAGTCTATCAACTACTGAGCTCGGCGCGAGTCACCTAGGGGTAGATGGTGAGGACAAATTCTCACCTCCATCGATTTCCGAAGAACGTCGTCGACACTCGCACGACATGGTTTGAACGGACATATTTCTCTGTTTATCGCTGGAACCCAACCTACTCTCATTTAATCTTTGTATTATGATCAAACTTTCAAGTGTTACGACGATACCACGTTTTTCAATCCCCTGTAGCCCTAGTAGTCTTGTTGCGATAACTCGCTTTCTTGATGTGTTTTTATTCGCTATATATATCAATATGATAGATCATAATTTGCCTTCAAAAGTCTCTCGATACCTGAGTTATCATGCCGCCGCCCTCGATTCCTGCGTTTTAACTGTTCATGCTCGCATTCACCGGAGTCATCCTCTGTGGGTCCTCACGATGCCAGTGCTACGGCCGTCTCCCATTCCCCTCCTTGTTTCTCCGATTCGTCTCTAGCCTTGGCAAATCGGAGCAGGTTGTGAATGCGACCGCCGACTACCGGCACTTCAAGTTGTCCATCAGCTTCGAATTCATTTCATCTCGGAGCTCTATTCACTCAGGACGCCTTCCTGGCGACAGAGCGACGGAACCAGGTGGTCAATAGTAGCGTGGGCAATGCGCCCGGTGAGTCCGATTCGCACAAGCGCGAGGATTGATAAGAAGAGTTGTTCAATATGACAGCAATGAATTGAGAAATGAACGTTGTGCAGTTTCGCCCCCTTGGATAGGCGTCTTTCTCGAATCTCGACTTCGTTGTCTCTGCCCCGCGTTCTTATGGTTAGTGAGCGAATCGTGTGGAGCATGTGGGGTAGTACGAGACTTCTCATCTCACGCGCAGAGATTTGCATTTATCTCTTCTCTAACCATGTCCCAGGGCGAGAAGATTACTCTTCATATGCTATTGAGTGGTTCATACCACCCTGTGTTGCTCATACCTCCTGATGACTTTAGTCATTTCTCTGTCCGCCCACTTAAATGGCTACGTTATGTTGCCTACACCATATATGGAAGGGAAGGTTTCCTTTCGACATCTGCCAGTGGAGGGGAGATTCAAGATCATGATGCACCTTTGCAACACACGAATTATTACTTTCATTCTAATGGTAAGTAAGTTAAAGCAGTCAATGCTCTCCAGCTTATTGTTCATTATCAAATTTAGATGAGCCTCTCTGGCTTGACCCTTCTGCGATGGATGACAGGACGACCAACTCTTCAACGAGCTCTTCCACTGGGCGTGTCAATTTCAGGGATGCATTAGTGGATCGTGATGGGAGCTGCATAATGATCCAGGTTTCCCCAGGAAGTTGCGAGGCTGCTCACATCATACCCCACAGCAAAGGCAATAAGGTGCGTGTCGATGCTATAATGCCATCTGGATGCCAGGTTCTCATTTTTAAACAAGTATATCACCAAGCTTCATCCCCGCCATCATATAAATCTTCAACCCCCGTTAAATGACATCAATGATGTCCGAAATGGTATTCTAATCTATATTGCCTTCCACCACCATCTTGGATTATCTGAGATCGCTTTCTTGAGGGTAAGACTCTCAAACAACACTTCCTTGGGGCACTCTTTGAATCTTTTTAGACCCCCAACTTTGCTATGGCTACCTCGGACGTCCCAGCTGTTAGTTCCGATCCTGGGTTAACAGCTAGAGAAAGCCGCATCACCATGCAGTATTTTACTGCACATTGGAAAGCTGTAGAGCTGCGGGCTGCTCCCCACAATTCTGATGCTCGACTCAGCTTGCAATCACAAGACTTTCCCACCACCTTACTCCTTGATTATGTTTATGGGTGTGCCGCTCTCAAAAAATGGGCCAATCATGATTTTTATGAATCACTCAAAATATTGGCAAGGGATGACTTTTACAGTAATGAAGCCAGTGAGGATGGGATTGCTAGAGATGACCTCAGTTCCAATGGCCCTGCTGACGACGAAAATGGTCGTGGCAAGTTTCGCAGTCATATCTCCAGTAACAATCAGAAACAAGTCAAGCAGCGAAAACATGCTCCGAGGAATAAGGTGAATAAAGCAAGGCGAGGTGACAGTCCTACCCTTCAAGACATGGTAATGACGCTTTGGCTTCTCAATGCAAAAAAAGCCCGGTCCCGAAAAGATGCTGAAAATCCTGATTTGAATGGCATCCGAGAAAAAGTCGAGCATTGGCGACAAGCAGTGGAATAGGTAGGACGTGAATTATGACTTCAGGGAATTGATGAAACTATTCATTGGCTGTCACCACCTCCACTTAGTCCTCCCGGATTAATCTTATTCTCAATCCCGATCATTTTGCAGAACGCTTCCGTCTGGGGATTCGAATATGCAGGCGGTTGTGGGTCCCTCTCGTTGACTCTTTGGTTTGGTGATGCGGGAGCTACAGGCCCTGGTGCGGATCGAACAAACTGCTGAACGTCGTCCACAAGTAATTTTCTTGTCGGATCGTTTTCTACATCAAAGATCAGAAATGAAGGAAGAGAAATACGCAATGTCAATGGTAACTCACTCTGCAAATTTTCAACTACCCATTGTGTTGCAGAAGCCACAGCAGACCTCGCTTCCTCTTCATCGGGAAAATTGAGTTGATGGCGGGTGGTTGAAAACCAAGGATGAAATGCACGTGTTATCGCAAGCCATTCCGGGTTAAATTCTAGAACGGGGAGACGAGATGTGCCATCAGAAGTAGTAGAAACTCGCGTAGCATCATGTTTAGGAATGGGAATATCAACGACCTGGATATAGCGTTCAGACTACCAACGAGGATGGGATATGTAAGGACAAGAGGACATACCTCCAGGAATTGGCGCCTAGGTAAGCACTTGTCTAAGGCAAGGAAACGGGTGACCGAGCCTCGAGATTGTGATGCAGCAGGAGCAGGTAGCGGCGGAGCCTCAACGACCTCTTCTTCTTCATCAAGCGTAATCTCATCTGGGTTCTGCTTTGGCAACGATGATACCGCAGGCGGCGTGCTGGTAGTCAGATTCGTGCTACCTTCTACTGCGATAGGGTTGACGTCGACGTCAGTGTCTTCGATAATAATCTCATCCGGATTTTGCACTTTTGCAGCCCTTCCTTCACTGGATTCAAGTTCTGGCACTGACTCATGAACAACGTTTGCCTCAAATCTCGTGTGTAAATGAGCGGAAAACCACCATTTTGGTTTCAGGTTTCTCAACAAGCCCATCATGGGAGGTGAACCGAGCTCTCCTTTGTCAATATCCTGTCGAAAGAAAGGTTTATTCCTCAGGAGACTCTTCAGATCTCCGTGATGTTCAATAGATTGTGGCCAGTCATGGGAAAGAAATATTGTAGGTTGGCTGAGCTGAAGGCACGTACGATATCAGGTAAAAATGATAGTCGACAATAGGTTGCAAGACATACAAGGGAGAGTCGCCGGACATTGAATTCTCGGATGTGATATATACTTCGCATAGAGCCTGGCGTATACGGCAATGTCTCGTAGTTTCCTATGCGACAAATAAGCAAAGCAAAGAAAGAGGATGTACAGAAAATGGATGTATACCTAAGCGGAAATCATGGCCTTTGAAGATTCCAGAAGCACCTGCGATGTCGACTCCATTCACTCGAACGCAGCCTGCATGTCCAAGGAAATAGATATTAGGTGCTAGCCAACCACCGTGGTACCTAAAGTGATCCAATGAGCTACATAGAACATAGGAAGGGAACAAGCAGCAGACGTACAACTCCCACATGTAATTCGATGCTTCATGGTTCCCCCCAATAACGATCGTCAAGAGAGGAGCAGTCTTTTCTCTCGTATAATACCTATATCAAACAAACATAAAACAAATCATCAACGTCCATCTATATGAGTTGAAATCGCCAAAGAAAACGCGTAGACTCGCACCTACTTGTAAAATCCACCCAATTTTTTATACTTGTTCGGAACAGACATGCATTGCAAATCGGCAAGATTCCGCATCGCTTGGAAATCACCGCAAATCAGCAATAGATCAACTTTGTATTTGTTTCGGTTTTCGAGATCGCGAATATGATCGTATATGGCGTCAAGTTCGCCGTGGCAGCAACCTTCGACAGCAATTTTCATCTTATTACGTGGTTTGAGCCGGGCCTTGAGTTTTTGGCGTTTTGGTTTTGGTTTGAGGGCCGAAACAGATGTGGTGGTGTGTAGGAAAGAACGGTGTTGCAATGGAAGGAGTCGAAGGATGAACATATGTTTATGTCTATTTGTGTGTCAGTAAGGAGTCGGGAGCCCGCCAGAGGTATTAAAGAATATTATTTTGGTTCTGTTATACCTCCAGCTGGCGACAAGATAAAACGCATTTCGGTGTTCCAAGTTGGCTAATTACAGCGATGAATTGATATCTGCGAGGACCCTTTACGCGAATCTACCGATTTAACCGTTCTCAGGCTGGTCAACACAATGGCACAGAAATCGCAACGGAAATCGCATTACAACCCTGAACAACTCATCATCCGTCAGTCATGCGACCCCGATTTCAATACGGCCTTACAGGCCAAGTTCCATATCGCCTCTCAGGGTTATGATGAAGCTCAAATTCGGCGGTGGACAGTTTTCCAATATCATGATAATCTTTCCCAAGTCCAGTCGCGGTTTTCATCATCATGTTACTACAGCAAAAAAATGTAATCCAAGGAACTCATCTTGCACCGTAAGTTAAAATATTCCTATTCTGCACACTGCACGACTCAACTGGCTCGTTACTTGCCAGGACTCGATTCTCATTGACACATAATATTTTAAGAGACTTTGATTCCCTCATTGAACTTCCGTGGCCTCGCAGAACCATCCAACCATTGGTTTTGTGATACAAATTCTCTAAATCATACATTTATTCATTTTTTCAGCCCATAAAAGCGATACAGCGCGCACATAAGAAAGCAATCATACAATGCAACAACACACTACCATCGTGAACGAATAACAAAACTCAACCCAATCACTGGTTAGAGCCTGCACCAATATTGTGCCTAAAGTTCAAGACCTCAGCAGCAGAGATGCACTTGAGGGGTGCAACGTGGGGGTGACCAACTGCATCGGCAATACGGTCAGAAAGACCTTGGTCGACAGCAGCCCAAACAGACACTAATAAGAAACCGCCATCATCAGTTCCACGAACGATTTCCCTTGCTTTGGTGGGGGAGACTTACATTGCCTAGCCTTGACCTCGGCGCTCTTGACGTTTTTAAAGTGACCAGATACGTTCTTGACATAAGTTTCACGTTCCTGATCATTCCAAACCCTAGACCAAAGTTCACGAGGCTGTTCAAAGTCGACTACAAACCATCAATTCACAATAATCAGAAATAGTAATAATATAAACACTCACGCTCGCTGATAACACTCAAATACCTCCAAGCACCATTGATAAAGTTCTCGTGTCTAGCATCCCGTTCTCGGTCATTGACAGAAGCGTCCATATGACCTGGCCTTCCAGCGTACGTCAAAGGTTGGAATGAGCATTGGTAGTTAGGCCTGTTGCCCTGGTTAACAAACGCCATGGGGCCATCGCGCTGGAAGTTGGCAACAGGGACGATGGGAGCATTGACAGGAAGTTGCTGGTAGTTAGCACCCAGGCGATGACGGTGAGTATCCGGGTAGGAGAAGAGACGGGACTGAAGAACGGGGTCGGCAGAGGGCTCGATGTAAGGAACAAGGTGAGAAGGTGAGAATGCGACCTAAAAAGAATGACACTGAATCAGTATTTCTGGACATCTGCAAATTCGAATGATGCGCACTTGTTCAATCTCGGCAAAGTAGTTTTGCGGGTTCTCGTTGAGAACCATTTTACCAATGGGACGGAGAGGGAATTCCTTGTGAGGCCAAACTTTGGTCAAATCGAGGATATTGTAACGGAACTGTTCAGCTTGAGCAGGCGTCATGGTTTGCTGTTGGGGAAATTTTGTTATTATTGAGGTATCATAAGACCGCCACGAAGACTCACGATATAAACAGTCCAGGAGGGGAAATTTCCTGCTTCGATCGCCTCGAACATTTGCTGGGTACCGTAGTCTGGGTTTTCTCCAGACAGACGGGTGGCAGTAGCATCATCAAGAGTCTTTGAAAAAGTTCTCAGCTCCAGTCATAAAAAAACGGAGTTTGACCTACCTTGAAGCCTCCATCAGCTCTGCAAGTAACTTGAACGTAGACGAAAGAGCCGTCGGCCTTGCACCACTTGAAGGTATGGCCAGAATAACCATGCTCTTGGTAGAAGCCGTCAGGGGTTCCGCGATCGGAGAAGAGAATCATCATCTGATGAATAGACTCGGGATTTTGACCGAGATAGTCCTGAACACCAATTGATCAATCGCCAACACGGACACAAGCTCTTGAGAAAACCTACCCAGAAAGCATCAGGATCCTTCAAGTGAGTCTGAGGATTCCTCTTTTGTGTATGGATAAAGTGGGCAAACTTGGCAGGATCACGAATAAAGAAGATGGGAGTGTTGTTAAACACCCAATCCCAGTTACCTTCCTCAGTTCTCAGCTTGATAGCAAAGCCACGGGGATCACGAGCGGTATCCGCTGAACCGGATTCACCACCGACAGTGGAGAAGCGGGCAGTGATGCGGACTTTTTTGCCAACACCTTGGAAGAGGGACTGAGAGGTGATATCACTCAAATCGTGAGTGACTTGGAAGTAGCCGTGAGCACCGGCAGCCTTGGCGTGGACCTACATGAGAGACATATAAATGATGTCGTTGATCGGATAGATAAGCGATCGAATGTATCGAAGGGTACTTACAACACGCTCAGGAATACGCTCGCGATCAAAGTGAGCGAGGAGGTCGATATGATGGAAATCTAATCATCGATCAGAAGATGAGATTAATGGTCGGAAAGGAAGACACAGACCTTGGAGGAGAAGGGGTCCATGGAAACCAGCCCTCTGAGCCGAGTATGGCTCGTTAACGGGGGCACCGTTGGAGGTAGTATAGACGGGCTTAGCTGGAGAAGACATATCCTTATGACCTAGATGGGAAGAGAAAAGAGGTAAAGCAACAACAAATGGGCCAGTCAGTTTATATACTCCTCATCGTTCTTGGAACATTACTTTATCCAGCTGATCCTGATCTTCGAATTTGCTTAAGTCGGGGCCAACCGTAATGGACATTTGGACGAAAGGATGAATATCAAGCTCCGATTTGCAATATGAAGGATCTCATTGGCTACACGTGCGGGATTCATTTTGCATGGGGTAAGTAATCCATTGCTTCCATCGTAATCGCTGTTGCTGTTGATGCTCGGGCGCCGCGCTATACTGCTGACTGCATCAAGTGTGGGTCAAAGCTGGAGAAAATCGGCAGAGTTCAGACGAATTTGAAGTCGACGATCCCGAGGAGCGTGGCAGAGAGACCCTTTCCATAGGATCAGATGATGAAGCTGTGCCCATTTGTGACGGGTCATCTGAAAGCCAACTGATTAGATGTGAGACCCATCAAACGCGAACCTAGGTAGATAACACATAACGGGATGAATATTGTGAATAATGTCCCGAAACCAGGAGGTGTTGTAGTAACATGCACACGGTGCATCCCGGGAAGTAGACTGCACCTAACACTCTCTATTGACAGATCTCACGGGCTGTCTTCGTCGGGCCCAAGGTGGAAATATGTAGAAGACAAACAAGTCTTCTTCCTGATCGGCGCGAGCACACCGTGGTCGGCAAATACCGATCAACTGTACAGCCGACAGATGCCGAACCCGGCCCCCAAACCTTGTTTCGTGATCTTCCGTCGATTCGTCCAAGTCTCGTCCAAGACCACCCAGGACTAATCTCACAAAAATGTCAAAAGGCATGTTCATTGAATCATCTTCACCAAACCTGTTTTTCTTATTTTATCATAAATAGCGACCGTCTCTGGCACTAAATTCCGTATCACCCTCGGTCTCCCCGTTGGCGCCGTCCTTAACTGCGCCGATAACAGTGGCGCCAAATCTCTCTACATTATCGAACCTTTCGGCTCTGGTGCCCGTCTAAACAGGCTACCAGATGCTGGTGTCGGTGACATGGTCGTAGCTTCCGTAAAGAAGGGAAAGCCCGAGCTAAGGAAGAAGAGTAAGTACTCAATAATATAAACCCGGCCGTGGAAGGTTAATCGGACTTGCAGCCATGCCCGCTGTTGTTGTCCGTCAACGCAAAGCCTGGCGTCGGAAAGACGGTGTCTTCCTCTACTTTGAGGTGGGTCCACAGGGTCGATCAATAATTATATCTTACCGTTAATTAGGATAACGCTGGAGTCATTGTCAACCCCAAGGGTGAAATGAAAGGCTCAGCGATCACAGGGCCAGTCGCAAAAGAATGCGTATGTGCTCAATGTCCTCTTTACATTTCGTCTGCTGACACGGATTGTAGGCCGATCTATGGCCGCGTATCGCTTCAAATGCTGGCACAGTCGTTTAGAAGTCCAATATTTTTTAACCCGTCATAATCATCACGCTTTCGTATGTCTGTGTAACAACAAATATGGCATGCATTACGAGGACACAAACTGTTATCAGATTACTGAATTACATTGCAAGATACGGATGAAAGAAATTGCTATTCATGCTTGGGTGGTACCGGTGATGGTAATTTCTCTTTTGGCTTGATTTTAACGCCTAGCAACTTGGACTTCGGTTTACTCGTCTTTGACGAGGAGGATGGTGGGAGTGGATGCGACGAAGCGAGTCTAAGAAGTGATGGGGGTGGATTATCTGGTAAAGTTGTCTTGGGCGCGCTTTGCCTGGAATTATTGGCATTTGCTTGTGAATCTGTCGGAGTCGACTGAGGCCTGGGCGGGAGTGAAGGATGGAGAGGCGCAGGAGCTGGCGTTGATTCTGGAGTGCGTTCCAGTTGCCGCAGCTTGGCCTCCATCCGAGCGATTTTGGCTGCCGTCCTGAGAAAAGCTTGAGAAAGAGAAGATGCTGAGTCAAAAGGGGTCAAACATACCCAGCAGGCCTAGAGGATGAACCACTTTTGAGTAAACTAAGGGTCGTTGGTCGACCAATGTCCATCATAGTTCTTCTATTTTTGCCACCAGAACCACCGGCATAGTCCAAGGGTGCGTGGTGGGCATATGTGACGACGAGCTTCCGACCTCTAAGCGGCTTGTCATGGGCGGTGGACATGGCCCTTTCCGCATCCTACGCAAGAACGAGTTCAGTATCAGTGTCGGTTCATGAGCTCATCCCAAGAAACCAAGAAGTTATCCCCAGTCTTCTACGAGGATAAAACCATATACACGGGGTTCCACTTTTGTATTTTTTTATTTATATTTTTTGTTTGCGACGCGGAACCGAAAAAAGCAAACCCCGGGATGAGCACAAGAGGGGAGCGAACAAATCGAAACTTACGTTCTCGTCTGCATACTTGATAAACGCATATCCACGCGGTTTACCCTTCTGGGGGCCCGATTTATGGAAGAGAAAATCGACATTGGTGATTTTGCCAAACTTGGAGAAGACCTGGACGAGGGTGTATCTAGGAAGATTGGCACACTTGGTATGGGGTGGAATGGATTTTGAAGTACGCACTCGTCGACAGAAGGATGAAGATTTCCGATGTAGATGCGGTCTTTGCAGAGTTGTGGGTGTTGGGACTGCGAAGACTCTGCTTTGTCTGGCTGTGGGTCTGTGTCGAAGGCGGGGTAGGAGAGGTGCTGGCTGGGGGAGGCGTCGTGGGCTGTGGACGGGCCAGCGATGAAGGCGTCGAGCGAGTCGGCGTCCATGCAGCCACTCAGCTCCGCCGTCTCAACATGCATCATGTTCACACACAACATTGCTGTACATCCCACTTGCTACGTAAGCATTAATGGGGTAGTGGTAACCTGGGTCGTTGCCATCGACCCGCCGGGGGTTCGATTCCCTCTTAATGCATTTTGAAAAGAGGTGGTTTTTTCTTCTCGGATACCACAACACAATCATACCTACTACTGACTTCTAGACACTTTCACCAATCTTGCGATGCAACAGATCGATATACTCAATGTTGCCATGGCCCGTTTGATGCGATCACCATCTATCTTCTCTCTGCACTTGTACATAAGCTCCCCCACCCCTTTCCACTCATTTCGTTTCACCTTTCTCAATGGCCTATTCTTCTGCTGGCAAGAAGAAACTCGCTGCGCAAAGTATATACACCTATACCCCCAATGCACACCCCTAACAAGAGAACTTTTTAGTATTCCTTTTCCTGGTCAACGTCGTAGTCCTAGCACTCGCCGCCCGCATAAACCAATTTCAAGAATTCTTCTGTAAAAATCTCTTCATAAACACTACTCAAGAAAAATCAAAGACTCAATATATTTTATCTTATCTAGTTTTCGCTGACTTGTTCCCTCTCGGTCTTTCCATCGCCACCTTCGTGCTTCTCTTCTTCCTGTAAATATCCTAACAAAGTATTCCAAAAACTCAACTCATCCTCTCTTTCATTCGTATAGCTTAACAGCCGACTTGGTCCTCTGGAACGCCTACACCGGCCGAGCCCACATCGAAATCGGCATCTTTGCCATCCTCAGCATCCTATGGCTCTGTACGTATCACATTATTAACCCCAGTTGTATAGATATAGCTAAAAACATCAATTGATTTTTTCCCCCATTTAGCTTTCAGCGCATTCTCTACTTCGTGTTGGCAACATGTCCCATTCCAATGTGATTCAATACCTGATGGCAAGTTCACCATCCCCCTCTCCTTTCTTCTCTTTTGTTGAGAGTTGCTTAGGATTCCCAGACGAACGATCTTGGTGCAAGGACACTCAGGCTCTCAAAGGTTTCGTTTGGGTTGAATTCTTAACCTGTAAGATCTCTCTTTCGCCTACTGTCCTTTCTCACCCATCTCCGACAGGCCTCTTCATCGCACTAGGAATCCTCCGCTACGCAATCACCCAAAACAACCGAGGGAACAAACATATATGGCAAACGCCTTTGTCCAGATACCGTCCACACGAGAGAAGCAGCGAATTCTTGCAATACTAGTGGCTGTTCATACGTAAAGTACCTCGCAGGTTCGAGTGTCAGATGGGGCCATCATCATAATGTTGTACCATACATATATAGTACACATGTAAGTGCGTAGCGAGTACAACGCCTGTTTAAAGTCGGCTTTTGCGTGGAAGAAAATCTGAATCAGGGTATAACAGGACCGCATAGCAAATACAATAATCACGATAATACAAAATCAAAATGCAACCCAAAAAACAGGAGGGTAAACAAGTCGAAGACCAAGGGGATATCAAGGGCGGGAAAAAGTTAAACCTTGTCTCCGAGACACAAATAAAAGAACAGAATACGTTCAACCCATGACGCGGGGATAATTCACACTCTCGCTGAGGTGCTCATTCGCAGGGTTGTAAGTGAATCCCCTAAACTGATCTTGCACCGTTTCAGAAAGCGCGGAATCAGTAACGACGGAGTCCTGCGGCTCCTCGCTAGTGAAATCAGTGTCAAAATTGGCAACGTCCAGAACCGATTCCTGATGGTGGTGTTGCGTGAGACGCGCATGATTAATAATCGATAAAAGACTTACAACGCTCGGCTTGAATGGCGGCTGGATTTTTCTTGCGAGTAACCTACAAAGAAGGTGATGATAAGCCGATGACCTCGCATATGAGATAAAAAAGAAGTCATACCGGTTCCAATCGATGTACCTAGCAAAGAATGGATGTCTCTTGATCTCTTCGCCGCCATTCGCACCCAGGCGTTTTGAAGGATCGCGTTGTAGTAAGCCGACCATAACACTCTTGGCTTCCTGGGACATATCTGAAGGGAAATGGAGAGGGTCCGTAAGGATCCGTTGATACATCGTGTTAACATTCTCGTCATAGAAGGGCGGCAAACCCGTCTAAGGCGGAGGTCGTTAATTAAAGGTCATCAAAACCACTGAGAAATCAGATCCTGACCATCATTTCGTAGAGAAGGACACCTAATGTCCACCAATCTACTGTCTTCGTGTACCCTTGACTTTCCAGAAGTTCGGGAGCAATATACTCGGGGGTGCCGCAAAAGGCTGAGGTACAGGTATTGAACGGTCATCTCAAAGAGTATTTGGTACCACTCACTGTTAGTTTTTTCAGTCTCAGACATATTAAGTTTGCAAAGACCTATTGAACATCGCTTCAGCGTCCTATTGTATGAAGGTAGTTGCAAGTGTTCTTACCAAAGTCGCATAAAGCAATATGACCGGTGTAATCGAGCAAGATATTCTCGGGTTTCAGGTCACTGTCGAAATAGTATTTAGCCATCACGATGTACCGGGGATAGAAGCTACACACCGATAGACAACATTGAATCCGTGGAGATGTTCCAGGGCGCACAACAACTCCGCCGCGTAGAAGCGAGTTCGATCCTGGTCAAATTTACCTTCACGTTGCAGATGATAGAATAGTTCGCCACCGTTTACTATCAAGTACCAAAATTCAAGCTGCGAAAAGGGATAACAAACCTACGAACTCACCGAAAGACATAACGAGGTAGAGTTTATCCGGGGTTTGGAAAGAAAACTTGAGTGGGACAATAAACGGATTGTTAACAAGTGCGAGAACCGTGCGTTCGGCCAAAATGTGTGTAATCTCTCCTGGACGTTGGGCGATATGGGCTTTACGTATTGTCTTCAAAGCATAAATACGTTGAGTATCCTTCTTCCTAACTTGCATGACCTTGCCAAAGCTGCCCTTGCCAATGACTCTGAGTAGATCAAAAGCCTCGATAGTAAGCGATTCATTTCGACTGGGCTTGAAATCGATTTTGAGGTGGAAGGAGCCCGAACCAGCGGTGGCGGTATACCATTGATCTGATGCATGCTACAATGGGTGTCAACCGCGGACTATGCAAGGATCGCGGAACAGCTTACATGGCCATCAAGCATAGGCGTCAAGTCCACACGAGCCATGAGCATATCATTACCCATGTCATCGTGACCTTGGGCCGCGGACGTGCGAAGATACGAAGACACGGAAATGTTGGATGTACGAGACACGTCGCTAACGATCCACAAGGATTGTTCCTTTGAGGCAGAGGTCAAGAAAGTGTAAACACGTACAACGGTGCGCGGTAATTCCAGACGGGGTTCGAAAGGTCGCCGCCGAGGGCGTCAATCAAGATCTCGTTTTTATCGAACTCAAGCACGACATAAGGCAGCCACCAGAAGCGTTTGCGCTGGAAACTCTCTCTGTTACCGATGGAATGTCGGGGGGCCGACTCTAGGGCTCTCTGGATTGCATCTGGGAGCACGGCTCCGGGTGGTAGAGTAAGGCCTCTGCCTGTAAAGAGGAGTGGGGATGAGCATCGCGGGACCACACTGGCCGCCGAGCTCACCAGAGAAGATGCGGATGGTAAGCGTGCCCGACCTGAACTGATCGGCGCCCTGGGGAGGCTTTGGGGTTGTCGGGCGGGAGGGCACCGGGGTCGCTGACCTGGAGAGGACACCATTGTCCTTCAAGTCTTTGGGCTCTACAGGAAGATGAGGGCACTGCAGTCGGCGTCTGCGGGCACAACGCACTCTTAGCGGTGAGCTTGTTCCAGGACATGGTAGTGGTATCAAGTCAAGATGCAAAGTATCACAAGTTACATGATTACATAGCCACCTTCCGCTGATCGCTTTCTCAACTCCGCGCTCGCATCCTGGCACTCTTCCTGTAATCGCTCAAACACCTCCCGCGAGATGTTCATCGTAACGTTCTGCACATTCAGGTCAGGACCAACAGAGTCTCGAGGGACGCTACACTCACCCGCACGCGGATAAACGGGTCTTTCACACACAGTGGCCTATTCTCTCCACCCTCTCGTGGCACAATCCCCCCTTGGCAGATATCAACCATTTGCTTGTCTGGTTCAAAGTTGGCCCAGAAACTGATAAAAATCAGCAGACGCAATGTGGCAAACAAAGAATACAGACTGGAACCAATCATTGAACAGCGACGGCGTCGATACTTCCCGATTCGCAGGAATGAATGGCACATGCCATTTGAATCGCATATCGCAGTGAAACTCGGGCTTCAAATTCCAGAAATACCGGTCCCTTATATCTTCTCCTAGGTTTTCTTGCAGGTTCGGCAGTAAACCGCGGTGCTTTTCGACAAAGCTGTGAGCTTGGAGAACTTGACTGAGCGTCAACTTACCTGGAGAAATCCAATTGTCATTAGTGCAAACGCATAACTACTAAAGGTGATCGCGAGTCTTTTCGAAGGACTTGGATTATTCAGCCCTATAGGCCTCGACCACCGCTTGATTGCTAGCATCAGCCTTGGTAAATGTGGAGACAGTGTGGCATAGCGCCCAATCATAATAGAATTCCAATATCCCGGCTGATGGTTGACGTTGAGGTCACATCGAATTCCGGACTTCGGGTCCCTGAACTTGACTATCACTCAGTTGGAATCTGAATATTGTATGTGGGACATGGATCCTACCAATGGGTACAGATGCAGGTACAGCTTCGACTGAAGCAAATCCGGCGTGCTTCAATGTTCCAGCAAGCGACCTACGTCGTCTTGTCAATGGGAGGCCCTATAGATAACAGAAATGGATTCTCGACAAACTTGACATGATAAATTCCTAAACAGAATCATTCGTAAATAGTCCGACAAATATGCACCTGGCTGACATACTTGGAAGACGTTTTTTGGACGGGGCAAATCCACCTATTCGTTTTGGGTCCTGCATGGACAAAAATCAGGATTGGTTTTTTTGCAATAACAATCACGGGAAGTTCACGAATATCATCAGGTCCATATCACTTTTCGCGGACGCGGCTCCGTACCTTGCAGAGTCTATGAGTTTTCCGTAATAAGGCGATAGAGGCGAAAATAAACTTGCCTTACACTTCCAAAGGTAGTTACAGAGTAACTCGCTCCAAAGTTTTTTCGAATAACACTCTGGACACGCTGGATTACATCCTCATGGCCGGGCATACGGCTTCTGTCATCGGCCTAGAAGAATGAAAGAACATGAATCAAGAATTGGAGTGTAGCGCGTAACACGGTACCCGAAACAAGCTGTACGGATCGCTCTGATCCAACCACCAGCTTAAATTCTTCTCTTCGTCCTTCACGCGTCTCTTGCAAATTGTGTCGACCTCACTTTTGAGTTTTTGGTCCGGAGTTTGCACTACGCCCACAGATGGACTGCGTTCAAGCATGACGCTGAGAATCTCTCGTGTTTCCTCGGCATTTTTTGAGAGAATGACTGGGGCAACTCGCCGGACTGCAGACGCAAGCATTGACTGTTACAAATGTACTTGGCCACATTCACTTTTACTCACATCATGTTTGTTCGTGTTTGCACCACCGCTAAGTGATGAGATCAAGATCCATTTATCCCATTAATATCACCCGTTCTCAGTATTCATTACTATAACAGAGCGTACCAACTGTCTGTGCATGAGAGATTGCCGTTGGCGGCGAAAACTCGCACCGTACCAGGATTTTGCGCCCCCAAGAGCCTCTCTAGTCTTACTTGCGTCCGTCTAGGTTGACACCATACGCACTGCCGAACACTGGCAAAGTGCAACTACGGCCACTTTTAGGGAGTGCTGTGTTGTGCCGTGTAGGAAAATGGATGTGAAACTGTCGGTGGTTGTTAGAGGTTTTGTTGCCGTGATACTGATGCTAAAGAAAGAGAGAACCACGTACGCCAGTGCTCACGCTCAAGAGAGGAGAATAGTGATATAAACTAATGAAGAATGTATATTGCACCAAGGCTGAACGCCTGTTGCTTCGCTATCACCTTTTCCCTATCATGCATGCTCTCCTTGAACTCGATAATGGTCAATGTTAGTGGTCATTTTTCTTTCCCTACAGTCAGTGCATTAAAATACAAAATAATGTGAGGGTATATTATATGCATGGTACAACAAAATGTCTGGAAGAACTCGTTACTTTCGTGGAGAAGCAGAAGGAGAGCTGATGGTAGACGACGCTGGTCGCTCAAGCCGGTTGTGTAGCCGTTCGACTTCTCTTTCAAGGCTAGAACAAGGGTCAACAACGGTTACGGAAGCTAATTAGACTGGCGACTTACTTGAGCGCCCGTTGCTTGTAGTCACCCGCCTCTCTTGTGACGCGACGATGTGAGGCTTGCAATTCGTGTTCTTTTGTTTGCTGCGTGAGGTCAATCAGAGTTAATTCACACCGGCTATTATGCCACAGCTTACCACTGTATCTAAAGCTTTTCTTAGATCCTGAATTCGAGTCTCGTAGGCCTTTCTGTCGTCCTCAAACTTGAGGCGCTGCCTTTCAAGCTCCGATTGCTGGAATTTAGCATCTTTCGCTAATTTCTCAGCGGATCGACCAAGCGTGCTACGGTCTCGGTTGCTTTGATTTAGTTGACTTGTTAGCTCTTCAATCCGACTGTCGACCCGTCTAGACAACGTAGCAGGCCGAGGTGAATTGGCGTAAGACCTTGTCTCTAGGTCCACGATGCGGACATTGAGATCTTTGACTTGTTTTTCCAAGTGTGCCTGTGCAAGACATTAAGCTGATTTCCTTTTCTCCTGTACTTGACTCCGGACTTACATTCTGACGTTCGAGTCCCGAGTTCTCTTTCCTAATCTTCTCTAGTTCGTTAGCACGCTCGACAGCGTGCGCCTCGGCCTTTCGCATCCTATCCAATGCTTGCTCCACACGATCTTCTTGTTCTTCAAGAGTCCTCTCCAGGTCCTGCTTCTTCAATTGCAATCGTTGGAATTCAGTATCCGACATGGCCTTATTAGTATCGGAGTGGTCGATTTTGATTGTCTCGAGTTCTGCTTGAAGTGCACGGCGTGCTTTTTGAAGCATAGAACGCTCAGCCTCTGCATCATCCAGAACCCCGCGCAGTTCACGAACTTGCTGATGAAGGGAAACAATCTGGGCCTGCTGTTCGGTTTGCGCCAGCGTCGATGCTTCAAACGCTTTTGTGATGTCCTTGATCTTGGTATCCATACGTTCCTTCTCTTTCTTCCACCCTCCACTATTATACACTTCATCGTCGTAACGCTGTTGGAGGTCATCGAAGTCAGATCGCACTTTGCGATTTTCTTCACGGATGCGACTCAAGCTGTCTCGCTGTGACTGCAACTCCTCACTCAGTTGCGCCAGTTCGGCTGTAACAAGACATCAGAAACTACAACGTCAACGTAGATGCTGTTTGTACCTTGGTACTTTTTGCGGGTCTGATCAATTGTAAAGTCGCGCTCTGAAAGGTCTTTTTGATGTTGTTCCCGTTCATCTTCCAACTCTTCTTCAAGACGCTTCTGAATCATAGCCAGATCAGAGGATTCCCGATCATCCTCTTCCAGCTTGGATTCCATTGATCGCAACTTCCTCTCCGATGTTTGATACTTATCCTTATTCACCTTTGCCTCAACTTTGGCATCTGCGAGAGCCTTCTCTGTCGTTTCAAGGGTGCGGCGAGCTAGATGCTCATTTAATCCTTATCCTTGAGTGATCATAGCTCAGACTCACCGTAAGCCTCGCCACGAGCAGCTGTTGCCCTTGCTATCTCGGCGGCCTCAAGGCGTTCTAGATAGCCTTGTTCCTTTTGCTGGTAAGTTCCAATTGCTGCTTTGAGTTCTGTTGAAATAAATGGTCAGGCGAGCCTGAATGTTGAAGTGGTGGATCTTACCGGATTCTGCAGCTGCAGAAGTAGTTGACTGAAGCTCATCGTCTTGAAGCTTCTTTTGTAATTGGCGCTTGGCATCTTTGGCATTTTTAACTCATTCTTATTCATTAAATCGATGATAAAGCACTTACTGCTGGCCTCATTCCTGGTGCCTTCGAGCTGCTCACGCAATTCATTGACTTCCTTTTGAAGCTGTTTCTTGGCATGTGCGAACTCCCGAATCTGTCCCTTTTGCGCCTCAATTTCGGCATTCGCGGTTCGCTGCTGTACAAGCTGTACAACAATGTCAGTAAGGCAAGGCTTCAGTAAGCGTCTATTCCTCACCAGCGCCTTACGAGAGTCCGCGAGACGTGAGTAACTATCTCTTTCGCTTGCAATCGTCTTCTGGAATTTAGCCCACATGGCTTGGATGCCCTCAACTTGAGCCGCCTCTGCCGTTCTGCGGGCGTCAGCTTCATCCTTTAATAATTCAGCCAGCCTCGCGTTTTCTTGTGTCAATCTTGCACGATACTGTTGTAGGAACTGCTTTGACCCATCGGTATTCTCGAGTTCTGCTGAGAGTTCTTTGAGGGATATCTCAAGATGATGGCGAACACGATCTGAGGCAGCCATCTGGAGTTCCAGAACTTGCACATGTTGTCTGAGTGCGGCAACTTGTCTCTCGCTATTCGCTCGGGCTTGCTGTGCCTCTCGGTCAACAGTTGGCGTGGTTGGCGCGCTCGGTAAGGACTTTTTCTTGGTTGGTGTGAGGTTATTGGGATTTTGCGGTTCGTAAGCACCACTTCTTCGAGGTGTCTTCCGCAACATCTCCTTCTCAAGCATGCCCTCGACTGCTTTCAACTCCTGCAACACTCGATTCTGGAACTCGCCATCCCGAGGAGTATTTTGCATGATCAATCGACGGATCTCCGCGTGTTGACGTTCAATGCTCTCTCGAATCTTCGCTGTAGTTGCCTTGGCCATCCCCGCCTCTTCCAGCTGCTCTTCTAGTTGAGTGATGCGTGATTCGTACTGACGTTGAACTTTAGACAATGAATCAGATGCAACACTATCATCGGCCAACCGCTCCAACTCGTTCTCCAGGTTGTCTTTGGCTCGTTGGACAAATGCTAGTTGCTCTGCCATTTCGTTTGCCTGATTGCGAGAGTTGTCCAGTTCAGAACGGAGGCGTTGTGCCTCAAGTGCTGCTGTATCTCGAGCTTCTCGTTCTTTCTCGACATCGGCAAGTGCACGAGTTGCTCTGTCTTCCTGCAACTTGATATTCTTCTCTTGACTGCGTAGTTCAAGACGCTCCTTCTCCGTAGCCCTCGCCAAGTCCTCAGCTTCCATCATAAGACGACCTTTTGTTTTCTCCAGCGTCCTGATATATGTCTGGTTCTTCTGCAACTCAAGCTGAGCTTCCGCAAGTTGACGATCCGTAACACGTTTCGCCTCTTCTAAGACATGCACATGTTCAACAATGGTTTTATCCTGCTTCGATTCAAGTTGCTTAATCTCCCACTCCCGGTTTTTCAAATCTGTAAGCGCCTTGTTGAGCTCGCGGTCGAGTTTCACATTGCGATCCTTGAGTTTAGCAAGCTCGGCCTTGTGCGAAGCACACAATTTCTCCAGTTCAGCACGTTTGGAAGATTGAATTTGAAGCTCTTCGCGAGTGGTTTTTAGCTGGCGCTCATTGTGTTCTTTCTCTCGCTGATGCCCAACGGTCATATCTTCGAACTTCTCATAGCGTGCATGAGCAGCATGCAGTTGACGCTCCAAATTCTGCGGTCGAGGTTAGTTGAAAAAAGCGTAATACTGTCGGTTTCATGCCCACCTCTTTATTCTTGACTGCGTCGGATAGCTGAGTATCGAGCTCAATCTGCTTTGTCCTCAGGGTCTGCAATTCGAAATCTGTTCCTCGTCTGGATTTCTCTAGCTCAACAAGCTCTGCCTTTGTCCTTGTGAGTTGGGAGGTTGCGTCACCCTCACGCTTAAGCAATGAGTTATAGCTAGCTTCAAGAGACTTGTGATCCCTGACCGCGTTCGTTCGCTCGAGTTCAAGTTTACTTTGCGACTCCAACGCAGCCCTCCGAACCTCTGCAAGCTCGTGCTTTAGGTCATTGACTTGATTTCGCAGGTCCGCAAGCTCAGCCTCTCTACTCTTCTCTACCTCATTACGACGCGTCTCTTCACTGGTCTTTGCCTCCAGCAATGATCGTAGGTCATCAAGTTCCTTTTGCAATGTAACGCGAAGTAACTGTTCCTGAGAGTGATCCTGTTGCTCGGTTTTGAATTGGGCTTCCAAGGTCGATTTCTGGTTACGCAGCTCGGCAATGTCCTGCTGCCTCCTAGCACTTTCGGTGCGGAAACCCTCAAGATCATCGGATATGACTCGGATTTGTTCCTCTTTCTTTGAGATCATGTCAGCATACTCTGTTGCCGAACGCGTCACTTCGGTCAATTGTTCCTTCGTCACGCGAGCTTCATCCTCTAATTTAGATGCCCGCGTCCTGAGAGCTTCCCTATATCATGCTGAGGTCAGGGCCTTATAAGATTGGAATACGAGCTCTATACTTACCTGGCCCGCTGTTCTGTCTCGAGTTTCCCTTCCAACTCCTTCACACTCGAACTCAGCCTATCCTTCGTTCGACCAAAATCCTCTTCCTGCTGTAACACAATATCCTTGAACTCTTCACCAATTTTTCTCAACTCCTCCTGGTTATGTACCAAAGTATCACACTCCTCTTGCGCCCTATGAAGCTCTTCCAACAATCCAGCCTCTTTCTTAGCCCATTCCTGTTGTTCTGACTCCATTCTCACAAGATGCTCCGCTGCTTGGTCAAACGCAACTCTGAGTGACTCATACTTCTCCTCGCTCTCCTTCTGCAACTTCATAGCCCGATCCAGCTGCGAATCCAGCAAATCTAAATCACTCTGCATAGCAGCAACCTCCTCTCCAAGATCACTCTCACGTTTCTTGCTTCGCTCGAGTAAAGATTCTTTATCCAATGCCAAAGCCCTCTCCGCCTCTAGCGCTTCTTCGACCTTCCGCTTCTCCGACTCCAATGACATTTTGAGATTCTCCAACGCTTCGCGTTCTTTTTTGTCTCGTTCGGCCCTCTCCCGTATCAAAACCAACTCGGCATCTTTCTTCCGTAGCTCTTCATCACTCCTCGTGGCAGCAAGTAAAGGTCGCACTTTCGTATAAAGTTGCCACCAAGGCCACTCCCTCAACTCATTGTACACCCTCGCGTTCTTTTGAATAGTTCGAATCGCCATAGCCCTATTCAAAATCTTTTTCATCTGCCTCCTCGCGGTCCACATTCGCGCAGCAGCCTGCAGACGCGTAAAAATGTCATACAATAACATATCCCTTCGTTCCTCAAGCTCTGCGAGGACACCAGCTTTGAAAAAGATCTTCGAAGTGCCAATCTTGTATATGCTCTCGTCAAGTTCCAAAACGTTTATCATCCGACGACACGCTTCGCGACCATCCATATAGCCACGAGGAATGATCCCTGGAGTCAAAATTTCATATCGTTGTCTAAATTCTACGAAGGGAAGTCGATTGGGGTATCCCAAACGAGCGATGCGAATTCCTTCCAAAACACCATTACAACGCAGTTGATCCAAGACGAGAGGTACGTCAATCCGATTCGGTTTCTTGTAATTGTTTGGAACAATGCAGCGAACAAAATGGGGTTGCGTAGATCGAAGTTGAAGCATGAGACTAGAAAGCTGCTCCTTGTGACGCTGACCGACTGTGCGGAATGCACCCTTCTTCAAAGTCCGTTTCTTTCCTACAGAGAACATGTTGTTAGGACCTCCTGGGACAGAGAGGTCACTAAATTCCGCAAAGAGGGTTGCAATATACGTCTCAGAAGATGCAGCGAGAACCCGAGTCAGATTATCATTGAGCGGGTCCTTATTCTTGTCTAACCAACCCTCCGTACGGTAATCCACCTTAGCAGCATAATGTTGGATAATGAAACCTTGCTCAAATCGAGTTGTTTCGTATTTGTCTTTTCCAGGGTGGCGGTACTCCTCGTCTTCATCCTGACTCGCCCAAAAGGTATGTAACTTGTTGGTGAAAGTGAGATCCGTCGCTTTCGGCATGATACACTCCTCGTCCAAACAACTGAGGATACCAATCACATTGCCACTGGATTCGATGAGGTCGATCGTGGGCTGCAGATCAAGACCAAAGTTAACATAATCCCACTTGATGTGTTCGCGCGCATACTCCTCTTGTTCAAGTATAAACATATGGTGATTGAAGAATTGTTGCAATTTTTCGTTCGTATAGTTAATCAGAAGCTGCTCGTAACCATTGATTTCAAAAATTTCGAAACCAGCGATATCGAGCACACCGATAAAAGTGGACTTAGATGAGGGTCGATCCAAAGCACGGTTGATTTGGTCCACAAGTGCGCCAAATGATTTCTCGTACAATGTTTTACACAGCGCCGCTAGTTCATCCAAAGCTTGTTGACGAGTGCGAGCTTGAGTCACCCATTCACGCCCAGCAAGAGCCCGTGGGCGTAACACTGCACGGATGAACTCTGTGAGAGGAATACCAAGCAAATGGCAAGCGCGCTCTGCCTGCGAGGTATCTGGCATCATAGCGTCATCGCCTCGGGATGAATTGATGACGATATTTCCAATGTGAAGGACAGCTGCAACGACTCTGAACAGGTTGAATTGTTCTGCTGACGTAAATCCCACTGTGTCAAGCGCTGCCTAGGACAAGGTTGAACACCGATATGAAAAAGTCGTCTAGCAGGGCTCACCTTGAGGCCCCCCCACTCCTCCCTATCGTCAACGCCATCAACCTCTCGCCTACTCTTGTTCAAGTACTCGTAATCTTCCACGTTTCCATCCAAAAGTAGTTCATCTGAAGAACAGTTAGTCTCATGTGCGCTTTGAGGCAACAGGAACCATACTCTTTAGTGTGTCACCTGCAGCAAGTAACTGATAGAACACATGGAAATTCCTCTCCGCTTCACTTCTGTAAACAACTCGACTTTTCTCCAGTAGGTACCAGTCAATGTTTGCCCCCGCAATGCTACCGTCCGGGGCGAACGAGATGCGCACAAACTTCCCAAATCGACTTGAGTTGTTGTTCCTTTGCGTTTGGGCATTACCGAATGCTTCCAAGATGGGATTGGCTTGCAAGATTTGCCTCTCAAGTAGCCCCAGGCGGCCTTTCGCATTCAACTGTGATCCTGTTGCCGATACTGAATTTGAGGGGACATGATTTCTCCGACTCATATTTCTCGAGAGGCCAGTCGAAGGCATCGACGCGACGGAACCGATTGTCCCATTTTTTGAATGCGTAGGGGACGGAGGCGCATGTGTATCGGTCGCAATAGCAGCCAAGTACTGAATCACCTTTTTCGTACTTTCCGTCTTTCCAGCACCTGATTCGCCTCTACATATCCGGTCAATATGATTTATAGGGGCGTGATAGATCAACGACGCACGTAATCAGGATACTTTGATTCTCCCTCTCATCGCCCATGTTAACCCAAGCACGTTCCGCGACCGCAAATATATGTGGTGGGTTATCATCTCTCCGCTTATTGCGATATTGTTGGATTATGAGGTCTGTGTAGAGGGGTAGGCTCTGGTAGGGATTAATGGCGACAAGGAATAAGCCTGAGTACGTCTACGAATATTGTCAATGGCAAATTCAGAGAGATAAGCACTCGGCGGACCAACGCACGTAGATTGCACCTGAATAATACCTTAACCGTAGATTATGCACGACACTCGCTTCATTGAGGAACGTCAAATCGGCAATATCTTCCACTCTATCAAACTTGGGAGGGTTCATCTTGAACAAGGAATCGAATGGAATTATCCTAATCTGCCCCATTCTTTCAATACATACAAGCTACATTAGAGGCAGGGTGCATACTAACCTCGCCTCCCTCCATCACGACCTCAGCAGCATCTTCGTCTTCGCTATGGACCCATCCTGGGAGATAACCTTCCTTGACATCGGGGACCCATACCTGGGTGGGCTGTCGGGCTGCTTCGGCAGCAGCAGCAACAGGCCTGGCGCTGGCCATGGTTGAGAGTACAAAGGCGGTTCTGTGGCCAGTTCAGCCGCCCCGCACGACGCGATCTGAAATCGATCCCGTGACCCGCATTTCAACCAACATGCACCGATTCGGCAAACAAACATCCACTCCGTGCCATATACAAAACGGAAACACCGAAAACGTTCAAATTGAATTGCATTTCGCCCGCAACCAGGCCCCCCCGATATCCTTATATAGGACGGATCCTGAAAATGGGCATTTTCCGTATTCTTGTCCGCACCCGAAATTGGAAATTTTGTCCGGATTAGCCATCCGGCCTACCGGAATTCTCGAGAGTTTGTCCGTAATTTTGACATCCGGCCTCGAAAAAAGCTACAAAAATTCTTAAAAAATCGCTAAAAATCACGAAAATACTCGGAAAATCTGTCCGAACTTGTCCACACCAGTCATCCGGCCTATGCCCGAATCAGCCTCCCACGTCACTGATTTGGAGTCTAGCCTTAGGGCCTGTTTGGACCAGTGATGGGCAAGTCATTTACTAGTAACCGAAAGTTGGTTACTTGGTAATTTAGTAATTTGATTGGTAATTTAGTCAATGACTCTGACCAATTACCAAGTTCCCAGCAACAGTAACGGGTCACAGTCACGAGTTCCAGTGCCCGGGCACCACCGCGTAGTAGGATGTATGCTGAGGTGTCTATATACTTGTTTTCCGAAGATGAATAGTTGAATCCATGACACAGAACTGTATTAGAACACTTTGTACATCCTACTTAAGCCCCGAAAATTATTTTTTCTGCTCCAATATCTATATCAATTCCATCAGCTTCATGATCTGCACCATTCAGCAACTCAGGTGATCAATGTAGAAATTGTGCCACCACCCATGTTCACAACCTGGCGCCATGGTTTAGAGAAGGTGAGAATTTATTCTACTGCATGGCTTCTGGGGCTATATATGCTATCACACATTCAAAATCGGCTGTGGAACAAGAAGCGGTCGATTATCTTGACTTTATCTTTGGCATCAGAGACAACATCATTCGCATCAGGCTGGACATCATTTGCGTGAGATAACATTTGTAATCTAGTAAATAGTAATTAGTCTGTTTACTAAGTAATCAAAGTAACGGCGTTTACTAAGTAAATGACTTTTACCTTGGTAATTAGTAACTCACCGCCCATCACTGGTTTGGACGTCACAGTTTCGAACCCGCAGTCTGCCAAATTTCCCTCCCATGGTTTCAAAATGTGTGGCCCTGAAACTGACAGGGGTTGAGTGTTCAGTAATATTTGAGTGATCCTGAAACCGCTGTCACAATATGTCTCATAGGGGTTCAGCATGTCACGATCGAGTTTGTTGAATATTTTGCAACATGTTCAAACAATAGGCAGTATTTAATGTTGAAACTTCACTACTATGTATACTGTATATCTACTAGGCATCAGGAAAATGTAATATGCCTTATCCTTGCCTTATGGGTCTTAGGCATTTTCATAAGGCCGTCATAAGACAAATTCGCCTAAGCCAGGGTCTCATCTTAAGCTGGACTTAGGCTGAACTTAGTGTTTGTGTATAAGTATGTATAATTCATAAGGCAGTTTCTAAGTACATTGCTCAAGTAATATGCATAAGCATGCCTAAGACACCATTGTTCCTGCATGATGTGGATAGGATATTAAGTAACTCATAAGGCTTGTACATCATCTTAAGTCCATCCATAAGTATCAAAAGCCAATAAGATATCATTTGTTACACTGCATCAAGAGCAGCATTCACAGATCCATTTAGAAGTATACTAGTATTCGCAGTCACGAAACTAATCACGAATTTCTCAAAAATAAAAGGTATAATGTACTAGCCAGATGGAACTCGGAAAATGCCAGTACATTTGAGGCATAAGGTGACATCTAAAGAAATAAAGGCAAGTAGGCGAACGAGAAAAATAAAGACTTAAAGAAATTTGGCACTAAAATAGTGATGGAGACAGAAGTGTCCAATTTCAGCAGCTTCGCGATGGCCCTGCCTCTGGCTGGGAGTGATGATGTATGTTGGATGGAATTTTCCCCCCTTTGATGCGCCTTGTAAGCATCATAGTAGTCACATCCGATTGTGTTGACAAATGACGGCTACTAGAGGAAGAGACCAAGCCGTGTTGACGACTCAGATGTTGAGATGGAGCCTACAACAAAGTGCACGATGAGTAAACAAATATATAGTAACTTTGTATCTTTACCTCCGCAGGCATATAAGTATGGAAAAACTGAACGTATCTGCGTCAGTAGCATCCAAAGTTAGAGTTGAATGGCCGTACCTTGCTCCTTGACTCCTGTATGCCCATTGACGTCTCAGCCTGAGCGGTGACTTGAAGGATGAGTGGAGCGTGAAGACTTAGATGAAAAGCATGAGTACTCGGACATGCATGTAAACAACAGTCTGAATCTTACCTGCGCACCCAAGCCTCTAGATGTTGCAAGAGGTGCAGCCTCATGTCAGCTGCATGTGTTTCGGAGTGCTGGAGGAGAAAAGTATACATATGTTGTAGAAGTTGATGGTAGTTGGGTTCCTAGTCCATAGTGATGTGAACGCCTAGTCCCTTGCATCGGCTGTGGTTGGAGTGATGAAAAATGGATAGGTGCATTGAAGGAAGTACTAGATGGTGGCGCAAAGAGTTGGGGGGACCGAGGCGTCATCCAAGACAGCGGAGGAGCTTCGAGTAACCTGGGGTTTGAGCTTGAAGCGGGTTGCCGAGAAGTTGGATGAGAAGGCTCCAGGTGCAATTGAGGCAGCTGTGACAGCTCAAGCATCAAGTCAGTAACGGGGCTGGAAAATAGACTGAAGAAAAAGGTCAAACCTTGGAAATCCAAGGCTTGGATGGGGCCGACTGGAAGCTGAGGCTACCAGCTGACATATTGGCAGCATCTTCGAGTAGGTCATTGTCTCCGAAGTCGGCACTGGCAACTTCAATGGCAGGCTGTTTGACCTTAGGTTTAGGCTTCTCGCATTTTTGCAACACCTTGATGTGGGGCCCAAGGAGGTTACAAATTTCCTCCCAGTTCCATGTCCTCTTCTTTACCTTGGCCTTGATGTTTCGATAGTAATATTGCGTCCTTGGTCCCCATTTCGGTTCTGAAAAAAGAGCATGACTCTGCATCTTGACTCCTTTTGTACTCATCTTCTTTGGGAAGTCAATTGAGTGACTCTTGGACTTCATAGCGCACTTCATAATCTCGACTGTAAGATCACAGTTGCTCCAGAGAACGACCGCCCGTTCTACCTGTCAATAGGTTCAAATGTATACTAAAACATAGAAAAAAGGTAGAGATCCTTACCGCTGCTGCTGCAATCGCAATTGCACCCCACGGCTCACAATTGATCGAGTCGTGAGCCAACCCTGGTGCCCAAGCTTTCTCATCCGTCATGAATAGAGCAAAATGAATTGTGAGTACATGCAGGAATGCATTACTCTGGAATATCCCCTTGGGTGGCTGGAAAAAGAGTTATTGGTTGTTCGTCCCTTTGTGTTAGGGCGACTGTGACTGTGATGTCACAGGTCACACCTGAACTTAAGAACTATAGAGGAAAGTGACAAAAGTTATATTAGGCGTGAACCTAAGAGAACTCGACGGAGTCTTCTACAAGCTTCTACCTACTTTATATACCTAGACTATGGCGCACAGACCAACTACCCTAGGTAACTATTTATATATTGACACGAGAAAAGAAGCAACGTATGAGAAAAGAAGAGTGGAGTAAGAAGAAAGTAAACAAGAACAACTTTGATCATAAAAACGTCAACAAGTCCAAACAAACCATAAAAGTGTCCACAAGTACAAACAACTTTCAAACCGGTAATTCATTCACACAAACCAATACCTCCCGAAGTAATTCCCAATCAACGCATCACATGGGCATAGTACGAAGAACCCGGCTATTGCCCAGTGTCACGGTCCCCAGTATCCCCATCTCTGTATTACCCACGCCTTCTGTTCCTCATAGTCCCACATTGCTAAGGTTACTCTCCCACACCGTCTGCACTGATGATCCGATAGGTTCCAACCTACCGGCCTGTCCTCTCTTCCTATAGCCGCTGCCGCCCTTCTCCACTGTACTTGCTCCGCATGGTTCGGAGGTAGGAAAGAAAAGATAAGATCAATTAGTTCAATGGGTAAGTCTGTAGCTTGCGCCATTTTAGCAGTATGCCGATAGTTTAGCCTCCGTCGAACTGTAGCAGCAGAGGGAAATTATTATGTAATAAAATATGTGACAGATGTGACAGCGTGACGCCGTGACATTCTGGCAAGGTTCTAACACTTTGAGGTATTCGACTTACACTCGTCTCGACGTCCGCAAATAAAAACTGGCATCCGTCTTGATGCCAGTCAGCCCAAGCAACACAGGTTTCATTCGAGTCTCCAAACTCTTCTGGTCTACACTCAAAAATAGTATCAATCGCCCAAATGGCGGTGGAACCGAGCTTCAATTTTCAGTTGCTGATCTTTTGAGCCACCTGGTATAAATTATGACTTGATTATATTCAATAGATGATGATCATGACGCACCCGTTTATACTCTGGGCTCTTCGTTCCACTTGTATCACCGTCTCGCTTAAGTGTGTAGTTACCTCTGACGTTTGCCCGACAGATCATTTCCAAGACCTCGACGATGGCACTTTGTGGCTGGTTCCAAGGATCCTCCTGGCTTGCGAGCCAGTTAAAAAAAGTGGGTAAGATGACGAGTTTCCAGGTATCAGCGGGCTGGGTGAGTTCATCTGGAAGATGTTTGTTCCTGACACGAGTACAGATCTTTGAGTTGGATGTGGGTTTGGGTTCGGATTCTTTGTTTGCACCTTCTCCCTTTCTGGATTGATGTTGAGTGCCGTACTTGGGATTTACAGGTTGAGCTTTAGGGAAGTCGTTGATATGTACAATGAACTGCCAGTACAGAATCCATTAGCCAGCAGAATTGATTGCTTCTATAACACACTTGATTATCCATACGCCTTCCGCCCTTGATTAGACTGCTCTTTGCATGGAAATATTCTTCGCCTTCATCCTGATCAAACATCCCACCAAAGTCGTTCACCACATTGAACGATTCCTCAATTTGTCCACTGGAAAAATGAGGATTATCAGCCTGAGAACGCGAGATTTGAGTACCATGAAGAATAAATATGTTGGCTCGTTCCTTCCCCTTCCCTTGAGAGATGTCCATCATTTCCAAGGCAGGGGAGGCAGGTTGCGTCTCAGACCGTCGATGATTCTACAAATTGCCACTGGCAGAGACCGAGTCGAGGAGTCAGTCACGGAGCTTTCAACGGTAAAGGTCAGTGTGAAGTTTTACCTGTTGATACTTTTGCGACCCCATCCCCCATTCTTGACCTCTAAGTTGTCGCCGTCTTGAGAATTGGTGATGGTAGGAGGGAACTCATGATAAATGTTCACCCCGGGCCCATGGTCATGGAAGACGGTAGGTGGGAACTTCGATTTAGTCAGCGAAGTGATGAGAGTGACATGAGAAGTTGAGTAAACACGAGGCTGGCACACACCTTCAAGCTGTCTCCCATGCTCTCGTTTTCCCTTCCCCTCCCCCTTTCGTTTCTCGCCTCGTTGGTATGGTGGAAGTTGATGTCCACGGACCTTTGACGAATAGCGCTCTCTGACGACGCCTATGAATGAATTCATTCCCAACATTGTCAAGTAAGTGATCATTCTTGATCTGTGTCTTGGAATCACTACTCACAAAGTTTCTTGAAGGATTTGAAACATTGAAGTGATGTTCTTCATCGGGTTCAAACGGCTCGTCAACAGGTTGACTCCCATCTGGTCCATCCAGTGAGTCCCCATAGTATCCTCGCCAAATGAATATTGAACTATGGTCATCATCCTCTCCATCCGACATCATATGCCACTCCTTATAGTCATCATATGTCTCATTAAGAAAAGGAGCCCTATACTTTCGGCCATTGGTGATAACAATTGGACTGCCATCATCACGTGGTCATCTTTCAAGTCCCGGGCCAGTGTCCAAGTTCACGTCGTCACAAGTGGACTCAACTTTACTTCTTTTGCTGGGCTCGTATTCCGAGCTTGAAGCCTCTGAGCTTTGATGTTCTTGCTCATCATCAGATTCGGTTGCCCTATCCCTTTCTGAATCCCCACATCAGCAAAAAGTCACACAATTTATGCAAACTTATGAAAAAGTTGCCTTATGCTTGCCTTATAAAGACCAACTTAAGGCACATAAGTCTCCAAAATAGCATAGGTTCATAATTTTTCATAAGCCAGACAAGAAGTTTACACATAAGTCACACATTAGTTCATAAGTTTATCATAAATTCATAAGTTGGATATACAAAGAAAGCATAAGCACAGGACATTTCATAAGTCAGACTAAAGGTTAAACCACAAGTCAGACAAAGTTTCATAGTGCAATATCTCAATAGGCTTTCATTTAACAAAAGATCTAACGACATATTCAGACTCCCCGACCTCAAAACCATAGGAATACATTTTTAGATCATTAAAATCCATGCAGAAATGACCCGAAAATATCTCCTACCTATGATTTGAGGAACTTTGACTCGAAAATCCCAAGTCCAGCAGTCATGTGACATCATGTGACATGTTGAACTTCTGTTTCGAGCACGACATTGATCCTTCCTCATCACCACCATCATTCCTCCCCTCCCCATCCTCTCCCTCCCCCTTTCTTGCCCTCCAGGCCTATAACTTAGTAAGTAACATCCTTATCACCTTCCTAGCTCTCCTCCAGCTGATTCTCAGCTTAATTAGGACGCTTTTTTGCCTTTTTAGGCCGCTTTTTTAGGGCTATTTTGGGAGGGTTTTGAGAGGAGATGTGAGGATGATATGTGGATGAATTTTGGGGGGATCTCTAGCCTTTGGTGAGTGCTTTTTGACTCTTCATCTTCTTATACTCATTTGTTACTTTTAGAATCACATTTCTCATCTTTTTCCCCCCATTTTCCATTTCTACTCCCCTGGCTGCTGTCATATCCCTCTTGTCCGCTTTTTTCAGGGTCTATTTCCTCTTTAGGAAGTCTGTATTATACATGATGTATTGTATTTACTATATGAATATAATTCTTTGTTCCTTATGCATTATGATGTTCCTTATGATTGAGCTTATACTCTCTTACATCTTCTTACTGTCTTAAGTACTTGCTTATGCAACTTAAGATATATCCTCATGACTTATGATAATCTTGAATCTTATGACCATATTGTGACTTATGTACTTATGATTTACTTAAGTATTGCATAAGTCAGAACCTCAGACAGTGACATGCCTTATGCAAAAATGACTTATACTGACTTATAATTTTTATAAGTTTGCATAAGTCAAATTTAAGTCACTTTACCTTTTCCTGATGACTCATGGAATGCCGAGATTGCCTACAAGGCTAAACAGTTACGTGAAAGTAGGTAACCCTGCTTGTGATTCATCTCAGAAGTAAATCTTACCAATCGAGCTTAGGTGGAGAGAAGCCCAGCTTGGAAAAGGCTCGTGCCGAGGTCATACACGATCATACCCAGTGAAACAACGTGCCCCTTCCAGCTGATGAACAAATTGCAGTCATGAAGTTCATGACTGAATAGCGGGCACTTAAACAGAATGGTGCTAGGCCAACTAACAAAAGCGCGGCAATGGACGCCAGCTTCACGTCGGCACGGCTACAGACAGAGGTATGTATTTCATCATTTTTAATGTTGAAGCAATTACGCAGATTATCATCAGGTGAAAAGGTTAAATAGTCGAACCGGCACTGCAGGGCTGCTGATTACAACACACAGACATCTTAATGATAGCATTGCACCTACTGTTTTCGAAACTGAAAATGCTTCAGGCTTTTGTAAGAAAGCCCTCGGCCATGCGCTCTTTGATATCAGAACTTGCATGGAGAGCTGGACCATTTTACAAGGCCAGAGTGAGTCTGCAGTATACAACGGATAATTTACAATGATTGGAATTATTCCAGACCAAAAGGCTCCGAACGGAACAAAAGAGCTGCATAAAAAATGTGTTAGCATCATCATTGATGGGCTTCGTATGTATTGTGTTCTTTTTATCTTATTCACATCCTAAATCGTCATCAGGAGAACTCACTGGAAAAGACGACACAGTAATGAATTATCAAAATTATGAAATATCCATCAAATCTTGATACAAGGTTCACCTCGTGGGATGGCCGCCGCATGTCCCGTTTGCCAACCCCTCCACTATCAGCACCAAGCACTTGCAGCGGCTTAGCGACGCCTTACAGGCATTCGAGTGTCGATTGGAGCGCATGACCCATGAAGAGGTCTCCAAACATGTCATGAGTTAAGATGCCCAGAACGCCTTTGGGACTGTAGCCAGGACCGGTAGGAAAACACGCTCCGACAAGGACAAGAAACGCGCCTTGAATACCGGTGGACAGGGACCTGCAAAACGGTGCAAGGCCAAAGAAGTGAGTGGGGCTGAGGGGGCGCCAAAGTCAGTGAGGGTGACAAAACAAATGCCCCCTCACAGTGCTGAATTTGTCGACTCCGACATCGACTCACACTTTGAACAGGATGCCACCGCTGACCCAGTTGATGCCAATCCCGCCACCACTACTCCCTCCTCCACTGCTCCTGCCCCTGCTATCTTCGTTGCGTAATGCACATTACGCGCCCAACACCACTCTGCGGCTCGACGGGCTTTTTTTGTTTATCTTGACATCTTGCAACGCCGTGGTATTTCTCAACATATTTCCTATGATATACGTATGATCTATGATGCATCGGAGCAATATAACTTGATATTTCTTGGAGCAATGACCTGAGTCCTCAGTCCTGTTCTACGTTCATTCATCAACAACGTGTGAACTGACTATCACGTGTGAGCACGTGCGATGTTGCTGTTGTGCGACTCGCGTCTGAATCAACGGAGTATCGTGAGAACAAATTCAACTCTGAGCTGCATCAATGTGGCACAAGCACCGTGAGAGGGAAAGGTAGCGACAAGAAAACATAATGCGCGGCAAGTCTAAGACATAGTAAAAACATAAGGATACATAACGAAACAGCCACATGCGAGAAAAAGATAATGTAGAAAACATACGAAAAGATAACATAAAGAATAACGGAAAACATCGGAAAGTTAAAACATACAGAAATATCACACAGCGATAACGGAAAACATGTGGAAACTAACAAATAACGGTATGTGACATATAATATAACGGGGGAACACTCATGACAGGCGGGATTCTATATATGGTAAGGGGCAGAGGAATTTGTCAGGAAAACAAAGAATATCTATTTAAGGAAGATAAACTTGCCTTAAATATATCTAAGTCAGGTGAAATCGGCAGGATTACCGAAGGGACGGCTAAATATAAAAAGGAGCATGATTAGGCGATACCGTAGTAATTACCGTCCCTTCTAATAAGGCGACAGGTGTGGGAACCATAGGTGCTATAAAACATATTTAGAGAGACATTACATTGTATGCTCTATTCTACTGCTTGTAAAATTCCGGAAAAATCACGACAAATCTTAGAATATTAAAAAAACATAAGTTTATATGTATGTCTTTGTCAAAAACATACCCGTTATGGAGATATCAAGATTCCATCATGGGGGGGGGGTTCATTATCAACTGCAGATAGACTTGTCATAGAGCCTGCTGCTACCAACCGAAAAATTCTGGAAAAATCACGAAGAATCTTAGAATATTAAAAGAACATAAGTTTATATGTATGCTTTTGTTGGAAAACATACCAATTATGGAGATATAGAAAAACATGACAAGAATGTTATGTTTAATACTGGTTCATGTGCCAATTTTAATGATTTAAGAGTACAAATATATGTTTTAAAGGTCCAGGAATTCAAATCTAATTTTTGATTTAATATCCAATCAATACTTGAGGAGCTATAACACAGTTCTGGGTTTATCATGTGTTAAATGTGCCATATCTCAATAGAATCTTATCCAACAAAAAGTCTAATTAGATATCCAAACTCCCCAACCTTGAAACGATAGGAATACACTTTTAGATCATTAAAATACATGCAGAAATAACCCAAAAATATCTCCTACCTATGATTTGAGGAACTTTGACTCAAAAATCCCAAGTCCAGTGGTCACATGATGGTCATGTGACATGTTGAACTTCTGTTTCAAGCATGACCGTTGATCCTTCCTTATTTCCACCACTATTCCTGCCCTCCCTACCCTCCCCTTCCGTTTTCCTGGCCCCTTTGACCTGTATTCAAGTCAGTTATCATTCATTCTTCTCCCCTACCTTCATCCAGCTCATTTTAAGCCTATCTAGACTGCTTTTTTTTTGCCTTTTTAGGATGCTTCTTTAGGGTATTTGGGGGGAGAAATTCGAGGGAGGGTATTGGGGACATGTAGGGAAATATGAGGAGGGATTCTAGGGAGAGTTTTGGGAGGATTTTTGGGAGATTCTGGAGATTCTCTGGTTTCTGGTGAGTACTTCCTATCTTTTCATGTTTCTATGCTCATTTGCTACTTGTAGAACATCTTTCCTCTCATTTTTCCTCTGTATAGATTATATCCAATGTATTATATTTATCATGCTAATATAATCACTTTGTTGACTTATTCACTCTTAAGCTTCTTACTATTGTCTTAGTTGACCTTGAGTGTCTTAAACATGTACTTGTGTGACTTTAATATGACTTTTTATTAATCTATCATTATGTCAACATTTTTATATCTACGAGAAAGACATCAACTAAGTACAGGTTAAGTAACTTTTAAGTCATTTCCAGAAACCTCAAGACATACAAGCCTAAGTATCATTAAGAAGATTCAGACATGTCCCTGTTCTTGATTGTTTCTTAAACTGTCATTAAAAACAATTAAGAAAAAAAAACATTTTTCCTGATGGATCACAGGCAAGCTACTGATCACTGATAGTACAGCAACTGCCAGCCCGTCCAGCCTCTACTTAGTTTGGAAGTGGAAACTTCCACGGTCATCAGGTACAGTATCAATTTCATAACATGTACTTAGCATACAAAGATACAATGTTACGACCTTAGTCTGGGACTCAGGTTGCAGACAAGTGACAAAGACTTGAGAGCGAATAGTGAGTAGAGGAAAGGGAAAGATACAATGTACAGTGACGGACAAAACCGTTGCAATGTTTATAACACCTTCAAAGATACTATTATAGCATGTGACGAACTAACCGTGACATTACGTAATTGACATCGTTTGAAAGCTATGCTTCGTGGCTTTAATTCGATAGTAATACCATTATGTAATTCCAAATATCCGTCGAAATACTGGCAATTTACTAACAAAGTTGCATTGCAACAGTTTTGTCCCTCTCATTCACCAAGTACAAATCTCTATGTTTAGTACTTAGTATAGCCTCCCTTTGCCTTGATTACAGCTTCTACCCTTCTAGGCATACTCTCTATCAAATTCTGACACACCTCAGGCTTTATATCATTCCACTCCTTATCCACTCTTGTCCAAAGTTCTCCAATTCCCCTAGGTGCTTCTTCATACTCTTCAAGCTTGATTTTGAGGTGGTCCCAGAGATGTCCAATTGGATTGAGATCTGGAGACTGTGCTGGCTATGGCAGCAAATCAATGTTGTTCTCTTTGAACCAGTTTTGGGCCTTTTTAGACTTGTGCTTGGGGTCATTGTCCTGCTGAAATATGAAATCCTCCCTTTCTTTCCCATAATACTCTACACTATCCTCCAGATGTCCTCCAAAATGCTAACATATAGATCAGCATCCATTTTACCTTTAATTTGGCATGCATAGCCACATCCCTCCCAAAACATACAACCCCACATCATCAAAGAACCTCCTCCAAACTTCAAAGTCCCAGACACCAGTCTATCACTCAAGCCTTCTCCATCCCTTTTCCACACCCATTTTCTTCCATCTGACCCCAAACGATTAATCTTTGTTTCATCAGACCATACTACCCTTTTCCAGTCTTCTATTGTCCAGTTTTGACGAGCTAAAGCCCAGTCCAAGCGATCCTTGTGGTGTTTGGGCTTGAGCAAAGGACGTTTAACCTTTACTACAGCCTTCATACCAGCGCGGGAAAGAGTTCTACGTATGGTCTTTGTAGAAATTGAGTGGGGCAAGCTGTTGGCAAGTAGTCTCTTGACTTGAGAAGTGTTGTCAGCCTTTTGAGAGGTGATTAAGCGAACAGCGTAGCGGGTATCAGAAGATGTAAGCAGTCTAGGACGACCACCTGAGGATGTAGCAAGGTTGGGACGGTGCTTGGATCTAATTCTGGATATAGTGGAATGATGTATGCTGGTAGAAGTAGAAATTTCATGAGCTGATGCTCCTGAATCAAGCAAATAAAGGATATGAGAGAGCTGACTTGGAGTGAGGGGCTTCATTGTAAGGAATCATGCCAAAGATGCTCTGTATATATACTCAAAGTGTGGCTGTGCTGACTTTTCATCTTTGTTGAATGTGGCTGTGCTGATTTTTCAAGTCAGTCAACAGAGTCAGGTGACTTTATACTTGGTGAATGAGAGGGACAAAACTGTTGCAACGCATCTTTGTTAGTAAATTGCCAGTATTTCGACGAATATTTAGAATTACATAATGATATTACTATCGAATTAAAGCCAAGACGCATGGCTTTCAAACGATGTCAATTACGTGATGTCACGGTCAGTTTGTCACATGCTATAATAGTATCTTTGAAGGTGTTATAAACATTGCAACAGTTTTGTCTGTCACTGTAGTAAAGCATAAGGAATACAGCAGTACCTACTGGTCTTATATATGTATGTAAAGGTATCTACCCAGGGTAACTAAGTATAGAACGGGCTGAGTAACCATGACCGAGGTAGATGAGTAATCAGTGAGAAGGAAAGTATAAACTAGGAAAGAAGATGATCAATCATGAGAATAGAAGATTAATCATGAGAACTAAAAGACATCACAGGTATCATGAAGGATCAATCATAGGGACATGAAGAATGATCATGAGAAAGAAAAGATAAACAAGGTAACGTCAAAGAGAAACACAGATAGAAATAGAATGATGTATCCTGATGATAGAAAATAGAACGGATAAGGTCCGCATCAGATAAGGATTAGATAAGATCAGATAAGGTCCAGAATACTCGGAGTTATTCCACAATCATAACATACAACCAAGTTATACAATTTGCAAAACAACAGGATTTAAAAAGTACAACAGTAGCGAAAATTACAAAAAATATAGAACAAAGGCAGGCAGCATAGACAAGCATGGTGACACCAGATGTACAAGCTAGACAAAACTCCAATTCAACTAGATTTCTTCACCTTCTTGACTAGGGCTTGGATGTATGAGTATTGAAGATCCTCCTGCTGGTGCTCCCTGAGGTAGTTGTAGACCACAGCACCCCACTGGCCAGCATCAACAGCGTCGGGACAATCAGCAAAGCCCGAGAATAAAATTGCTGCTGCTGTTTTTTCTTCAAGCATCAGGTGGCTATCATGGGTGACTGCATCTATCACAGTAAGGTGCAATAAGATTGACAGTGGAATGCTGGGTGCATCTCAGAGGTTAATGGTGAGATATTGTTAGGGCGACTGTGACTGTGATGTCACAGGTCACACCTAAACTCAAGAACTAAAGAGTATAGTGACAAAAGTAATATTAGGCGTGAACCTAAGAGAACTCGACGGAGTCTTCTACAAGTTTCTACCTACTTTATATACCTAGACTACGGCGCACAGACCAACTACCCTAGGTAACTTATTTATATACTGGCATGTGAAAAGAAGTACGTATGAGAAAGTAAACTAATTATACATTTGACATGAGAAAAGAAGAGTGGAGTAAGAAGTAAGTAAACGAAAATAGATTGATCATAAAAACGTCAACAACACCAAACAAACCATAAAAGTGTCCACAAGCACAAACAACTCCTAAACCAGTAATCCACTCACACGAACCAATACGTACCGAAGTAATTCCCCAACATCGCATCACATGGACATAGTATGAAGAATCCGGCTAATTCCCATTGCCGCGGTCCCCAGTATCCCCATCTTCGTATTATCCATTCCTTCCGTTCCTCATAGTCCCACATTGCTAAGCATACTCTCCCACACCGTCTGCACCGATGATCCGATAGGTTCCAACCTACCGGCTTTGCCTCTCTTCCTATAGCCGCCGCCGCCCTTCGCCATTGTACTTGCTCCGCATGGTTCGGAGGCAAGAAAGATAAGATTAGATCAATGAGTTCAATTGGTAAATCTGTAGCTTGCGCCATTTTAGCAGTATGCCGATAGTTTAGCCTCCGTCGAACTGTAGCAGCAGAGGGAAATTATTATGTAATATAATATGTGACAGATGTGACAGCGTGACGCCGTGACATTCTGGCAAGGTTCTAACAGATATGGTCTATCATACTGCATATCTGGGTTGCTGCATGAGTAAGAGCCGTTACTGCAACCACTGGGCTGACACCACTAGCTGCCCCTTCACTAGGAGCCTCATGTGGTGCATTGGAGTTACTTTGTGCATACAGTGCACTGCGCACATGGCGACTACTCCTACCACTTCAGATGGGGAGGGACAATGAGCTAGGAGGGAAGAGAGGGGCCATACTACCAGATGGGAGTTGGGGTCGCCAATCAGTGGAGCAATCGCTAGTAGTGAAGGGCGCAGTTGAAAGGGAAGCCAAAGTGGAGGGGGCAGTGGGAAGAGGAACCAAAATAGAGGGGGCAATAGAAGGGGGAACCAATGTGGAAGGTTTGTTGAAAGGCATGTACACAACCTCAATATTTCAATACTTCCTAATAAAATATTGAAATATTATTGAAACAGTACCGTATTTTTTATTTCCATACTACTTGGGAAGTATTGAAACATTATTTGAATAGTATCATAAATTTGTTTTGTATTTTTTCCATATATGGAAATAAAATATAGTATTGCTTGAATAACATTTCAATACTTCCTAAGTAGTATGAAAATAAAAAATATGGTACTGTTTCAATAATATTTCATTAATTTATTAAGAAGTATTGAAATGTTGAGGTTGTGTGTAGGTGTGTCCAATTTGATCCAAAGTGGAGGGTTCCAGGCTGCAGTAAGTGTGGCTGGAACTGTTAAAATAGAAGCCCCCAGCAACAAAAGTAGCATCTTCGGATCCAGGTGGGATCCAAGCATGGCATGGGTCAAGGCATTCAAATAAAACCTGCAATTAGTCCATATCACCCTGTGTGGCAGCACTAAGGGCTGTAGGAATGACTGGGGGAGCAGCTGGTGCCCAAGGTAAATGAAAATTCAGAGCCAGTTTCTGGAGGAGAAACAGAAGAAGCTTTGAATCCGACCATTTGGTTCCACAAGGGCCAACTCTTGTTTATGTATTGGCGTAACTACTATATATTAAGATAAATGATTGCAATAATATACTCCAGACTTACTATTTTGATCCCAATTTTACTTTCGGAAGGGAAAGTTGAACACAGTGATTTCAGGTATTCTGTTAGTTGAACATTAGTAGCTGAAAGTGAAACACTGGACACCATGCCAAGGATGCCTCAGAATACTGAGTAAAAAACAATTCCCCCTTGGCTGCTGTTATGTTCTCTTTTTTCAGGGTCTATTTTCTCTTAGAAAGTATATATTATATACTGTATGATGTATTGTATTTACTATACAAATATAATTCTTTGATCTTTATGCATTATTATGTTCCTTATGATTGAGCTTATACTATCTTATTACTTCTTACTATCTTAAGTACCTACTTATGCAACTTAAGATAAATCCTCATGACTTATGATAATCTTGAATCTTATGACCATATTGTGACTTATGTACTTATGATTTACATAAGTATTGGCATAAGTCAGAACCTCAGATGGTGACATGTCTTATGCAAAAATAACTTATACTGACTTACAATTTTTATAAGTTTGCATAAGTCAAATTTAAGTCACTTTACCTTTTCCTGATGCTTGGCAGATTAATCACAAATGTCCACTCTCTACTTTTTCAATACCTTGTTTTGACTCCTGAAATGCCGCACCTGCCAGCATCTACCTTTTCATTTCCTTGAAATGTGTTCAGATAAAATAAAGAAAGAAAGAACTTATGGATCAAGCCATAACAAACCTAGTTACTACTCTGGTACAGGTTTGCATCTGGGAACTGGGCCAGGATGAGAGTCCAGAGTCAATGCATTGACATTCTAAAGGTGATATCCATTGGGTCGCTCTTGCCAGCCTCCCCATTGAGCAGAGCCACAAACTTACCACAAGCATCAACAATGATAGATCCACTGTCACCATCCCTTGAAAATGGACCAGGATAATGGCTGTGAGGGTGAATTGCAGTCTTGATCAAATTGCAACTGTCTGTTAGCAAATTGCTGTACTATCAGGCATGAGACAAGAACCCTGACAAACTACCAACAGTAGTAAGCATAGTTAATCCATGCTTGATCATGCATCAGATAGGATTCCCCCCTGGAGTTTGGTTATTGGGAGTGCAGATCTCCTCTTGCAAAAGAATGCCTTGTAAGTTGAAGAGTCCACCACTTAGATAGACAAATTCATAGGGGGCTTCAAAGCGGTCATACATCAATTGCGTAAAATCCAAAGGCAAAATCTCTGGACCTGGATTTCAAGAAGTCAGATCAGACTTCTTCAACTAGACAGATCAATACAAACCTAGACTCAGGATGTTTCCTACAAGTTCTAGAACTTGACATCATTTAGCTGAACCACACAAATATTTTGCATGTACCGATAAGGAGGTGTGCTGAAAGCAAAGGGGGGGGGGGGGGGGGGGGGGGGAGAGAGACCCACACAATGTGCCCAATAATACGATTCTTTTGTTGACTCCACTGCACCTTGATAATACTGCAAAAAGTCTTGAGTGCTTCAATCTTTTTGCAAGTGGCAATCAGCTGCCTGACCTTCTTCAATGCCTCAGTGTGGGCACCAGCAGCCTCAATTCCAGGGTTTGTGTTCCTTTGATTGAGGTACCTAATTTGCTTATCCAGGCATTCAATTGTCAGAAGAAAAGTTTCAATGTGTTCTGCAAGATACTTAGTGAATGATTGAGGCCCCATGACAACAATCTCCTTCTATGGTCCAGCTATACAGTCTAGTGAGAATTACTCTCAACTTTCAAAAGAACTTAGCATACTAGGATGATATTTATATTTAACATTGGCCTCAGCAAGTGGTGGCATAAAGCACATCTCCTACTCTGAAATAAAACCTAAGGATACCCTGCATATTTATCCTCAGCCTGGAAATTGGAAAGCTGAGTGGGGTTGACAATTTATTGATGATGTCTTTGAGATGATCAGTGTCTATAGCAAAGGGAAAGAGTTCTGGACCAGTTGAAAACTTGACTTCAGACTCCTGATAGGCAATGTCAACATCAGTAATATTGTGGTGGCTGAGCAGCTCAAGAATGTCCTGGGAAAAGGTGGAAGCTTGCTCACCAGTGGTGCTATCTGGCATCAATCCTACCCAAACTGTTGCTGGAGTGGTAGATGCACAGTCTGAAAATAAGTATTAGCTAGCAGAAAGCTGCATAATGACTATGTTACAGACCTTATTGCAAATAAGATCCCACGGACCATTTCTACCAAGCTTGTGGGACAGTGGGACCTGAGTAAGCCTCATGAAGCACCTGTATGCCTCGAGTCCATTTGGTAAGGCAAATTTGTCACTAGATGTTCTGTAGACAAGTTTGAAACTGTAGCTACCAGGACCAGAGAGACCAGTATAACAAAAGAGATTCAAGTTTGCTAATGGTGTAAGAAGAGGTGGCATTGGAGGAAAAGGCTAGTGATGAATGGTTGTAAATGAGAGGCCATAGTCACTAGAGCTGCCAGAGATGTGTTTGCTAGTGGCATAGGGAGGCACATCATCAAAATCCTTAGATAGGGCCTGGGTGGGCTGGGCCTCTAAATCTATTTGATGAGATGATACAAATATGTTGATAATATAAAATGCTACAAATAGAACTCACTAGCAAGTCACCAGATTATAGCAATAGAAACAACACTAGTATTTTTGACACTACAAAATATTAGATAAAAGAGAAGCTCACCTTGATCCAATGCATTCATCAGGAAAACGTAAATCCAACTTTTGTTCAACTTAAATAACTTAAACATGAAAAAAAGTTCAAAATAAGAAAAAATTTACTCACAGGTTTTAAAACAGACTTTTTTTCTCCTTTTGAAACTTATTCTGACTTTGAGGCCAAGGTGTAGATGTTCAATCAAGTGATTTCATTGTTGAAAAGAAAGGATAAGTCATACTCAAGTCACAAAAGCATACAATTAAGGCAGATAAGGAAAAATAAAACAAGCCAAAGTCATAAAGTCAATTATAAGAGGCTTAAAAGTGAATAAGTCATAGAGAAAGTCATTATATTAGCATAACAAATACAATACATTGTATATAATCTACACAAAAGGATGAGATTGGATGATGAGGGAGTGATGATGAGAAAAGAAATATCCTACAAGTAACAAATGAGTATGAAAATATACAGAGATAGAGAGCACTCACCAGTGACCAAAGAATCCCCAAAATCCTTCCAAATATCCCCTCAAATATCCCCCCAAGTATCCCCTCAAGTAAGCCTCCAAAATCCCCCCAAAAAAGCGTCCAAAATAGGCAAAAAAGCTCCTAAACCAGCTTAGAATCAGCTGGGGGAGAGCCAGGAAGGTGAAGAGGATGTTACTTATCATATTACAGGCCTGGAGGGCAAGAAAGGGGGAGGGGAGGATGGGGAGGGGAAGAATGATGGTAGGGTCTGCATGTATTTTAATGATCTAAAAGTGTATTCCTATCGTTTCAAGGTTGGGGAGTTTGGATATCTAATTAGACTTTTTGTTGGATAAGATTCTATTGAGATATGGCACATTTAACACATGATAAACCCAGAACTGTGTTATAGCTCCTCAAGTATTGATTGGATATTAAATCAAAAATTAGATTCGAATTCCTGGACCTTGAATACATATATTTGCACTCTTAAAACATGAAAATCGGCGCAGGAACCAGTATAAAACATGACATTCTTGTCATGTTTTCCTGTATCTCCATAACTGGTATGTTTTCCGACAAAAGCATACATATAAACTTATGTTCTTTTAATATTTTATGATTTGTCGTGATTTTTCCAGAATTTCCTGGTTAGTAGAAGGCTCTACGACGAGTCTATCTACAGTTGACAATGACCCCCCACCCCATGATGGAATCTTGATATCTCCATAACGGGTATGTTTCTGACAAAAGCTTACATATAACCTTATGTTTTTTTAATATTCTAAGATTTGTCATGATTTTTCCGGAATTTTATGAGCAGTAGAACAGAACTTACAATGACTTGATGAAAAAGACATAATATTTCCCAAGACTTTTTTGTTTTGTGTGTTATTATTGCAACTTATCACCTTTTCTTTAACTTAGCTGTCAACTCTGCCTTCAAGTGCTCACAAAATAAGTTCAAACTACTATACTAACGCGACCGTAAGTTCACTGTCAATTACATAAGCATGACAGGTGTCACTTAGGCGCTAGTTCACAGGTTGTAAATATTGTTGACAAGATGTTCATATTACCATTTTGGGACAACATACTTCTATTTTGGGATATGTTTTTCTATTTTGGGATATGTTTACGCTAATACACAACCTCAATATTTCGATACTTCCTAATGAAATATTGAAATATTATTGAAACAGTACCGTATTTTTTATTTCCATACTACCTGGGAAGTATTGAAATATTATTTAAATAGTATCATAAATTTATTTGTATTTTTTCCATATATGGAAACAAAATATAGTATTGTTTGAATAACATTTCAATACTTCCCAAGTAGTATGAAAATAAAAAATACGGTACTGTTTTAATAATATTTCATTAATTCATTAAGGAATATTGAAATATTGAGGTTGTGAATAGGGGGTTCACGCCCCCAGTTGACCTGTTGACGTGAACTAATTTAAGTTCACAAATCGGCTTGTTGACTGTTGAAGTGAACTTACGGTCGCGTTAGTACAGTAATTGTAAGGTATGACATGAATAAGACTAAAAAAGTCCATAAAAGTTTTGATCATTTTGCTGATGTGATGAAGTAGATATCTATTTTTTTTTTCAACTTTGACTACCATCTTTGATTTTTTCTGATGCTTAGGATGATGGAATAGACTATTGCATCACAAAGCAGAAGTGCATAGTGACTCTACCAAAACAAACAAATGAAACTAAATACTACACAACCTCTATATTTCAATAATACACATGTATTATGCAAATATTATGCAAGCATTACCGTAATTTTAATTTGCATAGTACATGTATATTATCTAAAATATATCTAAACCTTATGCAAACAAAACCTTTAAAATGGACATTATTGAATCATTTTTTTACATATGTTTTGCATAATATATGTGTACTATGTAAATTACATTTACAGTAATGTTTACATAATGTTTGCATAATACATGTGTATTTTTGAAATATAGAGGTTGTGCTATTTTGGCAACATTGGTACAGTGACGGACAAAACCGTTGCAATGTTTTTAACACCTTCAAAGATACTATTATAGCATGTGACAAACTGACCGTGACATCACATAATTAACATCATTCGAAAGCTATGCTTCTTGGCTTTAATTCAATAGTAATACCATTATGTAATTTCAAATATTCGTCGAAATACTGGCAATTTACTAACAAAGATGCATTGCAACAGTTTTGTCCCTCTCATTCACCAAGTATAAAGTCACCTGACTCCGTTGACTGACTTGAAAAATCAGCACAGCCACATTCAACAAAGATGAAAAGTCAGCACAGCCACACTTTGAGTATATATACAGAGCATCTTTGGCATGATTCTTTACAATGAAGCCCCTCACTCCAAGTCAGCGCTCTCATATCCTTTATTTGCTTGATTCAGGAGCATCAGCTCATGAAATTTCTACTTCTACCAGCATACATCATTCCACTATATCCAGAATTAGATCCAAGCACCGTCCCAACCTTGCTATATCCTCAGGTGGTCGTCCTAGACTGCTTACATCTTCTGATACCCGCTACGCTGTTCGCTTAATCACCTCTCAAAAGGCTGACAACGCTTCTCAAGTCAAGAGACTACTTGCCAACAGCTTTCCCCACTCAATTTCTACAAAGACCATACGTAGAACTCTTTCCCGCGCTGGTATGAAGGCTGTAGTAAAGGTTAAACGTCCTTTGCTCAAGGCCAAACACCGCAAGGATCGCTTGGACTGGGCTTTAGCTTGTCAAAACTGGACTATAGAAGACTGGAAAAGGATAGTATGGTCTGATGAAACAAAGATTAATCGTTTGGGGTCAGATGGAAGAAAATGGGTGTGGAAAAGGGATGGAGAAGGCTTGAGTGATAGACTGGTGTCTGGGACTTTGAAGTTTGGAGGAGGTTCTTTGATGATGTGGGGTTGTATGTTTTGGGAGGGATGTGGCTATGCATGCCAAATTAAAGGTAAAATGGATGCTGATCTATATGTTAGCATTTTGGAGGACATCTGGAGGATAGTGTAGAGTATTATGGGAAAGAAAGGGAGGATTTCATATTTCAGCAGGACAATGACCCCAAGCACAAGTCTAAAAAGGCCCAAAACTGGTTCAAAGAGAACAACATTGATTTGCTGCCATAGCCAGCACAGTCTCCAGATCTCAATCCAATTGGACATCTCTGGGACCACCTCAAAATCAAGCTTGAAGAGTATGAAGAAGCACCTAGGGGAATTGGAGAACTTTGGACAAGAGTGGATAAGGAGTAGAATGATATAAAGCCTGAGGTGTGTCAGAATTTGATAGAGAGTATGCCTAGAAGGGTAGAAGCTGTAATCAAGGCAAAGGGAGGCTATACTAAGTACTAAACATAGAGATTTGTACTTGGTGAATGAGAGGGACAAAACTGTTGCAATGCATCTTTGTTAGTAAATTGCCAGTATTTCGACAAATATTTAGAATTACATAATGGTATTACTATTGAATTAAAGCCAAGAAGCATGGCTTTCGAATGATGTTAATTACGTGATGTCATGGTTAGTTTGTCACATGCTATAATAGTATCTTTGAAGGTGTTAAAAACATTGCAACGGTTTTGTCCGTCACTGTATCTATTACACCTTATTACATAACTCTGTGATTTGCCCAATACTTCCTTTTTATCAGAGTCAACAATGGTAATATTTTATACCTCACCCCATCTTCATATGCTATATGCTGACTGCTAACTAGCACCAAGCGTCGGCCAGAGTGACACCGTTGTATGGGAGAAGGGTAAGTGCCCATACCAGTATGGTGCCAGTGTTTCGGGATAGGTATTCGCTTGCTAGTTTGGCCCTTCTTCCTGACCAGGGTTCGTGTGCCAACGGAGTGCCACTTTGTATTGGTTTGTGCACTAGTGGAGCTCCACTGCGGATTGGAAGCTGCCATTGTTATGGCAGGAGGCAATGCTGGTACTGGCACTGCCAAGCTCTGCTAATTGGTAAGTACTTGCATAATTCACTTGCTCAATTTGGCACTCACATAACTATTGGCAACTTGACCCAATGCCTCCCTGCTACCTGTATTTGCATAATTTATGAGATGCAGTACAACAGCATATCCCACCTGTACAGGTGTAAAGTCGGGGTCATTGTCCAAGGCATATATGGCATACTCTCGTGTGCATGGAAATTCAACACAAGACACTCGGATGGATGGGAAATCGAAGTCGCCAGACAACTCGTATATGGCATACTCTTGCTCAACGAAGTGAGATGCAGCATAACTGCGGTGGTGAGAATGGCAAGAATGATGTGAAGACATTGCAAGTCTGCAAGTGCACGGAAATGTGCAAATATTCCAAGGTATTTAAAGATTTCAAGTCTGTGGCCAATCATAACTCATGGCCGATCAAGAGGTGCGATCCTAGTGTATCCTATGGGCTGCATATGACCTAATGCTCCCCAATTCAAAGCTTATTCTTGTGCAAGTTCCCTGTTGGCTACCCCATGCTGTTAGGGCGACTGTGACTGTGATGTCACAGGTCACACCTGAACTTAAGAACTAAAGGGTAGAGTGACAAAAGTTTTATTAGGCGTGAACCTAAGAGAACTCGACGGAGTCTTCTACAAGTTTCTACCTACTTTATATACCTAGACTACGGCGCACAGACCAACTACCCTAGGTAACTATTTATATACTGACATGAGAAAAGAAGTACGTATGAGAAAGTAAACTAATTATATATTTGACATGAGAAAAGAAGAGTGGAGTAAGAAGTAAGCAAACAAAAGTACATTGATCATAAAAATGGCAACAACACCAAACAAACCATAAAAGTGTCCACAAGTACAAACAACTCTCAAACCAGTAATCCGTTCACACAAACCAATACCTCCCAAAGTAATTCGCCAACAACGCATCGCATGGACATAGTACAAAGAACCCGGATAGTTCCCAGTAGCGATGTAGAAGTAGGTATAAGTTTGTAGATACGAAGGACAAACAACAAAAATGATATAGTCGCTTAGTAGCTACTATACTGCCTCTGCGATTTTGAAGGGGGAATATCTGATGATATGAAGGTAACACAACCTCTATATTTAAATAATACATATGTATTATGTAAACATTATGCAAATGTTACCATAAATTTAATTTACATAGTACTTATGTAATATGTTTTACATATTTAAACTTTATGTGAACAAAAGTCTTGAATTGAGCTTTATTGCATTTTTAATTTACATATGTTTTGAATAGTACACATGTATTATTAAAATAATATTTACGGTAATGTTTGCATAAAGTTTGCATAATACATGTGTACTATTCAAATATAAAGGTTGTGTAAAGGTGTGAACTTCTGTTATGAAGAATAGAGGTGCGATGTGAACGCTTAAACTACTTGAAACTTGAACTTGTACTACTGAACTTCTGACTAACTAACTTTAACTAACTTGAACTGACTTGACTTTTACTAGACTACTTTCTGTGTCTTTAGACGACGCTAAACTTCGAACAGTCAACCTTGAAATGCCTCTGTGCACCAGGTGATCAATTCTCAACTTAGTAGCTACTTCGCTAAAAGTGCTAAGTCGCAGGAATCTTTGTCTGAGTCTGAGTTAACTTTTTAATAAAGTTCGTCTGAGTTCTGTGTACGTCTGATAGTGGTCTACGACCGAAGCAAAACTTATATATTCCAAAAATGCACCTGCAATGTCCGAAGTGCAAAAGTGGGGGCAAGAATGCTTGCTTATCCCTCCCTTGCACCTGGTCTTTTATATTCGAGAGAGATACTAAATGAGAACATATCCACGTACATGAGAAAGCCAAGTAAACATGGGAAAAACGTCCAAGAATAAAACTAGATAAGTAGCTACAGGGGTATAGATTGGTAAGGTACAGGTCCATAAGTTGCACTGATCTTCCCAAGCCTTCGGAGTGATTAGGGATCTCTCCTTCGGTTGGATCGGATCAGGAATTCGGAGTTCCTGCCCAGGGGAAGTGCCTCAGGATGTGTCCTTAATAGGATCTGTTACCAGACCCAAGGTTCATCCCAGGAACACCTTTTCTTAGAATAGCCTGAAGTCCCGAGTCATCATTCCGACTCCCAGGTACATCTGGTCTAATCTAGATAAGTTTATCTTATCATATCTGTGTCTGTATCAGGTAATTTCCTCATCTGGTTTCCGGGTATAGAGGTAGCTACCGAGTGATCGTCCTCTAGTACTCGAAGTTCTGATAATTAGAACCTGTGACTTTTGTAGGGATAGTCTGTATGGGTCATTGGTCTAATACGACCAGCTAGTCTTTGGGTGTGCAGTACAGTTTTCCTGCTATTGTGCTTCTATCCTCCATATACACACACAACCTCTATATTTCAATAATACACATGTATTATGTAACCATTATGCAAATGTTACCGTATATTTCATTTACATAGTACATATGTAGTATGTAAAACATATCCAAACTTTATGCAAACAAAAGTCTTAAATTGAGCTTTATTTGATTTTTAATTTACATATGTTTTAAATAGTACACATGTATTATTAAAATAATATTTACGGTAATGTTTGCATAAAGTATGCATAATACATGTGTACTATTCAAATATGGAGGTTGTGACAGAGAGACATCAGGAATACTAGATTCACCAGTCTTATCTGAGCTTTCCGGCTAACGGAAGGAGAGTCTACTAGTTATAGACTGCTGACAAATATAATTAGGATTTGTCGTATGTTTCCTAAGTTTCTATGAAGGGTTCGACTTAGTACTCGGGTAGCTACTCCGCGAGAACCGTATACATCTGGTAATAATAGCCTAAAAATTGCGTAAAAATTGTGCAAATATTTTTGAGGCATATCAGCGAGCTCCCCAATGCGACCACCGCTGTATCACCCACGCCTTTTGTTCCTCTTTGTCCCACATTGCTAACGTCATCCTCCCACATTCCCTGCACTGGTGACCCGATAGGTGCCAACCTACCAGTCTGCTCTCTCTTCCTATTGCCACCACCTATCTCCTCCACTGTACCTGTTCCGCGTGATTCAGTGGTAGAAAAGATAAGATAAGATTGTATAGTTCAGCTGGTAGATCTGTAGCTTGCGCCATTTTAGCAGTATGCCGATAGTTTAGCCTCCATCAAACTGTAGCAGCAGAGGGAAATTATTATATAATAAAATATGTGACAGATGTGACAGTGTGACGCCGTGACATTCTGGCAAGGTTCTAACACATGCGATCTCAGATTCGTTGGAAAATTGGCCCACAATTTGCAATTTTTTTTACAATATATAAGGCGTACTGGAAGTAGAAAGACGGTATTGTTGCTTTCTCCCATCGTCACAACATCTACTCCAAATACTCGAGCTTTGCTGCCTAGAATGTCTTCTTTCCAAACTTCCTCACCTGAGCCTCGCCTTCCGAACTCTCATGCTCGTCATTCTTCTTGCATCAAAGTTTTCTATCGCTGCTTAGAACATGGCTGCAAGGAGAAAAACCACAAAAGTGGGGAATTGTAAGCAATTCTAGTTTTGGTACCATATTCCTATACTCAAGCAACTGGTTTCAGAGCCCTTCTGGAAGCATTCACTGATTTTGCTCAGTGGCATGCTCACTCAAGCACACCTTTTATTGTCTTCGAGAATGTGTGGGCAGTCGGCTTGTATAATTGGACGACTACCCAAGGCTTGGAGACAAGCATCCAAAAACTAAAGTGCGATATAGTAGTCTTTCTAGCATCTGATTTTCTCTCAACACTGATGGTGAATTTTAGCTTTGACACCAATATGATGGATGCGTACCAGCTCACATTTGACATTATGCAAGCAAAAATTCCGAGTTTTGATTGAATTCTTGCCAAACCAGCTGCAGATGCCCTTTTTCCTACACAGCTGGAGAAACTAGTGAGTAGTTGATTCATTTTTTGATTTCTTGGTCTCACATTTTTAAGATGGATGCAGCAAGGGGGGGGAGCTTGTTTGTGCAATGGAACTCGCATGAAAACCATGATACTTGAACTTGTATCTGGTATTTTCCCCGAATGCAGATTGGATCTCCCTTTGTCTTCAGCCAAAAGTAAGGAGCTTGCACAACCTCTATATTTCAAAAATACACATGTATTATGCAAACATTATATAAACATTACCATAAATGTAATTTACATAGTACACATATATTATGTAAAACATATGTAAAAAAATGATTCAATAATGTCCATTTTAAAGGTTTTGTTTGCATAAGGTTTAGATATATTTTAGATAATATACATGTACTATGCAAATTAAAATTACAGTAATGTTTGCATAATATTTGCATAATACATGTGTATTATTGAAATATAGAGGTTGTGTTGCTAGGGGCTGGGGCTATCCACAGCTATGCTTTACTTATCCCAGTGAAGCATCTTGTTGCTTACAAAGAAGACTCTGCTAAGTCAGTCGTTTACTACTGTCTCTTGCAATTTCTAACCCATTTTCTAGGACTATATCCAAAATCGACAGCTCACTGATTATTTCAGGCCGAGACTTTCCAGCCTTCCTATACCCACTAAACAACAATTACAATCCAAAGCGACCACAAGATGGACTTTTTTGGGAAACTTTATGGATGCATGTAAGTTTGCATGCATGTATTGGTACTACTCTATCTAAACACACAAACTAGACCTTCAAAACCATGTTTACTGGCCCATCTTCTGCTACAAGCATTGAGTTTTTGCACAGTCTTACTAGAACCTGTCAAGCAGCATGCAATGGACTGACAAGGGTTACTGTACTATTACGACCTTATGTTCACGTGATTGGTGATCAGGCCTTTTTGTGAACCGAAAATTAGTTCACATGATGTGTGATCAGGGGTTGTGAACTAAGTCACTCATCAAAACATATCCAAAGGTAGAAAACATTACCATATAAGGGAATATTATGTCAGCTGTGAACATGATGTGATCACTTATCGTGACCTGTGAACATAAGGTCGTAATAGTACAGTACAGCTGAGACCATTGCCTATTCGGCTCTGCATGTACATTTTTTGAAGTATACAAAGAGTTTAAATCACTAACATATTTCTAGTCTTACTTTGCAATGAGTAGTGCAAAAGAATGGAGGGCAAACATGGGGACTTTTGATAAGAAGGAATTCTTTGATGCAATGGTGGCAGAAAGGAAGATAGGTGGCAAGAAAAATTATTTGCATAGGCAAATTCATAAGTCTGGCATTTTTTCTTCTTCCATCAAAGGCTCAAATCCACACAAAAACATATTTGGCTACACTGATAGTGTAATTGTCCCTGCAAAGAGGTCATACAAAGGCCCAAGTGATGTCGATATTTTTTTGCAGCAAATCAATGACAACTCTAGCAGTGAGGCAGATGATGGTCAAGAAAATGCTGCCAACAGTGGCAATTGTGGTGAATTTGAACTAAACCTGCCTTGTAAAAACACGCAGCTGACTTGACAAGGTGATTCTGAAAGTGAGGCTGAAAGTAATGCTGAAAATGCTGGCAACAATGGTGCTAACAATGGTGGTGACAATGGCGTTGTAGAGGTGACAGTAGTTACGGAAGTAAAAATGTAAAAGGGTTTCACTAACGCACAAACTGTTCTCAGTTTATAAGTTCGTGGGAGAATTAAATCAGAAGTCAAGAAGGAGACAGATATGTTTTGTGAAGTTTTGAAAGTTTTAGATTGTTTTCGGGTTTTAAGGTCTTTTTCAATTGTAGCTACTCGAGGAGTAAGGAATCTAGGGGTTCAAGAAGGACTGTTCACGACAAAGTTCAACTACGCTGCTGTGCTAAAGCAGGCGACACATACCAAACAATGTGGGTAGATATAAGCTGTGATATCGACTTGGCGAGAAGCTACCGACTTATACCGACAAACTACAAGGCCACCGACTTTTACCACTACCGAAGTGATGCAAGCTGCGATATCCTAGTAGCTAACACGAAGCTATCACACACTGTCAACGAGTTGTAGCTCAAGATCTCAATAATAATCCTCTCTGGTTTTCGATTACAATTCTCTCAAGTTCATATGATTCTCAGTTTGGACGTAGCATCCGAAGGAAAAGTTCACAGATAACACCACAAATAGGATTCACTGAGTAGCGAAATACAATTGCAGAGCTTTGGCAGGTCAATTTCCCTTGCCTCTCGCTCACTAACTACAGGCTTTTTATACTATGGTTCTCTAAGCTATTTTGGTTCAGGTACGCTACGTTGACTAAGATTCTGTTATTTATATCATAGCTTGCTCATCTTTTCTATTGTAGCTACTAAGCCTTCGAGTCATACCACCCATTTTAGGAGTAGCTTTCATGAGATCATGTAATCCGCTGATTAATGGTTACTCTTTCTGGGCAATCTTTCGCTAGCTGCTGACCTATCTCTGTTCCTCCTAGTAGCTCCTAGCTCTCTTTCATATTTTTAGTTACGATCATAGCTACACTTTGGGTATAACCAAAAAGAGAACTTGTATTTGATGGCACTTCGTGTACTCCGTCCGAATTTGTTAAATGATGGGACTTCCTATTCGCGACATAGGGTACGTAAGCAGACCGTCGTAGCGACTAAGTCCCTTCACCTTGCCGTGTTCGCGAATATAATTAATAGTACTTATGCGTCATAGCTACACATTGTATTCGCTTCGCGTATAGACCAATGGTTGATGTTCCAATTGGTAAGGTCATATTTCTCCCATCGGTACAGTTTTCCCTACGGGGACCCCAGCTATGGCTGTCATGCAATGTTACGGCCCGAAACGTTTTACGCAAGAAATGAACCTCGCTACGGTCGAACTTACTCGATTCACGAGTAGTGACACACTTATGACCCCTTCACTACTAGGAAATAACTTTGAGAATGGTCACTACCTAACTAGAAGCGATACAGAATAATACTTGACAGTAGCTACTAAGGTCACCTACAGGGAAAACTGTACTTGTAGGAAATATCACAGCCTTGGTAGTGAGTAGCGAACACACCATTCGCGTCAACCACTGTAGTGAACAAGTCTGAGCTCTCGGGAATACGGAATGGTCAAGGGACTTAGTCGCTACGACGGTTTTCTTACGCATCCTATGTCGCAAAAGCTCCTCGATTACATAATATACCCAACCGAGTCTACCGACAAAAGTTCCCGCTTCCCCGACCATATGTCCAGAATAGTCCTTCGCGAAAGAAGGAAATAGAACAATCTCGAACCTAGCTCGATTGCCAATGATCTGTAAGCAGATAGAAGGTAGCTACCGATAAAAAGGGGAAATATGAAATATGATGATGGCTAATGACTCGAGAATGAGTAAGCTGTAGTGAAAGGATATACATAAAGAGTTCAGGAGACTCGACGACATTACAAAGATAGGAAGAATGACTCGAAAGGCTTAGTAGCTACTATACAATAGATGAGTAAGATATGTAGCGACTTAGTAACGAGACTCTGTATGTTTAAAAATAGTGTAGCGGTAGAGTAGTATAAGTAGAGGACTCGTAGCGAGCACGAAGGCAAGGAATTGTTTGCCCAAGCTCTACAGCTGTATTCGCTACTCAGTGAATTGTGATTGTGGTGTTATACGCTATCAGTTTCTTCGGACGCGAAAGTCCAAAAGTGATATAAACTTGAATCTTATCTTGGAAATTGGGTAGTGAACACCTAAAAGGATTATTAGCGAGATCTTGAACTACAACCCGTTGATAGTGTGTGATAACTTCGTGTTAGCTACTTGGACATCGCAGCTTGTATCGTTTTGGTAACGTGTGCAAGTCGGTAGCCTTGTAGTTTGTCGGTGCAAATCAGTGCCTTCCTGCTAAGTTGGTATCGCAGTTTGTATCTACCCGCATTACTTGGTACGCGTCGTCTGCTTTAGCACAGCAGCGTAGTTGGACCTTCGTCGCGAAACTTCTCTACGGTCAGAACTCCCTTTTCTCTAAGGAAAATACCTTTCTCGAAAAACACATAAAACCAGAAAACACTTTATATATTTCTTTGAAAAACCCTTATAAAAATCTCTGTTCTTTTCTCGAACTTCTGACTTAATTCTCCCCACGAACACACAACTGAGAACAGTTTGTGCGTAGTGAACATATATATTTTATATTTTCCCTCACGTAGATACTGTCGTCTCTACAGCGAGCTCGCGTAGATCGAGTGTCCTTCCTTTAGATATCCTGTGGTTACACTTCTCAGTCATTCTATGTAGCGAAGGGTTTTCTATGCTGTAGCTAGGCTTATAATATGTCAAAGCTACCTTCACTAGAGAGATTACTAGGCTAAATGTGTTTAGGCCGTGATAGCGTTAACAATGGTGGCAACAATGGTAGTGAAAGTGACAGTGAAAGCAATGGCAACCAAGCACAAGTTATTAAGTGTTGCAGGTTACACAACCTCAATATTTCAATAATTCCTAATGAAATAATGAAATATTATTGAAACAATACCGTATTTTTTATTTCCATACTACCTGGGAAGTATTGAAATATTATTTAAATAGTATGATATATTTATTTCTATTTTTTCCATATATGGAAATAAAATATAGTATTGTTTGAATAACATTTCAATACTTTCCAAGTAGTATGGAAATAAAAAATACGGTACATCAGGAAAAATGTTTTTTTCTTAATTGTTCTTAATGACAGTTTAAGAAACAATTAAGAACAGGGACTTGTCTGAATCTTCTTAATGATACTTAGGCTTGTATGTCTTGATGTTCCTGGAAATGACTTAAAAGTTACTTAAACTGTACTTAGTTGATGTCTTTCTCATAGACATCAAAATGTTGACATACAGATAGATTAGTAAAAAGTCATATTAAAGTCACACAAGTACATATTTAAGACACTCAAGGTCAACTAAGACAATAATAAGAGGTTCAAGCATGAATAAGTCAACAAAGTGATTATATTAGCATAGTAAATATAATACATTGGATACAATCTATACAAAAGGATGGGATGGGAAGATGAGGGAGTGATGATGAGGGAGTGATGATGAGAAAATGAATAGTCTACAAGTAACAAATGAGTATAAAACATACAGAGATAGAGAGCACTCACCATTAACCAAAGAATCCCCAAAATCCTTCCAAATATCCCCTCAAATATCCCCCAAGTATCCCCTCAAATATCTCCCCAAGTATCCCCTCAAATAAGCCTCCAAAAATCCCCCAAAAAAGCGTCCAAAATAGGCAAAAAAGTGTCCTAAACCAGCTTAGAATTAGCTGGGAGAGAGCTAGGAAGGTGAAGGGGATGTTACTTACCATATTACAGGCCTGGAGGGCAAGAAAGGGGGAGGGGGAGGATGGGGAGGGGAAGAATGATGGTGGTGATGAAGAAGAATCAACGTTGTGCTCGAAACAGAAGTTCAACATGTCACATGACATCATGTGACTGCTGGACTTGGGATTTTCGAGTCAAAGTTCCTCAAAACATAGGTAGGAGATATTTCCGGGTCATTTCTGCATGGATTTTAATGTTCTAAAAGTGTATTCCTATAGATTCGAGGTCGGGGAGTTCGAATATCTAACTAGATTCTTTGTTGGATGAGATTCTAATGAGATATGGCACATTTAACATATGATTAACACAAAATTGCGCTATAGCTCCTCAGATATTGATCGGATAATAAATCTAAAACCAGATTCGAATTCCTGGACCTTGAATACATATATTTGCACTCTTAAAACATGAAAATCAGCGCAGGAACCAGTATAAAACATGACATTCTTGTCATGTTTTTCTATATCTCCAAAACCGGTATGTTTTCCGACAAAGACATACATATAAACTTATGTTCTTTTAATATTTTATGATTTGTCGTGATTTTTCCAGAATTTTCCGGTTGGTAGAGCAGGCTCTACAACGAGTCTATCTGCAGTTGACAATGACCCCCCCCCCCATGATGGAATCTTGATATCTCCATAACGGGTATGTTTTCGACAAAAACATACATATAAACTTATGTTTTTTTAATATTCTAAAATTTGTCATGATTTTTCCGGAATTTTACAAGCAGTAGAACAGAGCATACAACATAATGTCTCTCTAAACATGTTTTATAGTGAACATAAAATTGTTTACACTCGAAAAAGTTGATGATCTTGATTTCACTTTAAGCTTCTGTTGAAAAAGTCTACACAACCTCTATATTTAAATAATACACATGTATTATGTAAACATTACGCAAATGTTACCGTAAATTTAGTTTACATAGTACATATGTAATATATAAAACATATTTAAACTTTATGCAAACAAAAGTCTTAAATTGAGCTTTATTGCATTTTTAATTTATATATGTTTTGAATAGTACACATGTATTATTAAAATAATATTTACGGTAAAGTCTGCATAAAGTTTGCATAATACATGTGTACTATTCAAATATAAAGGTTGTGCTAACTCTTTTAAACATTCCTTGATCCTTGGTTGTCTTTTTTTCTCCTTAAGCTAAGTATATAATGTTTTTTGAGAAGGTCAAGTCTTTTTAGTGTTCTTTGGTTCTTGGTTTTCTTATTTTTATCTTTGAGCTGAATTTCTAAGAAACATTTAAGTAACCAGGATATTCTTGGACTTCTGAACCTTCTTTATGTTCTTAGCTTGTCATTAAGAGACTTGAAGTAGCTCTAAGTGCAATTAAGAAAAATGCATTTTTCCTGATGTACTGTTTCAATAATATTTCAATAATTCATTAGGAAGTATTGAAATATTAAGGTTGTGTTAGTTTAAGCTACTACATATTTGCTACAGGTTGCGTGTTTCATAGCATAGCTTTATTAAAACTGTTTCAAACGATATTGCCTACATCGTTTTACATATGTGAATGTGATCAACCAAGATATGAGGGTGCCAGAATTATTTTGAATATTTGCTGTTTAAAAATTATAAAGTTCAAATAACAGAGATAGTGAGAGCTAAAAACTATTGCAATGACTTTTGAAGAAAGATGTATCTCACTCAACTGTGACAGAGATTCAAAGTTCAATAAGTATTCTGAATTGTGAGAAGTAAGCAACAATGCTAGGAGAAGCCATAAGTATTCTATAGACCTTACTTCACCGTTATCACGGCCTAAACATATTTAGCCTAGTAATCTCTCTCACAACATCTATATTTGAGTAATACATATGTTTTATGTAAACATTATGCAAACATTACCATAAATATAATTTACATAGTACATGTGCAATATGTAAAACATATCTAAACTTTATGCAAATAAAAGCCTTAAAATGGACTTTATTGAATTTTAAATTTATAAAATATTTACATAGTACACATGTGGTATGTAAATTATATTTATGGTAATGTTTGCATAATGTTTGCATAATACATGTGTACTATTCAAATATAGAGGTTGTGTCTAGCAAAGGTAGCTTGGACTAATTATAAGCCTAGCTACAGCATAGAAAACCCTTAGCTATATGAATTGACTGGGAAGTGTAACCACAAGATATCTAAAGGAAGGACACTCAATCTATGCGAGCTCGCATGTCAGCCATAGCTGGGGTCCCCACAGGGAAAACTGTACCGATGGGAGAAATATGGCCTTACCAATTGGAATACCAACTGTTGGTTTATACGCGAAGCAAATACAACGTGTAGCTATGACACATGAGTACTATTAATTTATATTCGCGGACATGGCAAGGTAAAGGGACTTAGTCGCTATGACAGTTTGCTTATGTACCCTATGTCGCAAATAGGAAGTCCCATCATTAACAAATCCAGACTAAGTACGTGAAGTGCCATCAAATACAAGTTTCCTTTCTGGTTATACCCAAAGTGTAGCTACGATCATAACTAAAATATGAATGAGAGCTAGGAGCTACTGGCAGGAACAAAGATAGGTCAGCATCTAGCGAAAGATTGCCCAGAAAGAGTAACTGTTAATCAGCAGATTACATGATCTCACGAAGCTTCATGTTAGCTACTAGGATATTGCAGCTTGCATCACTTCGGTAGTGGTAAAAGTCGGTGGCCTTGTAGTTTGTCGGTATAAGCCGGTAGCTTCTCGCTAAGTCAATATTGCAGCTTATATCTACCCACATTGTTTGGTATGTGTCACCTGCCTTAGCACAGCAGCGTAGTTGAACTTTGTCGTGAACAGTCCTTCTTGAACCCCTAGATTCCTTACTCCTCGAGTAGCTACAATTGAAAAAGAACTTGAAACCCGAAAACAATCTAAAACTTTCAAAACTTCATAAAACATATCTGTCTCTATCTTGACTTCTGATTTAATTCTCCCATGAACTTATAAACTGAGAACAGTTTGTGTGTAAGTAAAACACTTTTACATTTTTACTTCCGTAACTACTGTCACTTCTACACCGTGGCAGGCTTTGTAGTTATATAATAATTTATAAACTTTCATTGTTTGGAATCTATGGGTTGACGTCCAAGATAGGGCGAGCAATAGTCGCTTTTGTAAATATCTCGAGGAAAGAGTGAACTTTAGCTGACTATAACAGGCTCCTACAGTTATATAATAATTTATAGACTTTCATTGTTTGGGATTTATGAGTTTGAAACACTCAAGTTGGATGAGCAAAAATGTTTTTGGAGACATCCTGAGGAAGGAGCCTGCATTACTTGATCACAGCTAACCAAACAGTGTCTATTTATTATTTTATTGTTTTAGAATGATTTTCGCATCCTGCAAGGTTGGAATTGTTTTGCACACCTTTGCTATTTAATTACTATATTACAAGAATTCCCAAACAATATTTTGTAAACAATTATAAATTAACTTTAGTTCGCATTTGGGGCTCTTACAAGGTTTTTTCCCTTTTGCTGGTGCATCTTGCGTAAGGGACTGACTCTCTATGTGTAGAAGTCTGATTCTAATCCAACTTTCAGACTCTTCCATTCAATGCAAAATAAATAATCTCCACGTGCAAATACAAAGCGAAAATACCAAGAATGCTCGACAAGTTTATTAAATTACACTTTCACCTGCAACTGCACAATCATCGTGTCTGGCCATGGTGTTACAAGACCAGATATATCCAGATATTGCCGACGTGGAGTGCCGTGCCAATTCTCATCAAACCTAACCGCGTGGGTCAGTCAACGAGATACTAGTAGGACGAATGGGCATATCTTACTTTGTGAGTCTCCCTGATTCACCATCAGCTCGCTTCAAACCTTTCTGACTCAAGATTGTTCCAACGATGGCGGGAACAACAGTGTCGAAGAACTTGGGCGTCATCATGCCTTCTTGGTAGGGCGACCAGATACCCTGATCATGGACAGGACGGGAATAATTAGGCCGGCTCCCAAGGGAACTCTGCACAGCATTCTTTAGCCATATCCACACTCGTAAATCATTTGTCCTACATTGGCTCTGAAGATATCCACAAACACTTGATCGTTCGCTTCAATCCGTTGGTTCTGCAAAACGATCGGTTGAAGACAGGTTTGATAAACACCAGTGAACTACAAATATGTCATTCTTTGCTCAAAAGTCGAAAACCAAATGCGACTCACGATTGGGTTCAAGCGAAGTGCTTCCCGAACATAACCCATGATTTGAGCCGAGGAATCCGGCCTCTGAGAGGAGAATAGATTCACAATTTCACCCCTGGCCTGCTTGTTCGCGTCGTCAAGGAAGTAATCCACGGCATGTACGATAGCTTTGGAGAACAAGGCGGCGGTAGGGACGGCCGCATCGAAGATATCGTTGGCCACGGTCGTGTGCGCTGCATCGCCGCTTTCATCTTTTAATGACCTCAAGACCTTATTATCATCGTTTTTCTGCAAAGCTTTCATCTGTTCGAATATCCTGCCCTTCACAGCCGTCAGTCTCTTCTTACCCCAATCGAACTATTAGTTACTCACAACGGTGCTAGCTTGTGAATCCAGAGTTTCTGTGATAAACTGAATGATCTCCGCCGCGTACTTCTTCGATCTCGTTTGAAGCTTGAAGTCGTCGACAGGCTCAAAAGTCGAATAGATGTATTGTGCAATATCGGCGAATTTGTCACAAGTCTCCTGTTCATACCAAGCGCCCCAAGGGTTACTAGCCGATTTCAAAGGGAGCTCAGCCTGATAAACTGCTTCAGAAGCTAGACAAAAAGATGAAGACAAGACACTCACGACTTCCTCACAAATCCAATAGAGAGGCAATAAATTGATCACATCCTGGACAATATCAACGTAACACAGCCCGCTCGATCCCACTCCTTCCAACGTCTTGTTTTTCAACAGGTATTCGGTCTTGGTCTTGAAGTATTCCGCCCACTTATTCCCATTCAAGATGGCTTCTTTGACATGAGTAATATGCCGGCCCTGATATAGATTTTTTAAGCTTCAATTCCTCTCCATCAACATACAAACGCACCTCAGTAGAGCCGACTACTTTCTTCTTGCGTTCAGTGACATTTGACACAAACTTGGCGGCATCTACGATTAAAGCCTGCTTCACTGCCGCCAAATCATTCACAACCTTTCTTTCGTAATCATCTTTCAGAGGTGGAAGTGGATTGGTGCGATCCAACTCCGTGGGCCATCGGTACCTTTGAAGAGATCCGTCGTTCCTCGCGGCGAGGACATCATGCATTTTCGTAGGAATGTTGAAAGGGAAATGCGCAAGAACAGAGCCAGCGGGATACTGATCTGGAAGTGTCCGGAAGAGGAGCTTCGTCAACATACCACCATATGAACCATTCTCCTTGTCGAATTGACAATCCTGATAACCCCAAGCGGTAAGGTTAAACGCTAATATCTCTATTAGAGATTATTCAAAGTAAGCAAGAAACAGACTTACGAGTGAAATCTGTGGTGAGGAAACGATCTCCACGAGTGAGGCACACGGCATCTGAGAGGATGGCCCGAGAAATGGTAAAGCCTGGACACAAACCAGCGCCAGGTCCCGGTAATTTTGGTTCCTCGGCTTGAAGGCCAACATGAAGCTCGAGCCTATCGATGTTTTTATACAACGCAGCTGCAGCATTATAGATCTCTGGATCTGGATTCCACTCTCTGAAACTCTGGTATGCTAGCAGAAAATCAGCCAAGAATTTAGATTGAACCAACGGGGCAACTCACGCTTCAAACCCATGAATTTCCTGAACTCGTTGAGCTACGATCAAACCCCTGTCAGTCGAGGACAAACCAGTGAGTAGATAATATACATACAGAACATACACCCCATTGGCGAGACCTTATGATTCCCATAACTTCAATCGCCTTCATGGCAGCTGGAATACCACGAGCCTTGTATGCACCAGCAACGTCATGTGTGGCTTCTTGGATAACTTTAGCGAGGTCCGAGTCTTTGAAACGACCACTGGTTCCGCGGGATAGCCTACAATCCACTTCAGGATGCATAGTTCACAAAAGCAAGTGAATCTACATACCCTCCAAAAGTCCATTTCGAAGGGGGTAACCCTTTAGACTTGCCCTGGAAGGCCCTGGCGGCGGTCTTGAAATCAGCGACATTTGAAGGGTCCGCATCGGGTGGCAAAAACTTGGCTAATTCATCCTCCAGCCATTCGACATTTCGCTCGGAAAGAGTAGTATGCCATCGGTAGAGCAAGTTAAATTCTACTGAACACACGTTGCCTTCACCTCGGGTGCTGACTTCGTGTTCGAGGCCTCGCATATTCTAAAGAGGATTTATTTAAACAGGGAAGCCGGATCAGACAGCGGAACACTAACCATGAGAGGGTCAAGTCGCCAATCATTTCCGTCTCGGACAAGACCAAGAATGGCGCCAACATAATCTATATAGAGTTGCCATCTTAAAAATATGCCATCTCAAAATGATTCAACGTACCACCAAGAATGATATTCATGAAATACCCGCAATTCACGAGCCTAGTCCTGTGGAATATTTCATCGTCTTGAACTGATTTAAGCTCGGGCGAAAGGCTCGAAGGATCCTGGAATCGTCCGCATTCATTGATATCGAAGATTCGTTGCGCAATGTACTATCAAACGTGTCAGCAGTGACACACAGGGGAAGGAGTTTAGCTTCATACATTGTGATTACGGTTAAGAAGGACTAAAAGCGCACACGAGGCAGGAGGCATACCCAATAGCCTCCCATCCGCAAAACAGTCGGGCATTAGTCCGCCGCGTCCATCAAAAGATCGGACAGTTTTGATTTCGTCGTCGGAGCTTCCGTAAAGAATGCTGAGGTCGAGATAACTGCTAGCATTGTTAATTGTCCAGTCTTCCCGACTGGTATTGAATATGCAATGAATAATCAAATCCGCCATTGCGAAGAAGAAAGAAGAAATGCCATCAGGATGAGGGGTGAATTTGTCTCGTTTCAGAAGCACATCGAAAACAAGCCCAGCATCCGGAAGGGTGGAGACTGGGGTGAGATTTGTGGAAGGAACAGTGCGTGCATATGGTGAGCCAGCTTTCCCGATGCCAGGTATGAAGGGATTATAATTAGAGCCATCTGCAGCTCGATAGGCATACTGTACGTCTTTGGGCATTGTGGGCGAAGTTTTGGCATCAGGGCGGGAGGATAAATAGAGTTCCTTTGAAGTGTCGAATGGGCTAAGGAAGCCATGAGGTGGGTGTGGTAAGTCTTTGTAAACTGCAGTAGCCGATTAGAAGCAGTTGACAAATTCGCATACAAGCAACGTACGAATACCGATCACTAGCTGTTGTATTTTGAGAGAGGCGCCATGATTCTGATCGCTGAGACGCGCCATCGCTTCCAACAGTCTCTCCAACTAGGTAGATATGAGCGGTAAGAACGTTATAATACATGGAAAGACAGCATACAAGCATTTTTCGGTCGTCCATGCCAACCGAGTTGCCATTCTTGATAAGATCCCAATATGCGCCCTAAAGAAAGATAAACGGCAAGCATTGCAGCAAGGACAAACGGGACATACCGAATCAGATAGGCTGACGGGAGGGTTGGTACAGAAGTCGATGATCTGAGCGACCGTCGCTTCCGCGGCGTGCGTATTGGGGTGCGCACCGTCGGTATCGAGCGGTGCACGCGAGGCGGCGCTAAAGTCAGCGTCTCTAGCGAGTTTGAGAAGTAGATTTGTCAAGTGGGACATGAGTGAAGCGAGAATAGAGTAAAGGAAGGAAAGTATGGAGAACATTGGGGTAGAAGGGGTATTATAAGTGGAAGAGAGAGTGATAAAGTTCAAAACGGGGCTTTGAAGTTGGCGCTGATTCGAATCAGCTTCTGCTGTCACTGATCGGTGTCGGAACACTTTTCACACCGGCCGGACATTAGCCACAAGTATGATCCATAAAGAAATCCACTTATATTAATCAGCACACAGGGCCTCGCTGCTGGAGCCTAGAAAGTATCGTAAAAGGTCGTTATTCGTGTACACTACATGATCACGCAGCACGAGTTTTGCTAGGAAATACAAGGGTAAGTCGCCGGAGCGGAACAGATATGACGTTGCACATTACCTTCTTTGCAGTCTTGTAAAACATCTTGCTCTGCGCCGATAGTGCCTCAGATCTTTCAACAAGATTATCAAGCTTCTCGCCCCGTTGCAGAACAGACTCTATTGTTTTATGCTATTGAATCCTCGTCAGTCTTCCCTCCCTGACAACCGTGTTCTTTGTAAAAAGACTTGCCAAGACAATCTTAGTTTCATCCAGCTCTTGTTGCACACGCATTATAGTATCCGCCTGTCTTGGATCTTGATACTTTTGAATGTACGTATTAATTTCCGGGAATGAGATTGATGCTGGGTTCCCAAACGATGATTGTGGTATTTTTGCAGTAAAATCGTCAAGAAGCTTCGTAAGAAGCGAAAACGCTGGCCGCACAGGATACTCTTGATCAGTGATTATCACCCCTGGAGTGCATCTGGTAAGAGTAGTGCCTCTGTCGAAGAATCAAAGCTCAAAATACCAGCCAATTGCTCTGCTCCACCACGATTATACACATGTGCCGTGTAACTGTTCTCCTGGATACTCTGTCGCTGGGTTTGTGCGGTCCGCTCTGCCACAGTCTTTGTGAAGAAACTCAGAAATTCACCGACCGAGCCCCGTTGATAGAAGGAAAAAGAAGACAGGTCACTTGCAGTGCTGAGAACGACCGAAGCGCCTGTATGGGGAGCGAGGACCACTGAAATAGAGAAAATCTTCATTATGGGTGCTAGGACAGAGTACAACCCCAAGTGCAGACGTGGACGGCTGCAATGGCTGTGCACAACGCCTGCCATCTCTAACAACTACAAACACCGTCACAACCACTACACCCCCATTCAGAGGCTTGACTTGCATCCGCTTGAGTCGGTTGCGCGGCGAGAATCATTCCTACAAGTCCGCAACTCTCTCAGAATGTCCACAATTCAAATCTACCCCAAGCTAGTCCGTCGGCGTCGGTCTCAACAATGAATATGATGTCATGTCCGAATTGCTCGCCATGGTCTTCTCCACCCGTTTCACGTTTATTCCATCGCACTTGTTTATGAGTTTGGGCTGGAGCCGAAACTTTGCAATAGAACATCGCGACAAGTCACCTCCTCCACTGATGTCGTCAAGGAGGGAAGATACATGATGAAATGGAAAGCACCTTGTCACCACTTTGATGTGGCTGGTTCTCGAAATCGACAAACGTATCTCAGTGTTAGTCCTGACTACATTGTTTCCAACCAGTCCCCTGTTAGTTGTTTTCTCAACTCCAATGTTTGTGCCCGTTCCCGTAAGCTCTGTTGTCCTTTACAAGTGCGATTCAGGTTGTTCGTAAGCCCAATGTTCTGGCTCTTCACGTCTACCAATCTAAGATCCTCTCAAACAAAGTTGTTATCTCGTATCGGGCGGAGGCTACGTTATGCTGGATGCATCCGAACAGTATCCGTAGTTCCTATCAGTAAAGTTCAAGTAAAGTTGCCGTTCCTTGACGACCCGTCGGTTGATCAAAACCCGTAGAACAAAGTTGGAACAAAGCCTCATCAATCTATTGGCTTCTCCGGACAATGTGGCATAGTATTTCTCGGCGGCTATGTATACCGTATTGGCATTCGTTTCACTATGTGGGTTATGTCCGTACCTAACCGCCAGTCACTTTTGTCTCTTGATGTCTCAGCGGCATCATGGCGGCATCATGGTTTTGCGGGAACTATCATCATTTGATAGTACCCTGTTGTCCCATTTGATATCGAACATTGTTATCGGAATCTACGCCATCATTCAAACAAGATCTTCAAAATCTCTACAACCTATGTATAGGAAGATACTCTTGGAGATGACTCGACGAAGTCAATCTGTAAAAAAAACGGCCTTTCCCTCGCCGAAGACGTTTTGATTGCTATGTTGGTAACAACCCGGCTCTGTGAATATTCTCGAATCTCAAGTGCGCTAACATGCCAGGAGAAATTAACCTGGGTTTTTCTTCTCCTCCAATTTTGCAACTTTTTTATTTGTGGCGCAGAAATATACTCATTATCTCAAGGAAGAAGAGGCATCGCTAATCAAAATCGCTAACGCCCTCGCTAGTAATAGAGTTGCTCCATTCAATATCAGGACATGCATCAGTGACCTCGAATGCGCCAATCAACCTCTCTCGGCTCTTTGTAAATGAGCGACTCTGGGTATAACCGGTAGTTATAAATCCATCAATGAAAATGAGAATCTTTCTCCTGGAAGTTTATTGTTCATCTAGACATGCGGGCTGGGTTTCAAGGCTTCCAGTCTGACAGCGCATGGAAATGCTAGCTTGCCCGCGGGTCAGAGACTTTCATTTTTTTTATGATAGTTTACAGCCCGGGTAAAGGACAAACCCTGTCGCAGTCGAAGAACGCTCAGATTTAGGAATTCCAAATGCATTAATATTATATAGCAGTTTAACGACAATAAATCATTGAGAGATCTGGCATCAACTTGTCCGAACCCAAGATTCAAAAAAAAAAAATACACGCTCGTACATGACTCTATTTTTCTTTGCTTTATCTCCTTCTGCGTCTACTCAAGCGGTTTCTGTGCCCAGAACATCGTCCACTTGGCCACTGATCCCGGCGTGTTGTCCAACTCCTCCGAGATTTCTTTTAACAGTGCATCGTACTCGGTTTCGCTCTCGATGATACCATAACCACCCTTTCTCAAAATAGGCGTTTTGAGCCCTTCTAAGACACCCATGAGAACCTCCTTCCCGTCGACACCATCAGTACCGGCCCAGGCACCAAGAGGAGTACCACGGGGGTCCTGATGAATATTGGCAAAACCGCTCTCCTCCAGAAAATCGGGTAGTCGCTTAGCGATATCACGATACATAATCCCCACATCATCCGAAAACTTAAAAAGCAGATCCGTATGTTTAGCGAGTGCAGGGCCGGAAGTCCATCCCTGCATTTCTAAAAGTTGCACCCATCCACCTGGTTTGAGAACTCGGTAGATTTCTTTGAGAGCCGTTCCCCATTCGTGCCTGCGGAGCGCAGCAATAAGGAGACGTTGATGAACGAGACTAAAGTGGTTTGTCCATTCGCTTGGAAGGGCAGTGACGGATTGGGTTTCAAATCGCATATTGGGGGGAAGAGTAGAGGCTTTTGGGAAGAAAGCCGATTCGATATCAACACCGGTGTACTGTGGCTTCGCATGCGTCTCTCTTGCTAGGTCCTGAAGCCAAATACCTATTGGGCGATAATTACTCATTTAGCTTTCTTCCCCCTTGGACTTGGGAGAGGAGAGAATTCTTACCTGTGCCAGTAGCAGTCTCCAGAACTCGATCATCGTCATTGAGTTTGATGGGCGCGTGGAGAACCTTGTTATCCGTTGCACGGAGAAACACATCGCTCTGTAACGTCAACCTTACAACGATAATGAGTAAAAGAAGAAATGAATGCATAGTTAAAGCTGCTCACCTTCGCTGTTCTTCTGCGTCATGTGGCAAGGAATACGCTGTACCCTTGACTTGGGTATACTGGCGAGTCACTGTATGCTGGATACCTGCTTGGATCATTGTAGCGGTTGGCGGAAAAGATAATAAGACCCCTCCGAGGAGGAACCTTGCCCTTCTTATACCGGGACAGGTGCCACTACATAAAAAAAGGGCACGTATATTTGACAGGTGCCTCCGATCCAAAAACGTCGGTATCCGGTAGCAAAGTTAACAACGCAGCACGAACAAAGCTGCTAGCCTGAGAAAGATTGATGGAGAGATCACTGCCTCACGATGATAGCGGATGTTTTAGGGGGTGGGGGCGGCTCGTCTCATTCACTGTTCATGCAGTGCGCACACGTCAAGGTGTAGTCGGCGCCGAAAATGATATTCCAATTCAAAATAAAAAGTGAGCCTGCACCTCAAGTTTTACTTCCGGAACTGAAGTGACTCGAATAGTGTCATCAGAAATGTTCAAAAACATCAACTGACTCTTGAGTGTTAAGTTGTTACTGAGATTTGCTGTGGTAGTTACCTTATCATACTTACTATATGGTGTTAGAGTACACTGGTTAATACGAAATCAAGATCTAAATTCGACCACTTCGCTTAAGCGATGGATCTCCATCTATTGTGGCGCTGGGAGACGCCGAAGTACTCGGTGACTCGAATCTAGAATTTTAATCATCACCTTCAACCGCTCGAAGATGGTGGGTGGGAATCCGGTATTTCGTAACAGGTATGTGTACCTTAGTATGCGGCCAAGCCCTCCTCTTCTAAGTCTCTCATGCCACACAGCAAGGCTAATAAACACCGCTGACGTGTAGACGTGTGTTATTAACCCTTTACTCCATACTACAAGATGCTTATTCCTGGACACCTATTAATATCGTACTGATACATATGTTAACATGCAATCGTCGCTTCCTCGATGACGATTCAATGCTAAAAGTAGTGAATCCAAAGCTCTTGCTTCGATTTCAGGAAGTTCTCCAAATAGCACCAGTACTCAGTAGTACCAATTATTGGCATTGGTATAGTGTGACTCACGAGAGTGCTCAGGCTTCACCACATTCACATGGAATGTCGCCCACCTCACTAGTCCAGATCCTAATTGAATCTGTATCAAAACCATAATGATACAATGGAGACACATCCCTGTCCATTCTTAAATTATATATATGTTCTTGAATTGAAGCGCTGCCGCAGTTGAGAAACTTAGCATAGCTCTCCAGTATCCACGGCGCCTCCTTGAGTCGTTTCATGGAAAAAGGAACATACTACGTAATTCTACTGTTTCATGATGCATGATGCTTCGCCACCGACATGACCGCCTTTTCCTCCAAATAGGGCCACTCGGGCGCCGCTCTACATCATCATCATTTGATACCGCGAGCATTTGATGCTTCAAGCTTCATGTTTTAAATTATATGATTCGAGTCTCATCATCATCATCCTGCTTGTCAATAAAGACGCATGAATGATAGACAATTAACGTATACAGGGATATATCAAGACCAAAAAGGCTTGCAAGTCCCGCCCCCAAATTCCCAAGGAAGACTTTACTGCCCAGGGCCGCCGGTACATATTGCCCGTGCTATACGTATGTACCTGGAGGCGTAGCGTGGCATCCGCGGGAGAGGAACATAAAGTTATCCAAAGTCCCTCCGTAATCGGCGGAATTTTTGGTACGGGGGGAGTTAAACAGGTTTGCGACAGAATAAAACACATTTAAGTATTTCCCCGAGTCAGAAAAAAAAGAGTTCGGAAGCTTCCGCATTGTTGAACAGTCGTGAGCATTATCCCAAGTACTTTTTTTTTTTTAAAAAAAAACATCAAAACAAATACCTCTAACTTGAGTACTAGTTGATGAAAGTTGAAACAGCAAAAGAGCGTGGGAGAGACCAGATTTGATCTCGTTCGAGAACTGAACAGTCCTCGATGTTGTGTCTATGTCCTTGGCATCCTTTGCATCCGCTCTCTCCATTTTCTGGCTAATCTTACATTGCATCCACTGGATCTCACACCACGCCAACACCCACAGAACCTCCGAACCAATATTACCTTCTCACAGACCCAACCTTCGCAACACTAATTATGACTCAAACAACTGGGACATTACACTCCGATTTCTTCAAGCCCGAATCGAAACATCCAGTCTAAATAGATTTCATGACACACTTTTGATTAAATTGAAAAAGAAATCTTATATGGGGACTCGAACGTGGTTGGAAAGATTTTATACACTTGGATATGTTTCTGGCGTTATTGGCATGGTGGTCGCGCTGGGATTGCTACTATGGACGACATGGACGCTCATAAAACCATTTTCCTTTCACAAAATCGTCAACGTCTCAAAATCGGTTGGCAAACTGATGATGAAGAGAGACATCCCGGAGGTTACCTACACCGAACAATTGGCCCCGCAGAGTCCCATTACACCCATCGTAAGGCCGAATTTCATCCTCCAAACCTATCCTAATCCTCTTCAAATAACAGTTACCAGGAGTCACCGTCCCATTAAACCACCTCCCCTTCATCCTCACCACCCTTTTCCTAAGTCAACTGATCCACGAATTAGGCCACGCCATCGCCGGTGCTCTATACAACATTCCCATCCTCTCCTCCGGTGCATCTCTCGTCATCTGTATACCCGCCGCATTCGTCTCATATTCAACAACTGCTCTCGATACCCTTCGTCCTCCCGCTAAATCGCGTATCATTTCCGCCGGTCCATTTCACAATTTACTGTTCTGGTGTTTTTGTTTTTTGACTTCTTACATTGGGAGTGGGTTGTTTTGGACGTTTATAGGATATAAAGACATCAGTGCGTTGGGTCGACTTGTACTTCAAGTTGAAGATGTGCGTGTGCCGGAATATCTCTTCCCTTCTGCGCTGACTGGTCTCCCCAGGATTCGCCTCTGGCAGGACATTTGACGACGGGGGCTATAATAACAAAGCTAAATGACCACTCCTTGGCATCTTCTTCCATAGACCCCGATCCTTGGACCTCGTTTCTCAAATCCACCAAGAATGACGACATCTTCCTTGGTTGGTGCATCGACTCAAACGCACTCGATTCCTCAGGGAAGGAGTGCTGTCTACCCGACGAATCCAAAAAAGACACACTGTCGTGTTTCGTGGCGAACACGGTTCCAACCCGAGTCGGGTGCATGGATCCTATCCCTATATTAACGTCTACAAAGACGACAGACAGATGTGAATCGGGAACAGATTGCCGAAATGGACATGTCTGCGTGAGGCCCGCGGAGACGGAGGAATTATTGAGGCTGACAATCAAAGGAAATGAACTGGAGCCTGATAAAGTTGTACTCTGGAGCGGACCTCGTGAAGAAGTCTGGAATGAAGGCAAGTAACCAATCTCCGCCTTGGAGACGATCTGTAATGGACTTTTTTTTTTTTAGTGACTGTTGGCGTATGGCGACCTCGACTGAGTTTCCTTCCAATCCGCTTGCCCCTTTGGGGAAGTGTGTTCTGGGAGTAAGTTTCACTCTGTGTACTCTATGTTTCGCGTTTTTACTCAGTGGTTGGCGTCTCAGGTATCTTATGATGGTCAATCTGTCTCTTTTCCTGTTCAACCTTCTTCCGCTTGGGAACTTGGATGGACAACATTTCCTTCATTCAATGATGCTGTCGTCCAACAAAGACGATGTATTTAATCTGGTATCATTGGAAAGAGCAGAGACGCCCGATGAAAGTCGATGGGGAATGTTGGAAAAGGTGATTTGTAGGGGTACGGGAGTGTTGGTAGCACTGGACAGTGTATTGACTCTATTAGCGTTAATTCGCATATGACGTGAACCGATCAATGAGTGCGCATAACATTTCATGATGTGGGTGGGGATCGATGACATAGATGGTGCATGAGGGGTGGTACGCATACATATTTTATGCCGTGAGGTAATGCACAAGGTAGAAGATCTCGATGCGACAAGGAAAGGGAAGGTGTTTATTTCTTCTTTGGCTTGTCTATCTCGTCGATTTTTAGACCTGGTGGGGTATGAGTCGGAGATGGACACTAGATTGAGGTTGGTAACGCACCGGGCGGTAGACTCTGTTTCAGCTTCTCCGCCTTTTCTGGGTCGTCTACAGCGAGGGTGTAGAGGTATCGCGAGCAGCGGACCTTGAACTTTGTCCGTGTTTTGCCATTGGGGACTTTTGAAGGAATCTTCTTGATGCGCGCCTCTGGAAATGTGTCAGAGTGACTAAAGTAGCGGGGAGGTCGTTGAACGCACGAGAGGCATCCTTGCGCTGCGTGATTTTGATGAATTCCTTGATGTCTCGGATCTCCTTCGGCTGGTGTGCTGTGTCAGTCAATAACCAGGGCGCAGAGAGGCAGCTTACCATTGTCGGTGGTTGGGTGATGCGACGGGGAGGGGCACTCGCGAGCTGGAGATGGTGGCTGAACCTTAAATGGCGTGGCTGTATAGGACCTGGCGGTGATGTCCGAGTGGTAGATCTGAGATGGACTGAGCATGTGACCTGAGCACCACGTCGTTCCCGCTGTGCAGAAAGTTGCGCTGGTCTTGTTCGCTACGCCGATGCGCGTGTCTGTTGTTTCGCCTGAAATCGAGCGTGCGAGTCTGCATGTCGCTCTGCCCTGGTACTCGCGCCTCTACGCCGTCCCCTTTCTCTCCTTCTACCCCCTTCTCGCCTATGCTTATTTTGTTAAATACGACTCCTGGCTCGCCAGCGAGGAATGGACTTTTCTCGCCTGCATCTCCCTAGGCCTCTCTCATGCCCTCAGCTTTCTCAGCACCCGCTGGAGTGCCGGCGCACGCGCATGGATTACCACAAGAAAGGTACATAATTTCATTCCGCGCGTCTTTTCTGCCAGTTGCTAACTCCGAGCCAGGCACGTACAGTAGAAGAAGCGGATTGCATACGCATTGTGCCCAAACTCCACCGTGGACAAGGTGACATCGTTCCCTTTGAGCGCAAAGACACCGCAAACCCCAACTCGTATACCTTCAACTATCAACGCGACACCTATACCACCACCTCAATCGCCCCCCTCACTTTTGCCCGTCTACCCTATCCCTCCTCCACCAACCCTCCTCTAGAATCCTTCCTCAAACCCTCCAGCCTTCCTTCCGCCCGACTCGACGCCATGTACAACCTCTACGGCGAAAACGAGTTCAATATTCCCATCCCCTCCTTCGTCGAGCTTTTTGCAGAACAGGCCACTGCCCCTTTCTTCGTCTTTCAGGTTTTCTGCGTTGCTCTATGGTGTTTGGATGAATATTGGTATTATAGTATCTTCACCCTGTTCATGTTGGTTGTCTTCGAGTGTACTGTTGTCTGGCAGGTACGCCACATCCCAGCTTTTCTGCTTATCATCATTCTTAATTTCTCGAAAGCGTGTCCGTACTCTGACAGAGTTCAGGACGATGTCGGTCGTCCCCTATGCCATTCGCTGCTATAGGGACTCCAAGTGGATTGAAATCCAGACGGACAAACTGTTGCCTGGCGATGTCGTTTCAATAGGTGAGTTTTCAACTGTTCAAATAGCCCTCTTGGTGACTCAATCTTGCCTTTCAGCCCGCGCTCAAGCCGAGACTACCGTCCCTGCCGACGTCCTTCTTATCAACGGTACTGTGATCGTAAACGAGGCAATGCTTTCCGGAGAATCCACTCCTTTGTTGAAGGAATCCATCCAGCTTCGCGAGGGCAATGAACCTCTTGACGTCGACACCGCCCATAGAAACACGGTTTTATTCAGCGGGACCAAGATTCTTCAGGCAACGCCTTCGAACGAAATTCCTTCACCTATCAAAACTCCGGATGGCGGATGCCTTGGTGTCGTCTTGCGCACCGGTTTTGGAACATCTCAAGGTCAACTCGTTAGAACCATGATATTCTCAACGGAACGCGTCTCTGCCAACAACCTCGAGTCTTTCTTGTTCATCGGTTTCCTTCTCATCTTTGCCCTGGCAGCCAGTTGGTACGTATGGACTAAAGGTACGTCTCCTTTCCTTTCTCTTTTGCCGGACAGCCTTATATATCGTCATCAGGCATCGAGAACAGCCAAAAGAAATCAAAACTCTTGCTGGACTGTGTTCTTATTGTCACAAGTGTTGTTCCTCCTGAACTTCCTATGGAACTCACCCTCGCCGTCAATACCTCTTTAGTAGCGCTCTCCAAGTTTGGTTAGTCACACACCTCTTACAGTCAGTTCTCTCTTTTGATATTCATTCAATAGCTATTTTCTGTACGGAGCCTTTCCGTATTCCTTTTGCTGGGCGTGTGGATGTTTGTTGTTTCGACAAGACGGGTACTATCACGGTTGAAGACCTCGTCCTTGAAGGTGTCGTTGGCATTGAGTGCGTTCCATTTCTATCCTTACCATTGTTATACTAAAAACTATCTCAGTGCTGGAGACCACCAAAAACTCTTAAACGTAAAGGAAGTTTCTAGAGAGACGACCTTGTGTCTTGCTACTGCCCATGCTTTAGTTAAACTAGATGATGGAACTACCGTCGGAGACCCGATGGAGAAGACGACTTTAGATGCACTTGAATGGTCCCTCAACAAAGGTGTGTCTCGTTGGCATATAAACCACATCCGCAATGACTTAGAACTTGTTTGCAGGTGATATCGTAGCTCCTACAACCCCCTCTGGATCAAAGTTACAAGTTCACATCCGTCGTCGCTTCCAGTTTTCATCTGCTCTGAAACGCATGTCGACAGTATCAACTTTGCCCAACGGAAGATCGCTGGTTGCAGTCAAGGGTGCACCTGAAACGATCAAGCAATTCTTGGATGTTGTGCCTGACCACTATGATGATACGTATAAGGTGTTTACGAGGAAGGGTAGTCGCGTTTTGGCTTTGGCGATGAAGGAAGGGGAGCCCCTGAACACGGACAAGGTAGGTTTCATCCTTTCCTATCGGCATGGTATATTTATCACTGATTTTGGTAGATCAACAAGTTACACCGCAATGAGGTTGAGAGTCATCTTCAGTTTGTTGGATTCCTGGTGTTCCACTGTCCACTCAAGGAGGACGCCATTCAGGCCATCAAGATGCTTGCTGATTCTTCGCATCGTGTAAGTCAATTATTAAAAATATTGGTTTCAACGTTTTTACTGAATGCTTTGTAACAGTGTGTTATGATTACTGGTGATAATCCACTTACTGCAGCACATGTTGCTCGTGATGTCGAAATCGTGGATCGTGATGTTCTCATTCTTGATTTGAAGGAAAATCCTGAACACGATGCGGGTAAGCCTTTGCGCACTTTTTATTATACGAATATGCGCTCAAATTGACTATTATAAGATCTCGTATGGCGCACTGTTGACGAAAGCAAGGTCATTCCTGTCAACCCATCAGAACCTTTGGATACCTCCCTCTTCGACGAATACGACATCTGCATCACAGGTGCCGCAGTCAAACAATTCGAGAACCAACCCTCCTGGATCGACCTCGTCCAAAATACCTGGGTCTACGCCCGAGTCTCTCCCATCCAAAAAGAACACATCCTCACCACGCTCAAAACTCTCGGTTACATCACACTCATGGCTGGTGATGGAACCAACGATGTGGGAGCGTTGAAACAAGCGCATATCGGGGTGGCGTTATTGAATGGGACGATGGAGGATTTGAAGAAGATTGCGGAGAGGCAGAAGTTGGAGAGGATTAAGAAGGTTTATCAGAGTCAGTTGAGTATTTCGGCGAGGTTTAATCAGGCGCCGCCGCCTGTGCCTCCGGCGATTGCACATTTGCTTCCGGATGCGGTTGAGGCTCATCGACAGGCTGTTGCTACGCAACAGGTTGCGCGTCAGCGTAATCCTATGGAGAAGGTTGGTTTCATGGTTTTTTTTTGTTGGGATTATAGCTGATTGATGACAATATATTTTTTAGTTTGATTTAACGTCGATTACGGACAAGTTGGCTGATATGGAAGGTGAAGAGGAGGTACCCAAGATCAAGCTCGGAGACGCTTCTTGCGCTGCCCCCTTTACTTCGAAACTCGCTCATGTTTCAGCAAGTAAGTGTTTCCAACGATATAATAGAGATGCTTCCCACTGACTTCCATTTAAGTCACGCATATCATTCGTCAAGGACGGTGTACCCTCGTTGCTACAGTTCAGATGTACAAAATCCTCGCCTTGAACTGTTTGATCACGGCGTATAGTCTGAGTGTTCAACATTTGGATGGGGTTAGGTTTGGTGATTATCAGGTGACGATAACGGGTATTTTGATGTCGATGTGTTTCCTTTGTATCTCTCGTGCCAAGGTGAGTTTGAATAGAGTCTCTCGCTTTCATTACTTATTTAATGATTGTTTTTTTTAGCCGGTTGAACAACTTTCGAGAGAACGACCGTTGGGCAATATATTCAATTATTACGTGCTTTTGTCTGTGCTTTTGCAGTTTGCGTTGCATATCGGGTCGCTGTTGTATATCACGGATCTCACGCGGTTGTACGAGGAGTAAGTTTTTACTCTTCCCTCCCTTGGTTCCTGGTCATTTTAATCATTGTGTTTTTTTTCTTCAAGGCGAGGTCCGATTGATATGGAAGCCAAGTTTGAACCTAATCTGTTGAACACTGCTATCTATCTGCTTTCGTTGTCTCAACAAGTGTCGACTTTTGCTATCAATTTCCAGGTCCGTATATTATTTACTTTATATGTCGTTCATGCTCATAATTTTGTTTTTTTTTTTTTTACGTTTAAAGGGCCGACCCTTCCGTGAAGGAATTCGAGAGAACCCTGCGTTATGGTGGGGTCTTGTTGGTGCCAGCGCTGTTGCTTTTTGTGGAGCAACGGATTTCATGCCGGAACTGAATCGATGGTTGCAAATCGTAGAAATGACCAGTACCGTAAGTTTTTCACTTTTTTCAAGAGTTTTCCAAAAAAACAGGGGTTAATTAACTCACTCACTACTTTTGCGCACAGTTCAAATACCGTTTGACGATGATGATGGTTGTTGATTTTGCTGGATGTTGGATTATTGAGAAAGTGTGTAAACATATGTTTGCGGATCTTGAGCCTAAGAGTATGATTACGAGGGGACGGGAGAGGAGGGAGAAAAGGAGGTTGGAAGAGGAGAGGTTGAAGGTGGAGAGTGTGGTGGATAAAAAAACGGTATAAAGAGTTATTGTATGGGGAAGTTCTAGCCTTTCCCCTTCTTTTTTTTTATTATAAGATATGAGCAATTAAAATATATATCTTAATACAAGAATGATGTTGATCTTGGATTTGTTGGTGAGATGACTTGTTAGTTGATGTATCGGTCCAGGCAAGATTGGGGGGAGAGGAGAAGAGCACTGTTCGCCTTGATGCGTTTCGAATCATCCTTGCGAATTTCGACTGACAAAACAACGTACGCTCCATCTAATACCTGTTCTCTCTTTTCCTAATCACTCGTCGTTGGTCTGAAAATAATGCATAATGCCTTGATTATTCATAGTAACAGTCGGGTAGATATGGGGATTCGGAAAACGAATAGAACAAGCTGGCCGACTCAGAGAAAACAGAGAGTAAAAAGAAAGTTGGAGGGGGCCAGATTTATCAAAACAAAAGCCATAAAAATCCCATATAAGGGGAATAATAACGGAGGGCGCAGTTAATATTGGGTAAAAGAGAGCGGTTAAGTAGTAGAGAGATATGCAAAATGGAAATTACGATAACACTGTCGAAGAGCGAGGTTCTGGGAGGAGGAAGTGTAGGGCAAAAACGAGGGGACAACGACAACAGTACGATGGATTACACTAGGAAGCGAGACAAAAAAAGAATTAAGACGTTTTTCATGAATAACGAGAAGAGTTTCAGAATATATCGTTGTTGTGTGGGTGGTTTTTTTCTTTTCTTCTTTTGGCGTGTAAGGGGGGTATAATGAAAAAGTGGAAGCTAGGGTTGAGATGAAAAAAAAAATTGGAGAAAGAAGAGTTGGTAATGGACGGCGAGAAAAAGGCACATGGACAGACTGAAGATGAAAAGATGGATTAAAATTTGGATATTGCCATACTCTTGGAAACAACTATGTGAACAAGACAACCGGGAAGGAAAAGAAAAAACTTGGGAAGGGGAAGGGAAAAGGAGAAAGATGGCAATTATGATGAAGTCCGTATGATATTACCCTCTTGCATCCCTTTGATGATATTTGATATACTGCTCTGAACTTTTGTCTTTGTGCACCTTGACAGAAACTGAAGTATGTCCTCTGCCCATCGCAAAAAAAACATCCATTGAGCCGCACAAGGGAGCGTGGTACCAAGACGCACCTTGACCGACCCCTGTTTTCACCGCTACCGAGCACGTAAAAAGTGACGACATATAACCCCTATTTGTTCAAAAACGCACAAAAGTCCGAAGTATCCACACACAACGTCGAGGACCATCCAAATTTACACATCAACGTAAATCAAGATTGGTTCTCCTACACCCTCGATTTCTGGTATCACGCATTTGAGATCAAACGCCTTTGCGAGCACGATTTTGAAAATCTTCTGGACATTGATGGAGGCTGAGGTTGAGCAAAAGATAAGCGATGCATGCATAGCTTTAGCGAAGCGCTTAGCCTGTGTGCAAATGATTACGAAAACTTGGGAGTTGAAAGATAGGATACATGGAAAAAACGAACCTGTTTGGTGATTTCTTCCTGCTCATCTCGAGGAAATGTGGCAAACTGGTCAAACTTGGTTCCGATCAGGAAAGGTATCGCAGTCTGGTTCAGAAAATATGAGTCAAATGGGGTTGACAATGAGAGAGACACCTGCCGACCTTGTTGAACCCTCGCGCTTGTCGATACCACTCTTTTACCGAATTAAGAGTTGACTTTCGGGAAAGATCAAACATGAAGAGGATTGCCACTGCGTCATTGCATACGAGCGGTAGCATATTGACGAATTCTCTCTGACCGCCCAGATCCCATATTGAAAAAGTGATGGTCGTTCTTCGGACAGATATTGTCTTTTCCATGAAATTGACGCCTGGTGGTAAGGAGATATGAGGATGGGTGGAAAGGGGGTGCAGGATCCAGAGTGTTTACCCAGCGTCTGTATATAATCCTCATCGAAGCTGCCCTCGACGTACTTGACCATCAGGCTTGTCTTTCCGATTTGCGAGTCTCCAACCATACCGACTTTGATGACGACGCTGGGAGGGTTGAGGTCAGTGATAGCTTGGACACGTGTAAGGAAGCGAACCTGTTCCTTTCGTCGCCATTTTCTGCGTTCTGAGAGCCAGAGGTGGAAGGGAGGAGAGCCGAGGATGATGATGGATTGGCAGACATGAAAGTTGTTGGAGAAAAAAGAGGAGTATATTACAACGCGTCGGAGAGTTGGATCACGGCGGAGAGAGAAGGCGGGCAAGCAGTGACACAGGCAGTGAAGAGGTGTCCTCGGTGTGGGCAGCAGGGGTCGTCGTCGTCGCCGTCGGTGAAGAGGCTGGGCGGCCAGCTGAGCATCATTACCCACGCGCCGGGAATCAGGCCCATCAGTTTGAGTGGTTCGCCAGTTCAAGTCTCTCCCCGCCGGAATATATCCTCTTTATCATCTGACTTTCTCCCCGGATAAACACCCCGGCTCTTTTTCGGATTCCTCTCCGCTTTCCGAGCTCTCCCCGCATCCAACGGTCCTCATGTCTTCGGCGAATCTCAATTGCTTTAAAATCGCAGCGTTCTGACTTGTAAATGCCCCGTCGATTTTTGCGCAATGAGGCTACTGCACATCCTCTCTGGTCTCCTCCCCTTTGTGGGCAAAGGTACAGACTTCTCCCATCTTCATGTCCGCAAACTCCGTCTCATTCAACTCCAGCCTTGGCACAAGTCGGTGCTCCCTACGTTGATCCTGACAACGGAATTTCTTTCTTTGGTTCAACAGAACTCGGTAGCAACGTGCGCACTGGTTATGTCTTCCCTCCTTCAGACTCTACTGGAGACCTCGCGAACGAATTCATCGGTGAAATCGTCTCTCCCGTCGGAACAGCTTGGGTCGGTTTGTCTCCAATTGGAACCATGCTTCAGGCCCTTCTCTTGGTCGCCTGGGTCAACGACGGCAAGATTGTCTCTTCAGTCCGCTTCGCCACGTAAGTGGTGATTTTATTAAACTACAAAGAGCACCCATCTGATCTGGAGTAGCGACTATGTCCAACCATTGTAAGTTGGCCTTTATGTCCTACAAGATACACGAGACCTATCTATTTTTTCCAGCCCATTCGATGGACCAGTCTTAACTACCTTGCCAACGTCGATGATCAATTCCACCCACTGGAAGTGGGTATACAGGTGCCAGAACTGCGTCAGTAAGTGTGCATCGACCTGTTACTTCAAACATGTACTCACGAGCACCACCATCAGCCTGGCCACTCACCACAGGAGGAACTCGTTCCATCCCTGTCAATAGTGGTGGTGTCACCGCCTGGTCCCGCTCTAGTGTTCCTGTCGACAACCCATCCGATCCCGACAGTACTTTCCTCGAACACGAAACATGTAAGTAAAAGCTTTATTTCATTCCCCGGCTATGACCACTGACAAGCCGTTTCTAGTCGGCTTTTATGGCGCAGATTGGACCCAAGCTCATGTGTCTGCATCACTTTACAATAATTGGGCTTCAGGTGGCACCGGCGGTGGAACTGTTCCCACTCCCACCACCACCCCCACGACAAGTGATCCTGGCCCAACCGTCACAGGCACACCATACGATTACATCGTCGTAGGTGCTGGTGCCGGTGGTCTCGTCGCTGCAGATCGTCTTTCAGAAGCTGGAAAGAAAGTCCTTTTGCTTGAGCGTGGTGGTCCTTCTCTAGGTCAATTCGGCGGTGATGACCAAGAATCCTGGGTACAAGGAACAAAACTTACAAAGTTTGATGTTCCCGGAGCTTTCGGTGCGCATTTCTCAGCTTCGTCTCAATGACTCATGTTGAATGCTTTTCAGAATCTATGTTCAATGATGCTGATCCATGGTACTGGTGCAAAGATATTACAGTTTTTGCCGGATGCTTGCTTGGAGGTGGTACTGCCATCAATGGTGCCCTCTTCTGGCATCCTCCCGACTCCGACTTCAGAAACAATAATTATCCTTCATCTTGGGAAAACCACAACCAATACACTAACAAGATGATTTCTCGTATCCCCGGCACAGACCATCCTTCAACCGATGGCAAGCGCTATGGATTCGAAGCTATGACCATCATGCAAGACATGCTCAGAAATCAAGGATACACACAAATTACGATTAATGACAACCCCAACCACAAGGACCACGTTTATGGTTATCCCTCATACAGCGTCTGTGGAAGCTCGTCTTGTAACTGGAAAAAAACTTACTCATAGTGCATTTTTATAGTTCTTTAACGGCAAACGTGGTGGCCCCATCACCACCTACTTTGCATCCGCCATGAAGCGTAGCAACTTTGTCTACAAAGACAACACTATGGCTCTCTCAGTCGTTCGCGATGGTGGCAAGATCACTGGTGTCAAGACTAACAACCGAAATCTCGGACCTGACGGTGTCATCCCCCTCACTTCCAAAGGTCGTGTCATCCTTTCTGCAGGTACATTCGGTACCGCTCGCCTCTTGTTCCGCAGCGGCATTGGTCCCAGCGAACAACTCCAAATTGTCGAGGCCAATCCTGATGCTGCTAAAGACCTCCCCGACTCTTCGGATTATATTAACTTGCCTGTTGGACATAACATTATGGACCATCCTTCGATTAACGTGAGTAGCTTCACCGAAACTCCACCTTTGAAATGTTGCTAATACTTGATTGTTAGCTTGTCTTCACACATCCGACAATTGACGCGTACAATAATTGGGCCACCGTCTGGACGAACCCTCGTCCCCAAGACGCCGCTCAATACGTCAGAGATCAGTCTGGTATCCTCGCCCAATCCTCTACTCGTGTCAACTTTTGGCGAGCATACAGCCGCCCCGAAGGTGGAACACAATGGGTCAGTCCCTTAATTGCTTTACGCAAACTCATCCTGAGTTGCGCCTCTTTCTAGGTACAAGGAACAGTTCATCCTGGTTCTTGCTGCTTCACTACCGATTTCGACTATGATGCCAATAAGACCATAACAATCACACTTTATCTGTAAGCATGTCTTTTTTTCGTTTCATTGTGAGAGTTCGTGCTGAAGTATATATATGTGTGTGTAGCTCTACTGGTCTAAAATCTCGTGGACGCATTGGCATTGACGCTGCTATGACCATGCAACCCATCGATGACCCATGGCTTACAGACAAAAATGACGAAGCGGTTCTATGGCAGGCTGTTCAGGATACCTTTAGCACGTACAAGAATGGTATGTTCCCTCCATTGACTATCATTTCCCTGCATTTGACTTAATATTTTCGGACGCTCTAGTCTCTAACCTCGTTATGATCAGCCCAGACAGCACTACTACTCTACAACAGTTTTTCAAGGATTATCCTAGGGTGCGTCTTATTTCCTGTACTATATCATAAAATCTTCGACATTAACTCCCTGTCTGTGTTATAGAGTAGCATGGGTTCGAATCACTGGATGGGTAGTGCAATTATGGGTTCAAGTGCCTCGAACTCTGTCGTCGATCAGAATACCAAGGTTTGGCGAACAGACAATCTATTTGTCATCGATGCTTCCATCGTACGTCCTTTTGCATTTCTCTCCTCCTATTTAAACATTTCCTCATGCTTTTCTTTTCTTTTCTTTATAGATACCTGGTTTGCCCATGACTAACCCGCATGGTACCATCATGGCTATGGCGGAACAAGCTGTAGCCAAAGTTCTTGCATTGTCTGGTGGACCTTGATGCACAAGTGACGCCTAACTTAATCTAGAACCTCGACGCGAAAAATGTATTTTTATTGCGTGACTTGTCTTCCTCTGGTTTATCGTATCTCATAGCATTGAATGATATACCCCTTTTCCGAAAAAAAAACAAGGAACTCCACAGTGAATGTCCGATACATTGACTCCGAGCCTTGAAAAATCTGGTTCACCGCAAAGGATAATTTTCAGAACAGTAGTCGTGTATTCTATTATCCGAACTCGCCGCGTGGAACGTTCAGATAATAATAACTTACATAGTACTTCACATGAATTTTGAGCGCTCTGTCCATTCTTACTGGATGACCTTCCACAGCGCAAACGAATATCCTAGATTATTTTTACTGTACCAGAAAGGAAATTCGCTTGATGGCCTATCACGCCGAAGGCTAAATCGGGTATCCCGCGGAGCGGATCTTAAAAAGCGACTCGTTCTAGATTATAGTCTAGAGAGGGCCTCCTGACCCCCTCTCTAGATGAGTTCAACGCTTTATCCAGGGTCTTTACCTCTTTTGTATGAATCTTACCTCCTTTTGTATTACATTGAAGATCGGATCGTTGCCCTTGTTCCCATTAGTAATCAACTGACCTACTGATACTTATGATATGATAAGGAGCTGCGACAATTCACTGGCACTTCGGGGCCATCTCAGCTATCGTGCGAGGCGTTGTCGACGCGCTGCTCGTTGCCTGCTCCTGATCATCTGTGCCCTCTTCATCAGCGTAAATCAATAGTGCCGCGGATGCAATGATGGTAAGCTCGTCTTCATCCTCATATAGCTCTTGCGTATATTGAAATAGAAAGTCTTGAGTAACCATAAAATAGTCAAAGCCCTCGTGTTCGAACTCGTCATCGAGGTTGTGCGCGTCCATCGCGTTAGTAGATAAGATGATCGCTGTTGACCCAGTGAGGTATTTGAACGATATTACATCACAATCTAGATATTATAATAATCCTGATATTTATTCCAATGTCTACGGCTAGCATCACCTTGGATTAAACACTACGGAGTTTGAAAAAGTTTGATCAAAAATAATCTAGGATATTCGTTTGTGCTGTGGAAGGTCATCCACTGTCATCATGGTGTACTGGCACATGTGATAAACTTAACTGTCCATTGTATATGCTAATTGGAGATGCTAATCGAAGCTGGATCGCATCTTCGACAAGACCGGGCTTGATTAATTGATTTTGCATCAGAGAACACTTTGAAAAAATGTTATCTGAAGGATTTAAGTTATCGAGGTGTAATATCTTCTGAATCGTTAGGATGGTCAGGTTGTTTTTCAATATTCTATTGGCGGTTTCGGTGCTTCAAAAATTCCTTCTCCCGTGAACCTCAAGAGGCTACGTTAGAGGGTTTTTACATCACTTCTTGTTCTCGTTGGAGTGTCCACATCCGACGTCCAACGTCACTATAGCCAATTATTAGGCTATTAGTGATCATACTTCAAGTAGATCTCTGGCGGTTGTTCCTCGTCCTCGTCAAGTTCAATCTCAAGAACGAAAATACCGGAAGGCGCATCACAGTGATAGTGAAACCATTCCCCGAATCAAATAGATTACTAGATAATCGTATTGCGAATTTCTGAATATTCCTTGCTCGAACACAAGTTCCAACACAAGCACGGATTCGGCATCGAGATTCCGAAGCTGGTAAGGAAAAAACATTAAACTTATGAACTCATGAAGCCTCCGAAATAGATTCTTCCCCGCTGACGATACTATAAGTAACTGATCAAAGCTCTCAATTACGACAACCCCGGCGAATACCGACCGCAACACCTTTCTCTCTCACTCCATATTCATCTCTTCGGCTCAATCTGTTATGCTCCTTCCAAAAAAACTGTAGAACGCCTATTCTTACGCCTTGAATTTATGCATTTTACCCGAATTCGGATCACCCAACGAACTCACGAGGTCATGAATCATGATATATTGATAGACGAACATGCCGCAAATGATGGGCGAATCATACTGACTGAAAATAGACTAACCGTCTAAACGTTTACACGCCACATTGGATAGAATAAGTTCAGCTCCGACGGGTGGTCTCAGACACCGAGGCATGGCTTCTCCGGATTCCGATGTCTTTGCGTGTGGATAACTTGGTAGCTTCCTTATATCCACTCGGTTAATTATCGGATTCGCTGCCGATGCGCAAAAGCTCAGGAACTTGTTAAACAGCATGGCAGCAACAAGACCCAGAGGGCGGCCAATTGTCAAGAAAGCTGAATCTAACCATCGTATTTTTCCGGTTGTTCTCAACTTGCTCGCTTATGAATTCCTGGATACAAGTCATTTTCGCCGCCAACGACATGAACTTTGGAAATAGTACCTTATGTCGCTCGCTATATCTATTGTATCCACGATTTCCGGTGTAAACATGGAGATACTGGCCTGCGTGTAGAATGTTCGCAAATAGCTGAACATATGCTTTCAACCAGACTGGCGCCCCTTGTCGATTATGCCTGGTTATAAGTACAGGTGGATTGCCTAGTAATTCCTCCACGTCCTAACCAGACGTTGCTGAGCCTTGCCATACACTTTGCGCTGAAACTGGGTTCTTCCAACTTGAAGCGGACATAGATTATCGTCGACAATTGAAGCATTTACGACAATGATAAATCAATATTTGCATTCTGATAATAGAACCGGCTGAATTTGAGTTGATTTTCTACATCAAAAGAAAACGCCTCACTACCAATGGCTGAGAGGTCACAAAAAAGTCTTTACCAAATCTTCATCCTTGCGAGTTTGGTACAAAAGTATAGAGAATTACAATCAGTGATTTCTCTTGCGAATCCAGGCAGAGGGAGCGGTAGGTAGTACACCAAAATGTAAATCTATATGTACATGTTGCATTAAGAGGGAATCGAACCCCCGGCGGGTCGAGCTAATGCTCAAATGGCAACGACCCAGGTTACCACTACCCCATTAATGCTTACTTCATTAGCCATCCATAGACCTATCTCAGTTGGGAAGCCAATATCCACACTTTATTCATCCCGCTCCACAAGTACTTACTTGCGTTCATCCTGCCGACAAGTCTCGCTTTTTTTCTTTCGCCGCTCGACAACTTTTGCGAAATGTGATGAGGTTCTGGATCACACTTTGTCCGTCGCAATAGATATGGACGAACAACACGAGGAAAAAATATCGTTTGGCAAAAGTATGAATTTTCCAAACTGTAAAAAACAAAGCTTGCCAACACAAGTAACATTTCTCATCTTCAAGCCCTCACACCACCCCAAGCAACTTTCTTCTGCGCACTAGCAGCTTTCTGAGCCTGAGCCTGAGCCTGCGCTTGAGCATCCACAACCTCTTTCGACACTACAGCAGGAGCCGCCACAGAAGCAGCAATAGCACTAGCCGCCAATCCCGGATTCGCACCTCCGCTGATCCCAGACGCATTATTAAGAATAGATGCCGGGGGTGTAGGTAAAGGCATATGTTTGAGATCATCAAAGATTTTTTGTGTACGTTCGGTATTTTTGATGAACCATCCTGCGTAACGACGACCAACGGTCGATTCTGTAATGTGGACCATATTCTGATCAAGCGCAGGGGTCAGCAAATATATATATGTTACAACAAAAGAAACTCACTTCGTCGATGACAAAGTTCAAATCACTTGTCGTAATCACCTGTCCGTCCAGCAGACCTGTATTCTCTCCTCCAGGCACCCGACTAAGGCTCTTACTCGCCTGCTTCATTACCATCATCTCTTGCACCATCTCCTCTTCGTCAGCATCCAAGAAATTAGCGAGCTTCTTAGCGTCAAGACTAGTATAAAGTTTCAAGAAACTGCGCAAAGTAGGAACAGGTGATTGAGCGGCAACATCAGATAGGAACAAGGCAAGATGCCGTTGCGTTGCATCATAGCCAGTATTCGCGGAGTCAGTGGGGGAGGACGGTTGAAGAAGAGTAGCCATGGCGTTAGCATCTTCGTAGGGGGGAGGGTTGGCACAAATAAATTTAGGGCAGGCATAGAGGAAAAGCTCCTCAAAAGCGCTGATTGCTTCTGGCCTATCGGCGCAGGGGTCAGAAATTAGAATTTATGACAAGGAGTACATGTACTCACCCTCCACGAGATATTTTGCCGTACTGGTCGTTAAACCTTTCCTTTGCAACGTTCGCAATGTTATCGTCCAACCGAGTTGGCGAGAGCGCATTGCATATTGCAAACAGAGCATACATTCTGTCCGCTGTTTTACTGATCTAAAGGGAAAGTCATTGAATGTAATGAGCGAGAAAATCAGAGAAACTCACCTGATCATATTGATAACTTCTCGTATGGTACTGACGCATCCGCAAGATGAAGTTTAAGATGGTAACGAAAGTACGGATGGCATCCGGATATCGTCGTAGCATGATGTAACAGAAACCAACGTAGTAGTAGGTTGTAACATGACATGCTGTTACCCGGGTGAAGGGTGACTGCAGAGACGTGAGTAAAGGCATTAGGTCTACGTATGTCGGGACATACCTTTTGGTTTAGCTCGACGTTCTCCATAACTTTGAGCGCAAGTGTGAAATCGCCAAGTAGGACATGAACTCGTAAGAGCCCAATGATACTGAAATAACCGAGCATTCTGTAGAGGGGTCGCTGACCAAACTCGCCAATGATCTCACTATAATTCTCAGTTTCAAAAGCAGTCAAGTCCAGGAGTTATGATACGAACGCAATTTCTTCTGGTGATTTTCCCTCTCGTTGAGCCACGATATAATCGTTGATTTTTGACTTTTGCATCAAGGAATAGAGGACGTTAAGAACGCTATAGGAACTCCAGACCTGTTGAGATATAGTCAGCTATCAGGAACAAAACCAGATTTTTCACGTACGGGTCCACCCTCAGCTAGCATCAGCAGCTCCTCGTCCGTTTTACTTTTCACTTTAGATCTCCACGTGCAAAATACTTGGTACTGGTAGATAAATTCGTCGATGATGTCCCATAGCCATTGTTCGGGCAGTTCAAGTTTGACAGGACCATCAGAGTCTAAAAAAAATGATTAAAATCTGTGCACGATCAACTGATGATGGATGACGCACTGAGGAGGTAGTTGAAAAGCTCGCAGCTGTTTTCGTAAGAATGAAATCGGTCGTCAATATTCGGTTGAAGTCGAGAGTAAACATGACGGTAATAAAGTTCACGATAGAGAATAAGGAAGATAGGATCTAAGTGATATCAACACCAGTGACAAGGAAAATAGAATACGGGACGCACCGTCGTTTACCAAGGGTGCAATGACTTCCGCCTCCGGCCACTCCGTCCGGGAATAGAATTTCTCGGTATACTTGTTCCAGCCACTTTCATATGCGACGGTTATCTCGTCGAGATTATTGTCCAGAACAGCTTGGTAAAATCGGACGATAAACTAGAGTGGCATCAACATGGATTGGCGAATGGGAATTGCGTTATGTACTCACAGCTTTGACCACGTCCGGGATTTGGGAAAAGGCCGCCTGTTGGGCCATATGCTGTTGGATGGCGATGATTGAGGCCTCATCGAACTGAGGATGTTGGATTGGTGCTGTAGATGGTGATCAGAGTCCAACACGTAGGAAGAACTGGTGGAGGCGCACCATCTTCAAAGTGGCCCTGGCCGTAGTTTCCAATGGCGAGAATGGAGTCGACTTCCTCGTCGATGTCCGCCTCTGCAGCCCACATAGGAACCTGTTGGTGCGCCATGAAGATTTGACTTCGGCAACGCCCGGCACCATCAAAATAATCTCATGCATTAGGAAATCACCACCAATTCGTAGTGCATCAGGAAATAGGCTGACGAGACGAAAAAAAAAGGCTAATCCACATCAACATTTCAACCGGGGCACTGTGATGAATTCAATGGCAGCTCAAACCGTATCCTAAAATGGAAACTCTCCTAAAAAGAATCAATTGATTTTTGGACCTTGGTCATCTACAAATACGAAAAAGAAGAATATTTCTAATGTCTTTGTCTTTACATTGTCTATTCACATTTCAGAACCTCAGAAATGTGATTATATTAACCTCTCCATCGGTTCTCAAGGTCTGTACTACCATTTACACCCTAATAACGATGCATCAATACTCAAGAGTTAAGAGTGATGATCACGAAACTTACGATAGTGATATAACCCATCAATCCTTGCCTCACGACACCTCCCAAAAGGTGGGTTGTAAATACAGGGTTGTATTTACCTTCAGGCCCAAAAGAATCTTCGAAGATATTAAGCGAATCACGCCAATTGCGCGTTCGGCCATAAGTATCTCTGATAGGGTTTTCTGTATATGGGTGCATCTGAAAACGGGTTAGCCCAGTCGACTAGGCAAGGCACAGACCAATATACGGCGTAGCCAAAAATAGAACAATAAAGTTGGTGAAGGCGAATTAAGCCTCGGAAGGTTTCTTCCCAATCTTGCCAAAATACCTATAACTCACCTTGTCGACAACCAAATTCATTTCATCTTCGAAGAAGAACTGCCCTACATGCACCAAGCGGTCGCCAGTATAACTTCCATTAGGATGCGTCGTCCACTCCGGAAATACTTTGGCATGGACATGCGTCGCTCGACCTGTGTAATAGCCCGGGAAAATGGCTGGTTTGGCGAAATCGTCAGTTTGGGAAATCTCCCGCCCCACTTTGCCAAGGACGACGTACTGGTAAATTGAGCCACGCCATTCCCGTCAGTCGGCCAAGCACCACGTAAGAAAGTCTCATGGTTGATTGTTCGCGGGAATGGTGGAAGAAGGCCGGATCGCTTGCCACCCACTTGAGGTTTGACTGTTAGCTCCTCTGGTCGAGGCACAGGATGCCCTAAACGAAGTATGATGAGGCTAGAGACTAGAGAAAAGGGGATAAGACATACCAGCATAATAGCCTGTGGCATTTGCTTGCCAGATGTCCACAAGAACATTTGGAAGGGGCTTACAAGTATTGACATCTATGACTCCAATATCAAGAAGCTATGAAGCGTTTTTAGGAGGACAGGATGCCAAAAACAAGGTACGAAACATCACACACCAGCAACAATCCGTCTTGAGTCTCTGCAATATTCTGTCGAATGGGATGCCCGGCTTCATGGAAATAAGGGCCCTCCGTGACCACCGGTGAGAGAACACACGTATTATTTTGGATTGTGGAAGTCGACACCGGAGTACATCCCATAATGGTCTGACTGTCGTCCTCAGGAGTCGGCAAAGTCCCTACTTCAACATCGTCGTAAATATCGGAACTGAAGAGATCTTGATAACCCGGTAATTCCGGTCGACCCGCCAGAACTTTCTGCGCCCATGACCGTTTACGTGCAGCAGTGTAGCGTTCGACGGCTGGTGCACACTGCGAGTGGCGGTCAGAGAGAGGAGGTGAACATGACCAAATAAGGCTCACATGATATGCAGCAGCCTGCAGCGCCCGTTGGATCTCAACTTCCTCCTGACTCTTAGGCTCTTTGTGGGCTGCAACCAACGCAGCTGCAAGTGAAAGCGAGAATAGTAGGTTCGTGAGTGCTCGCATGAGGAGACGAGTGAAGGAGCTGCTGTTTACGAGTTTATATATGTGATGAGATCCGGCGGATCAGAGTTATTCCAGCGGAAAGATTTCTTGACAGTGCAGCAGACCAGCTGCAGACCCACTGCAAATAGACTTTGTCGATCATTCCTGATGCCCGAGCCCTCTCGCATAGCGCCAAGTGGTACGAAAATGCTGCCTGCTCAGCGCGACCCACCTATGCCAGTCGATCACACGCATTCTCACAGTAACCCAGTATTTGGTGAAACACTCAAACTTTCCATTACGATCATTTTGCAGGGTTCCATAACCCTTGATATAGCGACGTCTGGTCTAACAGGGTCTATATAAGTCTAAAGAATTTATTTATTCGAAGTTGTCATATCGACTTGGGGCTGTGTGGTTTAATCTGGTGCTATCCAGACCAAATCCAGACCTTCTCCTTCAGAAAGACAGCTTGAATGTTTTATTGTCGATATATATAGCATCGCGCACAGAGATCCCGAACAAACGAAACAGCTTACGACCACGTGCGAAACGGAGACAAGAGGCACGATGGGAACAAATACTTACTGGCCGCAGGGTAAAGGACTGGTAAGTGTCTACTGCGCAGGTGAGGTCCAAGGAACCCTCTCGGGGCAACCAAATCGCGTTCTATTGCGATCTCGTCGCCTGGAATCGAAGGCTCAAAGCTCTCAATCCTCTCAATCCCCAATCTCTGTTATCGGCGCGGTTATTTTTTTTTCTTTTCCGGCGGTCCTTTCCAGAAGCCGGCCTGAACGTTTTTGGCGGATACTAAATTGATGAAGACGGCGTGGAACATTGACTTGCAAACCTGCCGAACGTCCACGAATCCATCGGCTGTGGGGAAACATATCATCAACATGGTGGCGTACTTACTGGTGTGGCACTAGCTTCAACTTTCTACAAATCTGCCGACTGTCCACGTATCCATAAATTCCAAACGTCCACGGATCCTCGGTTGCGAGGAAACATATTATCGGCAAGCGCCTCTTGCTTGAAACTTGCTTTTCATGACTGTTCAAAACACGCCACTTAGCCGCCTTGGCCTCTCTTCACACTTACACCCTTAACTCAAGATATAGTACTATTGAGCAACATATCGTACAAAGTCTTTGAATAAACACAGCGCAATGGGCAAAATTAGTAACCTTTCTACTGACTTATGCGTACGCAGTCACACAGCGATCAGAGGGACTGTCAAAAATTCGCACTGGCATTGACACCCTAGAAAATGGTTTCAGGTTTTCAAACTTCATATCAACATACATTATACCGGTGAACTTACCATTGTAATATAACCAATTAAACCTTGTCTCACGACGCCACCCAACAAATGCATTTTGAAGATGGGGTTATATTTTCCCTCAGGACCCATAGCATCCTCGAAAAGATTGAAGGAGTCACGCGAATTAGGCGTTCGACCCCACGTATTTGCAATTGGATTCTCGGTATAAGGATGCATCTAAACCGGAATCAATGACGGTAGTGTCTAGTGGTATTTTCCACACATACCTTATCGACAACCGCATTGATTTCGTCATCAAAAAAGAATTGTCCGACATGGACGACTCTTGAGCCCATGAAGGTATTATTCTTGAGAACCTTCCATTCGGGAAAGACTTTGGCATGGATATGTGTTGCACGCCCTTGGTAGTAGCCCGGAAATATGGCTTGAACGATGATAATTAGAGAATGAGAGCGAAAGAAGGGATGAGTGGGTAAACATACTAGTGAATTGGGCGACACCATTCTCGTCGGTGGGCCATGCACCTCGTAACCAGGTTTCTTCTGGTAGAGTACGAGGAGACGTGGTCGGAAGAGGATTATCGTTGACGATTGGAAATACGGTGGGGTGGCCTAACCAGAGAAACAATCGTGATGGGTCAGTTCTCTCAATATGAACGCCGTCATATCAACAAAGCGACATACCAGAATATTCCCCTGTAGCATTGGTCTGCCATAAATCTACCAAGGCGTTCGGAAGAGGCTTGCAGGTTTCGACATCTATAACTCCGATGTCAAGTAGCTAGAATTTGACGTCATACCGGTGAGCAATGCGCCAACTCCGTTTGGAATCAAATTTAGCTCACGAACCAGTAACAAACCGTCCTGATAGTCCGCGATATTCTGCCGTATGGGGTGTCCCACTTCGTGCCAGTATGGACCTTCAGCAACTTCAGGAGCAAGAACACAAGTGTTATTCTGAATTTCCGTTGTTGACATAGGTGTGCAACCCATATCAATATCATCATCTTCCAATCGTTCTGGAAACGTAAGCGAGCCTTGACTAATTTCGTGCATGTTCAAGAACATTTTCTCGTAACTGGGTAATTCTCCCTGGCCCGCATTGATTTTCCGTGCCCATGCTCGCTTCCGCGCTGCTGTGAACTGGTCCACTGTGGGTGAACACTACCATTGATCCGTCAGCCCCACCGAGAAACAAATGTAGGATGAGACTCTCACGTAATAGGCGGCAGCTTGGAGTGCACGTTGGACTTCGATCTCTTCAGGAGTTTTTGGTTCTTTGTGAGCTGAGACGAAACATGTGGTGGATAATAAAGACACGAAGAGAGAGGCGAGTAAGAGCATGATGGGGGCAAGATTGGGGTGGGTGATGTATCGTTCTAGCTTGCTTTTCCTGACTTAAATGATAGTGGCGGCAGCCTTATAGACATAGACAGTTAGATCCCCATAAGTATGACGTTCCCGGTGGAACCTTGTTTATAAGCAACAACATTAATGTTCGCGTAAAATCCCGGAAGATACTCACGACATCGACGGAAATTGACGTTCATATCGTCCATTGAGTCCACCCACAGTTCGCCCAAGTTGAAGCTCTCCATTCCCTCAGGCATACAACCAAGTCGTAGAGTCTCACATTTACCCTATTTCGTGCAGTTTTATTAGCTTTAAGTCATTAGTTCCCCTTCGTCACTTTCAATCTTGGCAGATTTCCATTGCTGACGAAGCAGACCGGCAGCCACACGTCAGAATTCAGGATGAAGCCGGCAGGTAGAACAAGTCTTGCTAAGACAATTCATGTGCCCCTAATCCGCCAATTTGAAAATAAGGCCCACAAAATTGGTACAGGCGCATAACAGGACATGGGCCCATGGCCCTGCTAGCAGTAGCTCCAGCATTCGGCGTTGAACCCCGGCCGTCAGGGAAGCTCCATCGGTGTATCGTATTCCATCTGATATCCTATTAGGAGAAATATGAAAAGGGGAAACACCCCCTGAAATTCCGGGTCAGTAGCCGGGGGCAGCACTCGAGTTATGGATTACAGAAAAAAGATTTGAAGTTGTTATCAGTGGTTTTTTAAACAAACCGAATGGTGTGGCGATGTTTGAAGATTCACGGATCTAAATCAGGCAATTTTCCTGTGTCACGAATTTGAAGGAGTCTAATGCGAAGATCACTGATAGAGGCAGGTGAGCTTCATTTGGCGAACAAAATATTTCTCTTCGCAAAGGTGTAGGATATATGAACTACAGGCAGCATTGAGTTGTCTGTGATCGATACTCTGAATGAACAAATGATTATGTCCTAGCAAGGAATGCTATCGAATCACATTGAGCCACTGAGGTACAATAGAGAGACGATTTCACAAACTCACTGGCAATCTCCATGTTCTCTCCAATATTAACCCACTCCCCCTCACTGAAGAGGACTGACGAAAGCAGAGACGACGTTTATCTTGTGTCCGAGATAAAGTGCGGCAAGATTGAGATTTTTCCTTTGTGGCGAAACAATCAAGGATTTCGACTCGGCTTTCGGATTTTTCTCCAGTCTACACAATATTTGTTTGATCCCAACGATCCCGGCTATAAAACAGATAGCATCTCAATATGACGAGCACTCAACAAGAGACCTCATTATAGTAATTGATTTCCCCAAAAAGGGAATATCAACCACCACTCGATTGTTTAACGGCCTCGGAAGTTTCAGACGCGGTCAGCCACATTGTCAAAACATATCCAAACCAGCACGCCTTGATATATAAACCCCACGAGGGGTGAAAAGTCGATAGAGAACGTCTTGGTCTTGAACCTCGATGGTGAGCCTTCTTCCTTCCTCCCTCTCGCCCTCTTTTGCTCATTGATGTACATCTCCTCACTACCCTCCTCACTTTGTTACTTCATTTCACCCGATGGTACGCCTCCTTCCTCTTGACTTTTCTCCTTTATTCACCGACCCACGTCGTTCCTTCTCTTTAGTACGAACAGACGACAAAACCACGACCACCCACACACCGCAACAAAACGTCGAACCGCTACCCACCTCTCACGTTCATCTTCCTACACAGCAGCATCCCACCAAAGATCGCCCGTAGGAAGCTCTGGTTCCACCAACGTGTTGTACGGTGTAAGGCCCAGAAGGACGCAGGGAAACTCGAGAAGACCCGGCGAGCCTGAAGTTGTGCCGACGCAAGTCCTCGCTCCCAACATACAGCGAGTCGTGCACCTCCCATAGCGCAGTTAAAACTCCCTGTTCCAGAAATGGATAGGATGGGGCTGCTTGATATTGTGGAGCGGGAGGGCAGTTTACTGTGACAGGTCACCCTCCCGGGCGATGGAATCAAAAGAAGGAGCTCTACGAAAGTAGGGATCTGGACGTAGATTAGGCGCGTCTGTGAGGTGTGTGCGCGTGCGTTGTTCCCGACGGTACGATGCCGAAGAAGCTGCGAAGGAGATTTGGTCTTGGTCTTGCGAAAGGTAGCGGGGATTGAGGGGTAACTAGATACAGACTTATGTTGTATTCGCGTGCGTAGTCGGTCCTCATGTAGCTGGCTAACATTTGCTTTCGCAGGTCTTTCATCTTCGACTTTGCCTCGGCATGCTTTTCCCCAGGGTTTTTGACGAGTTTTCCCTGGGGTTTTTAACGCAGCCGCAGGATTTATTAGTGTAGACGACGCCGTCGCATGTATTTTTTTGCTCCTTTGTCGACCTGAGTGGTCTCATTGCACCGTTGTAATCAAAAATCGATTCGATCTCGTCAATCTGCGACCATCATGTAAGTTGCGACATGCTGATAGACGTTGATATAGAAGATCACGTCGAAAATCGCACTGCTTTGTCTCGACTTGTGATAATAACAAGAAGATATTCAACCTATGATTGCATTGATTTGCAGGAGAGAGAAAACCCGCATATAATCAGACAAAGTCAGCAACATATTAAAAACAAACAAAACAGCGCACTCCTCCGGTCCAAATGGGCGCATTCATAAATCCGTTCTCGCCAAAATTGCATACTCAAACCAACCAAACGGCATGGCTCCCACCAATCATCCTTTCATGTAACCTCGTCTTGATACTGTCATGATACTCATCGTCGCCATGATTATCACTTTCAATCGGCTCTGGCCACTGTGCGACAAGATGTACACCCCGCGTTCCCCACCCACCCCATTCTAAAACCTTAACACCTCCAATAGCGTGAAGCTTGTTAGCATGAGCGGCACTTGTTTCATCATCATCCGTTAGAAGGATCCAAACGCCTTGGTCTTCTTCTTGCCATAGACCTTCTTCTTTGTCTCCTTTAGATCCAAATTCAGTTGTGTTTAATTGATCTTGAAGAGGGACTTGATTATAAGGTCGAGTTTCGAGATTGTCTTCATCGTCGAAATCCCCAACATTCTCGTCGTCTTCATCAAGACCACCACCTCCGACAACCAAGACCCGCCGAGAAACGGTGGGTACCTTCCGCTTCGTTAACAAATCAATCGCATTTGCTTTCCCTCCCGAACTCGGAGTTTCATATCTGATAATGGACTCCGCATGGTAATCCCTACCATCTGGAGATCCACCATCCGCGAAATAGCCATTCTCGTCTATAGCGAAGATGGATAACCAACCGCGTGTAGCAGGTGTCCTTCCTCTCGTGGTTGTGAAAAGTGCGTAAGGAGAAGGATGAGCAGGCGTCGCAGGCGTTAACATTAACGTATCGCCACGGAATTCGTTGGGGGACGTTCTTTGAAGATGGGAAGGAAGGAGGGAGCGTGAAGATATGAATTTGAGGGAAGGAATAGATAACAGCGGTGTAGTGATCTCATAGAGGTCAACAATATTGGCTATAGACGGGAGTCAATAACTTGGGAGAAGCGAATGGGAGGGTAAAAGACGCACTGTGTTCCGTGACACAGTAGAGAATTTTGCCATTAGGATGAACCTTGACATGGCGTGGACCATCGTGAGCATCGGGACCTCGAGGGGAGGGGGATGAGCCCAGGTGAGTCAGTGAGCCGGAACTGACGTCCCGAGAGTATATCTCAATGGTGTCGGTTCCGAGCACCGGTACGAATGTCAAGGAATACGAAGGTGTGGATGTCGATTCTATTCCATGTGAACCATATCGCTATAATGAGGGATGTGAGGAGATGGTGCTCGGGCACAGCTGAGCAACTCACGAGAGCCACACGAGTTTTGTCGGCTTTTGGCAGGTCTTCTTCAGGAATGAACAAAACTTGCTGGGTTTTCTCTCCAAAGCTGTTTGTATGCTCGTCAACGAGGTGAACTTCTCCTGTTGGTCCTCCGACAGAATAGATGTGAGTAAAAGGTGGTGGAATGTCGATATAGGACGAGATGGCAGCTGGAAACAATGTGAACATACGAGTTTCAGAGCATGAGGAACCAACATACTTATGGGGACAGTATGAAGATGAGAGAGACGCCAGGGTTGAGAATCATTGCGTGTGAGAGCCCAGCTTTGGAGAGAAGGAGGCTCGGTCCAGGTCGTGGTGAATATCCGATCTTTGTGTTGGTTTGTGGCGAGATACTGGTGGGGGCCGAGAGTAGAGAGGGTCTGGACGTGGTGTATGGACTTGTGGACGGGGTCAAAGGCGAGGAGAAAGAGCGAAAGCGAGCGGAAAGAGCCCGAGACGAAGTGGAAAGTGGTCATCTCAAGTGTGACGCATCACTTCACTTTCTTACTTGAATACCCTACCTCCCTCTTTTCTTTTCTTGCCATGGAGCGGTACGCGTTTCCAAATTTATCTGCACACCTCTACTGATCATTTCTGCCGCTGACAGCTACGCAAAAATCGAAAAAATTGGTGCGTCCTCAGCTTCCAGATGCTCAGCAAGGGATGGGTTCTCAAATGCATCCTTGCGTTTTATTTAGGTGAAGGTGAGTATGGGTTTGAGGTATCACTCTCCCCGCTTAGCGACTCATCCTTCGTCGTCTTTCCAAAGGGACTTATGGTGTTGTATACAAGGCTCGGGATTCGAATAATGGGCAGATCGTAGCATTGAAGAAAATCAGGCTGGAAGCGGAAGACGAGGGTGTGCCTAGTACCGCCATACGCGAAATCAGTCTGCTAAAGGAACTCAAGGACGACAATGTGGTCAAGTAGGTCTTTCTTCCGTCCCTTTTGTCCCCCCGTACACCGTCGTTTCGTGTCCCAACTCCACTCAGTTGGGTGGCGGTACCTCACTATCTGGGCGCCCATCATTCTAATCATATCGGTATCCACCACTGATTCATAATGCAGACTCCTTGATATAGTTCACGCCGACCAAAAGCTGTATCTCGTATTTGAATTTCTGGACGTCGACTTGAAAAGATACATAGAGACGAGCCGACCGCTCAAAATGGACATTGTCAAGGTCTGTTACGTTGCCTTGTTCTCTTCACACATTTTGAATTGCGATCAAACCCAATTTATTTTTTATTTTGGTACCATCACGTGATCGTGCTCTGACATTCGCCTGTTCACAGAAATTCTGCCACCAGCTGAACAAGGGGCTGTTGTACTGCCACGCGCATAGAGTTCTTCACCGTGATTTGAAACCGCAGAATCTTCTCATAGACAAGAATGATAACCTCAAATTGGCCGACTTTGGTCTAGCCAGAGCCTTCGGTATTCCAATGAGGACTTATACCCACGAGGTCTGCGAGGTTTATATTACTCCTTCCGTCTACTGAACCCATTCTAGGTCGTCACATTATGGTATAGGGCACCAGAAGTTCTTCTCGGCTCGCGCCACTACTCTACCTCAATCGACATGTGGTCCGTTGGATGCATCTTCGCAGAAATGGCGATGCAAGGCCATCCTTTATTCCCCGGTGACTCTGAAATTGACCAGATATTCCGAATCTTCAGGTCTGTATTCTCCTTTTACTTGTTCTGTGACGCATATATTTTACTCGTTTTGGGCACTTGACTGTTACATCGTATAGATTACTCGGAACACCTAACGAAGAAGTCTGGCCTGGCGTCAGCACTCTTCCGGATTACAAGCCTTCTTTCCCTCAATGGTCAAAGAAAGAAGTAGGAGAGGCTGTAACACAACTGGATGCAGTCGGGCTAGATTTGGTCAAGCAGATGTTGGCATATGATACTGCGAAACGCATATCCGGTTAGTTCACCCCTTTGACTATTCTGTGGCGAAGGCTTATCTTTCAACTTTCAGCGAAACGCGCACTCATTCATAAATACTTTGAGGGGTACACGTCTTATTAACTCGAGTTCATGATCACCAGTTCAGTTAGAAGGCAGGCGTCTTCTCACCTTGCATTCAGTTGTTCTTCTGTATCATGCTGACTTGCCAGTTTTAATATGCAATCTTTTGTCGTACACTCATACTCGCATTTCAATTCAGATATAATGTTATCCAAAGCGGTGCAATTTGTGATTCCCGAGTTTTGTGCTGTTGGAAGTCGAGTACTGTATAAAAGGCCTCGTGGCGTAGTAGTTGTACACTGTCCGCAATGGCGAAGATTCGCAAAGCATCACTTCATGGACTACAACGGTGCGATTGAACGACTCCGGTCATCAAACTGACAAAGAAATCCATCTGGTAAATCCTGCGGTTGCGTTGAGGAAGCTCGTCCGAAAGGCATGAGGATCGCCGTGCTTTTCGGGTGGTACCATGTCAGATAAGCCACTTCGTATTAAAACTTGTGCGGTTGTGATGATATTCTCTCCGGGCACAAGATATCAGTCAAAGACTCGACCTCTGGCACGGCTGTTGAAAGCCAGTAGGATCTAGCAAATCCATAGAGTTCAACCCAGTTTATACATACATCTCTGCCGGCAAAATATACATATTGTGGCTCCGATACATACTACATAATTCACTGATTACTACCCAAGAGAGGCAGTTTCGCAGCTTTGAGGTCAGCGTTAATCTCATCCAGATGGTCCATAAATTCAGCCTTATACATCTGTGGTTCATGTTCTACGCCAAATCAATCAGCCAAGTCATCCAGCTATCAATATGTATCAAAACGTACCTTGTTTAGTCCCACAACGATTCATCGCATACTCGGTGATAGAGAACGGCATGCTAGATTCAACCAAGAAGCCTGGCAGTAATTGTCAGTCGCTAAAGGAGCAATTTCAAACATATACTATCTTTACCAAGAACACCTTTGTGAACAAATTCTGGTGTAAGTGGTTGTTCCGTGGCTGCCTTCCATACATCGTATGGCACTTGAAGACATGTTTAAACGCATAGCCGGCGGTTGAAGGGTTGGATTACCTACCTCCGTGAGGGCAGAAATCTGTTGTGAAGCTAGCGCCACCTGGAATATTGAGGTTCCGGGTTTGTTATATTTCTGATAACCAATACAGAGTCGAACGCACCAGAGTGGATATCAGCAAATGAACCCTTGATAAGACCAATGAATTCGACCGAAGAATTACGGTGGTAGTACTTCGAAAATGTCAGGAAATCCACATCACTCAACCAAAAAAGGGGGCAACACTAACAGGCGGACGGAAGGTATTGGTGGCAATATCCCATCTTTCACCAAAGATCACGAAATCAATAAGGGGTGCATTATTGTGCTTTGACTTCGCAGTCAAGACACAGAAACAGGAAGGGTCCATGTGATCTTTGGAAATACTACCGACAAAAATGAATTTCTCCATCGCGTATTTGTAGGGAACGTAGCTAAGCTCGTATTAGTCACAAGGTCAGTCAAACCAGACGAAGAACGTACTTTCCATGCCACGCTACGACATCGAAAGGTGTATGTTCTTGGTGACAAGCGTGCAGCTGACCAGAAAGCCTACGCACCATTGAGTATTGAGACTTTGCCAAAGGGGAGAACTGAACTCACTTGTAGACGATCTCCCAAGAACTTTGGTCAATGTCGAAGCAAGCCACCGGAGTCTCGAAATCTCTACGATTCGCTAGACCGTTCCCTCCCAAAGGTCCAAGTTCAGGTAACTCAAAGTGTGAACCGAATATCTCCTGTATATCTATTTGGTAAAGAATCAGGAAAACCCACTTCAGAAGAATGGCGGTATACCACTTACATCCACGGGATGGACCATCAGGAAGAATAACCTTGAATTTCATTCCGCGTTGAATCACACATAATTCACCCGGCCGAACCATCATCCTAAACAAAAAATCAGCATAACATCACACATACCCTCAACGCACAACACCCACTTTCCGAATTCCGTTTGTATATCCAATCGACCCTGCTGCGGCAAAATCAACATATCCCCATCCCCATTACAGAACGCTCTTTTATCCATAGACTTGTTCGCAAGGTACATATGAATAGCCGAACCTTCTCTCAAAGTGGGATCACCATTCCCCGCAATCGTCTTCAAACCTTCCGCCCAGTCAAATTTTTGAGTATCCGCTGGCAATTTGAACGGCGACCAAGTCAACTGAGTAGGGCTGATATGTATATTCTTGTTCGTAGATAGGAAATTTGATTCAAGCTTATAGAGTATCGGCAAATATCAAGATCTGATCTGAAAGCAAGTCATTACGACGTACATCGGAATTATCAGGCAACCTTGTGAACCCTTGGTGAGCAACGGACGGCCTGATACGATAAAACCATCTAAACGAGCAACAGTCAGAATCCAAAGGCCCCTTCCTACAATACCAGACCACCCACGCAAGTCTGTTTTCGGCCCGAGGTGCAACAAAGGATGCCCCAGTCATCTGTTAGACGGATATGACGTCATGAAAATCACGAGAAACATGTACACAGACCACGTACCCCTTCATTGTAAAGACCATACCTGTTCTTCTGGGGATTATTCTGGCCTTCGGGTAGCACACCTGGCCTGAAGACGGTTTAAATTATATCCTGAGAGACAGAAGGTAAATGTGGCTTACAATGCCTCACTAGCAAAGGAGTTGCCGAAGCCCACTTGGTATCTATAAGGATCCTTTTCAGTGGGCTGAGTAGAGAAAGCTGATTGAGCGGTAGCGCCCGAGGTGATTTGAGGCATTGCGAAAGAATGAGTGTCTTACAGGAAGTTGTGGTTCTTATATGCAGCTTAGGATAAATTATCGGGGTATATGTTTCTCGAGGAATAATTATTGCAGCATTCTACTGTGATCAGATGAAGTCGCATGTGTGCCTACTGAAACTGTCTCCTAATTAGAGGGGTCAAAGTTAAGAGGGGTCAAAGAGTGCGCGCCTCGTACTTAGATAATATACATTATCCAAAGTTCAGTCTGCCGCTTCCGTAGCCGAAAATACAGGACGAGACCAGCTTCAGAGGGAACGGCTACGCACGGGTACAACCAAATCTTGTCCGTAGAATTTTATGAACGTAAAGCAAACATTCTTACAGGGCTCGATAGCTATAAGGAGGGGACTGGATGCCGAATTGGATCATTTAAAGAAAAAGTTACTCATTTAGCCGCCTCGCGATCGACACTAAAACGATCTCGTCGGGGAGCCGCGTAGACAAGAGCTCGAGTGGTCCAATAATGATCATCGATCCATACTCGAGTACAATGAAGCCGGAATCTTTTGTTTTTGAAAAATGTTACGGGCTTCAAAGCGAAACATCGGCCTCGTCGACAATGTTTCGTGACACGCCTGCAGCATTCAATAACAATTCAATTGCGGTACTACCGAAGCCCCAAAAGTCCCTACCTTAAACCTGAGCCTGATCACGAGGCCAGAGTCTGATACCGGTGACACGCGGAGCCATTTTAACCCGAGAGAGAATACAGACAAAGTTTGACTTTATGAAAGGACTTTTGGAGGTTTGTATCTGGGTGTTGCTGGAGTCTTGAGGCTGTATCCGGCACTATGCCACACGTTTCGGGTCCGTAAAATTGATATTTTGCTTCCGAGCAGAAAATTCGAAACTCGGGGAATGATCATGAGGGAATATTTGGCGGTCCCTGTACGATGTTACTGGTCGACCGTGGTAAAAATGCAAATAGATTTCAAGAATCCAGATACCCATATATAGTAAAGGTCTTAATATTTGTTTTACGGTATTTGTCAGTCGCTCGGGCTTCGGCTCGGAGGTATTGTTTGCAAGTCCCTTTCCGACATAAATCCCCTGTTTCGAAACTACTTATCTATGATAGATCTGGTGCTCTTCGCCACCTCCCACTGGAGTATCATTCTGACGCCGTCCACTCCACTCTCTACGTCTTGAAACCCAGATTTCGCGGCGATGCCTTCGGTGCTGTGGTTCGTAGCATTTCCTCAAGAGCTACTTGACCATATCATCGAGCTGGCGAAAGACGATCGATCCACCCTTTACAACCTATGCCTCGTATCACGTGCAATTTGCCTTACCGCCCAACGGTACCTGTATCGACAAGTTGCTCTAGGAGGGGTCAGAATCAAGGGGAAAGGGTGTAATAGATGGAGCTTGAATAACCTCGTTAACCGCGCCTTTTTTTCGACTCTCGTAAAGACTCAACACCTTGCCCTTCACGTACGAGATTTGTATTTCAGACCTGACGTTGGTGATGGAGGGGCAAGTGATGGGACGAGTCCCTGGAGGCTATTTCACCAAGCTTTGCGTCAAATGATCAACTTGAAGCGTTTACAAATAACCTTGATGACGAGCGACCAAGCGTCATCTCGTATCTTGGAGGCTTTGGGTGATCACACTTTCCAATTGGAAGCCTTCAGTTGGATGGATTATCGGTTCAAAATGGCTGCTAATGAGTCCGAAACATTCGTCTCATTCCTTCTCTCCCAGCCCAAACTACTGGCATTGAACATCTTGGCAGAATCCCTGCATCTTGAATTACCCGAAAGGAGTTGTCCTAATCTATCAACGTTCGTCGGTACCTTCGCACACGCGCTCAGAGTCCTACGCATTCGCCCCATTACAAACTTCGTCTGGACTGCACCGTTTGGTTCGAAACCGCGCCCTTACATGACTGTCTTCATGAAGGCATCATTCTCGAAACTGCGAGTCCTTATTTTACACGACCACGTTCCAGTCGAACTGGATTATCGTGCAGATTTGATGAACTGCTTTCAATCTCTTGAAGCGCTCCATATCTCCCTCTCGCCGAATTCTGTGTATCAACCTGGGTCCATTTGCATACTCGCTGTGAGTGATCAACTCAGTCTCTTTCGATGTCATAATAAAAGGCTGGCATCAGGAAGCTACAGACTACCTGTTAGATCTTCCTGTGCTGAAAAGTTTACGCATGGTTGCATTAACCGGGATAATTTTCGGTCAATGGCAAAGGGTCATGTCCGATTTCGACTCATTTGCCACCGTTGACACGTTTATCACGAGATTTTTTGACACCCACCCAAGTCTAGAGCGTTTCTACACTAACGAACTACATGCCCCAACTCATTATCAGCGTTGGAAAAGGAGAGAGGTATATCCGACTGACGTGGAAAGAGGTGACCTCGAGGATTTTTACCAAGTATTGGGATTTGATTGTAGCCTGATTTGCGGACATGCGACCTATGGTCGAGATATCTGGGTCTAATGTTCTTCCTTAAATTTGGTGCACTTTTGCTGTAGTATTATTAACGGGATTGTAACTTGTAGATAAGTTTGTATGAATAAGTTATAACTTTATTGAACGTTCGTGTGGTGTGTTTGGTCGGGACAAATAAATTACCGAATCCACGTAAATAATATACGTTGCATGACTTGCATCTTGACTCATAGTCACCATGATACTGGCATAGCACTTCCCAACACAATCTCTGCCGTCTATTGCAAGATGATACCGCGAATACCTACCTGGTCTATATGCAACTCATTGCTCACATCCAAACCAACTGCCATATTTAAAACCAATCTTCATCGAATATAGACCGCAACAGAATACCACTTTTTCATATAGGACAGCGACACCCCGAAACTTCATGTTTGGCGAGCACGAGTCTGAAAGTCCTCGCGTTCCATCGCCTTGGGATTCTTTGATATCGAGCCCTCGTTCTCTCTCTCCTTCCAAGTCCGGCGGCCCCTCTACGGAGAATGTTTCCCTGTCTGTTTCTCCCAGATATCTCTCCCCTTCACCCTTACTCCTTCCTCGACTCGTCCCAGAAAATGATCTGGGCAACATCGAATATAAACTTCAGCTTCTCAATCCTTCCCCCGCACGCTTCACTCGTCTCGTGACTCAACTCAAGTGGCGCTTATTGGAGGGCGGTGGTCAAGCCTACTATGAGCTCGGAGTGGCCGACTCTGGCGATTTAGTTGGCCTTGAGAGGGAAGAACTGGAATCCAGCTTGGATACGTTGGAAATGATGGCAGGCGAGATTGGCGCCAGCGTCATTGTCGTCAAAGAAATAGAAGTGCCAGCAGACTTGGCAGCGCGGTATGATGAGGACGCCCGAAACAGTGGGCAATATAACTCTTGGGGCGACGCAAGGGGGAAAAGGCCCGGGAAGGGACATAGGGGATTGATAAATGGTCTTGATGACTCTGGTGACTCGACCGCTGCTTCTACCGTATCAATTCCAACCCGCAACGATATGGAAGCTGGATATGAATTTGTCGTCACCGACGACGAGTACGACAGCTCGCTACTATGTCCTACGCCGTCGGCCAGCAACGCTGATTTTGCGGGCATTACGGCAGTGTTCACCATGGACCCAGAGTTAGACTCTGAAGCTACCGAGGCTGCCTATATATCAGAACTCGAAGATGACAAGCTGGTGCTACCTCCTCAGTTTGTCATTGACCTCGAGATCTCTTCGGTATATAAACCGCGACCTATGCGGAAACGATTTCACCATATTCATCCTGGACATCATCATCATCATGCAAAGGGGTCAAAACATTCAAAAGCCGAACAAGGAAAGAAAGGAAAGGAGAAACGTCATAACAACCACGCTCAGAAAGAGCATCATATCACAATTGAAGGTTCACCAAATTTCGAAAACAAGGCCACGACGAGAAGGCAAGCTAGGGACCGTAGACGTGAAGAAAAGAAGCAAAGACTTCTTGCGCTTGCTACTCAAGGCGTCGCCGAGGTGGCGAATGGTGGCCTTAAAGCATTATTTGATGAACACGGATTAGAATCTGCCGCTCCTAAATCCGTAGGCGATGTTGAAGCTCATACGGAGGCGCTTGTGGAGGAGCTAGGGGCACTACACGTTGGGGCTGTACCTTCGCTGAGACTCTCAGAGCCTACCTCTACAACACAGGCTAGTACGTTGACGAACAATACTAATGCGACAGTGACGGTCCAGGCGGGTTCCATAATTGCGGATTCCGCAGTTCATCCTTCCGCTGAAGTTGGGCTGGACTCCGTTGGAAATGGCGAGGTTGGTGATGGAGAAGTAGAGGATGACGATGATTTGTTGATTTCCCCAGCCATCCCGACTGCAACATCGAGGTTTGTTGATGATGAAGATGGAAAACCAGGTGTACGATTGATTGTCGAAGTTCTGGTGGTCAGAAAGATGTCTTTGGAAGAAGGATATCTGGATTTCGAGGGCTTTTCGTTTGTATGAAAATGCCCGTTATTTACAAGTAATATTTTCTCTGTTATGTATGTAAACTTATGTTGTACTTATTGTTAGTGTGAAGATAGGCTATTGATCATCTGTTGTTTCTATATACCGCAGCAATTAGTATGGATCGAACCCCCGGTTTGATTTTGTCCAGAGTCTTTGCTACGACCTATGTTACCCGGTTACCACTACCATGCACTAATGCTTTTACCGCCTAAACGTGACACAAGACGGGTCAAGTGAAACGGTCCCTATTATCCATTACTACGCAGTACACAACGAAAATCTGAAGCAGGATTAATAGATACATATTGAATTATAGGTTACACCGGCAAAAGGACGGGACACAAAGTTTTGAGCTCATTGCTCAAGCGTCGATAAGTAAAGTTTGTTCGATGAGTTTCTTAGCAATCTCATCGCGTGGCATGATCGAATAACCGAAAGGAAGAGGATGACTATGAAACAAATCGATCTGAGTCTTCCAATAAAACCTAAAAAAAAGAATTTGGCCTACCAAATCATCCCGGAAGAAAATTTGGCTTCGGGTTTTACTATATTCCCATTTCTATCTCGACCAGGGTTGATATCGAAGGCAGCGAGAATAGACGCGACAGTTATCCAAAGTTGTCCTTCGGCAACGAAACGTCCAGGACAGATTCTACGACCATAACCGAAAGCCGTAGATAATGGATCATTTGGTGAAAACTGTTGACCGTCTGGTTTATTCATAAATCGTTCTGGGTTGAAACGCATAGGATCTGGGAAATTTCCAGGGTCATGGAGGATTGTCCTAAGGATATGGAACTTTATGTGAGAATCTACGAGAAGAATGTTCCTTTAATGAATGACAAGGGGAATCGTACCAGGTGTTTCCCATTATAAGAGTTCCTGCGGGAATGAAATAGCCCCTGAAGACATCATTCTCTGTCGCCATATGTGGTAGACCTTCGGATATTAATCAGAATTTATTTCTTACTTGTGATCCGCTACGACGGAAACTCACCTAGAGGCGCGACAGGGTTCCACCTTGATTAAGGATGTAAGAATCATGATGAAAGCAGTACTGTGTGATAGCAACAATACCTGAGAGTTTCCTTCGCAATAGCAGTGATATACGGCAGTGTATCGCGATCTGTGAAATCAGGCAATCTCCCTCGTCCGATGACACGATCTAATTCTTCACGAGCTTTTCTCAGAACCTCTGGATATAGAAGCATCGCCAAGAAGAAAGACGACAGAGACGAAACGCTCTACGCCACAATCATCAATTACTGCGATCATTCAAGATAGACGCAAGTGCAACTTACACTCTCTGCACCCGCTAAGTACATCAGGTGAAAAAAACACAAATTAACGACACGTCAATCTCAAAACGAACTGAGCTCACCGGCATAGGCAAGTCCTGCGCAATTCCTGATCTGTTCCATTTCTTCGTCCTTGTTCTCTTTATGTTCGAGATCAGTAACCAGATTGGTGACGAAACACTGTTTGGCAGTTCCAGAACTCTGCAATGATAAGTGTATATGTAAAGCGAATAGTGTTGCTATGAACATGAGAACTTACAAGTGATTTCAATACCTTTTTAAATGGCGCATCACGCATCTCCATCACTGCATTTCTCCAGAATCGAGCCTTGCTTTGAAATCCAGCACCTGGCATCCAGGATCTATCAATCACCGCGGTCAACATTAGAATTCAAAGTACAACAAGGCGCGAAGATCGGACTCACGGTACATATTTCACTAAATTCAAATATCAATCAATCATTATTCCCTCAAGAGAATGGAATCGCGCGCACAGCTAGGGATGATGTCTACCATGAAAGCTCCTGGATTAGCTGCCCTTGCCATTCCGTCCAGCGCAATCTCAGCGACTGAGATATACCTATCGTCTTTAGGAGAAACGTCGATACCATAGACGACTCCCATAATGACACTGGCAGCATTACTTTTGTGATCATTATTAGAAACGTGGCTTCAGTCTCAGAAACACTGTGAATTCTTACTGTCTAAGATGGTTGATAAGATCTTGAGGTTCTTCCTGAATCAGTCGTAACAATTCATGCGCCGACCTGAGCTGGACGGGCCTATGAATAGGAGCAACAGATTGCTGGAATTGGCGGTGAAACATTTTGCGATGATTCTTCCATCGTTCACCTAACCGGTATGAAGTAAACTGAATAACCGCCTAAGAAAATATCCATATCCGCAACTCACCATACCGCATATGGCCGAAACTCCAATGCCAGCCCATCCTATCAAGGAACGAAACACTAATGTAACTTGCTCAAACTCAGGGAAAGGCAAACGCAAAACTTACAAATCGTTAATCATGGGCGATTCATGACGATCAGAATAGTTGGCAGAACGTTTCTCAAAGAGTTCGTTCGCGGTCTGGAAGTCATTAACTATGAGCACGTTGACACCAAGGGCGCTGAGAAACACGAGGTCCCCTGCATGATTCCAATACACAAAACACACGTTCACATCATGTCAACTTTTCATAATGATAAGAGACCTTTCAAGAAACCCACCATATTTCTGAGCCATCCCTAAATACGCCGCACTTTCATTCTCTCTTGCAAAGTCGAGCATGTTCCCAATGATCGGCAAGCGTTTCGGTCCAGGAGGGAATGGCAATCCTTTTGGATTATCCCGTCGACGGATCCACCACTTCCATAGCAGATTGCAAAGAAGCAAGACCAAGAAAAAATACATCCCCAAAGAAACTCGAGTTTGACGACCAACAAAATCTTGTGTGGCAGATAGTAGAGCGTTCATCGTAGAAACCATCTGCAGAAAGGATAAATAGTTGTAGGAATCAAGGAGTGACAAGGTAGTCGTCTGGTCCGGTTTTTAAGTGTCTCAGAAGGCATCCTGGACTAAAAACACACATAAATGATCAGGCCAAGATCCCATCTGAATCGAAAAAAGAGTATAAAACACGACCTGAGATCGAAAAGCGGGATGGATGGCCTGCAGCCAGCCCCGAACTCGCATATTCGAAGCAAATTGTTGAACTTCGTGATCCAATCTAGGAGCCCCGGTAATTGTTTTCTTGAAAACCATGCTAAACCTTTCCCGAAACTTAGTTTTTAGTCAAGAACCCACCAACGCCACCAATGTGCGGCATCTCATGGGAATGCAGTTGAATGTCCAAAGTAAGAAAACTGAATCGCGATCACACACCGAGACAAAGTGGCGCCGCGGCTTAAAACATCCCCATGCGGTAACTTCATCCTCCCATCCCTCTCTACACAAAAAAAAACACAACAACAACAAAAAGAATTTCTTTTGTTCAAAAGCGTTCATAAATAGACCAAGAACGAATGACTCCACTCAAGTACTCCACAGAAGGTGAACTCGCATTAAACGGCCGCGGATCGAGACCCCGTTCAAACAGGAAGTCTCCAAGACCGGCATCTACAGCATCAATCATGGGTGCTATATGTATATGCGGACTTCTCTTGCAATCAATGAAACGAGGAAACCCTGTAGCGCCGCTAACCAAAAAGCTGTACCGAGCTGGTTTCTCGCCCCAATCAGCCTCCCATAATCCATGTGGTTGTGGTTTCCACTTTTGCCACTTCTCAAACATAGGCAAGCTTATATAAAAAAGCCCGGTGGCGTTGGGCATTCGGACTATCAGTAGAAGCGAAAATATCGGACCTTTCAGCAAGATGAGCTGCTGTACATCCCTAATCTATATAAGGCTCAGACGACCAGCACGACCTCTCGAGGGCTCCAAATGTTCATTTACCACTGACAACAATCCCGATATTACTTATGTATAATAACGACTACACGAACACATGCACCCACACGAGGCAAACTCCCAAAAAGAAAACGCGACTATTAAAGACGCATGTCACCCCCTCTTACATACTATACAAAACCGAAAAAAAAAAAGATTTATGTCCTTCCAAGTATCTCTGTCGAAGCTTCCACCAAATCCACCGTACACACATCCGAAATCGGTATATACTGCTTCGTAATCATTTTAATCGTTTCTTGAGCTACAAGTCCTCCAATAAGCGCTGCAGTATTCGGTAGATCCGAGTTTGGCGTTCGCGCACTACATCATGTCATAATACACACATTTAGGATAAGGTAATAAAAAAACCCCGGGGAAAAACGTACATTTCTCCGGCCATGTCTTCGAATTCTGTTGGGAGAGACACTCCTGATGGTAATAGTGAACGTGCTTCCTGCGAGATGTCTTCGACTGTATAAGATGGGATTTCACCAGGAGGAGAAGGGGATTTAGAAGCTAAAGAAGAAGCTGCTGAAAGAGCCAGATGTATAGCAAGCGCTTTCGGAGAAGAAGCCAAAGCATTCTCTATTCGTCGTCGTAGACGTTCAAACCTTTCAAATTCAATGATTACATATTAAAAAATGTTGCTTACCAAGTTTAGCAGAATCCCTATCAATAGAATTCCACGATGAAGTACGAATGACTCTTATCGCATGTGCATTTCTAACAAACGTATCGATCATATCATCGTCGATCTTGACGTTGGGTGAGATGAAACTCTTGAATATAGCCTTTTCTTGTTCGGCTTGTTCTTTATACAATTTTTGAAGAGTGATGTATGCTTCGGTGCTGGCTTTCATGTCCGGTAGCATGCTCGTCAAAGGCAATGTGTAGGGTGGTTGCGCAGCGAACTTTTTGAGAGCAGCGACGAGGTGGAAGAACGGCGGGGCTTGGAATAAGATATGAGTCGCGACATCTGTGGAAAAAGTAAAAAAAAGCTTACACATGGCATCTAAAGTCTGTAATTTGGGATCGTCGAATAGTTGGGCTATTTCGCTTGGAACTTTGGTTTCGAGGAAGGAGCGATACGCTTGACTTGCTGCCTCATCAAAGTTTTCCTCGTCCGATTTGTGTTTCATTTGAAGAACGGAATCTTTATAGGCATTTCGCTCCACTGTCCCTCGGGGAGGTATACCATCATGCTGAGAGAAATCTGATTACGAATACAACTTGTATAGACTGAGGAGGAACACGTACTTCCTGATTCCATTTCTCCATTGCTTTGATGAGGATATATACATAAGGAACGTGACCATGTTCAGTCGGGTCAAGGGCTTCCAAGTCGAGGGATTGAGCATATTGTAGAAGTGCAGGGAAGGGCTTGTCGATCCGCAATGACGGACGGTCATCCGAATGGGATTCAATGACTATATATGATGTCAGTCCATGCGTCTTAAACATGCAATTAAAAAAACTGACCCGTATGCTCATGTTGCTGTATGAAAAACTCTGCAAGGAACCCCGCGGACCGAACGACAACCAATGGAGGAGCATCTTCATCCTCCCAAAGAAGCTGTGACAATGTCTCGAGCTGTGATTGGGGAAGATTGTGCGCGATAACGAGAGTATACTTGAAGAGTTCACTCTTCCCAGCAGCGAGTAAGTCTTCAACGGACCTAGTATCGGCATAGCCCCGGACCCCATCATTGAGTTCGCCGAGCAATCGGACAGCCTCTTGTGCTCTCGATTTGCCTATACTATGAGGACCCTCCAAAAAGAAATTGTTTCCTGCATCTGCTGGAGTGACGATCGCGTCATCGAGGATGGTGAAAGCGCCTATACCGGGAAGAACGAGGTTTTTGAGAATGCTAGTACAGGTTGCGGCGGACGATGCAACGAGAATATGCGCGGATTCGAGAGCAGCTTGACCGGTGGCGGCCCAGAGCCGAAGTTGACGATCATACCTGCGGGTTTTGCTGTCTGGTGCGCTGTAATACCGACTCGGAAAGGTGATCGTCGCATTTGCGGATGGAACTTACTCGGAAGTAATTGCGGTGGTCGCCTGTTCTATGTTCTGGGTCTCTAGAGACATGACGGTTTAGATCAATTGTGTTTCTAATTTGGGTAATCCCGTCCACAGTTGCCGGAAAGGCACAACTCGGCAGAGGATTGGAGTGGCAACGTGGAGCAGGTCACTTGCTTTGTTCATCGTCGTCATTCATGGCAAGTATTCACAAGATGTCAGTGCAGAGCATAAAGCCACGCATGTACCGCGTGATGGATTCCGGGAGTCGTAAGCAGTGACGTATGCAGGTGTTGCGATGATGAAATTCAAGTTAATTAGCGGGCCTCCGAGAAAAGTCTATTCTGCAGTTATCGATGAGACTGTGACTTCAAAAACGGCAACATGCTCGTGCCTCCCGCGTGCTCTCTGATACAAAAAGATGGACGATGGTCATCTTCACTGTCACTCTCCCCTATTTTGATCCTCCGTTACCAGGTAAGGCCGCTCCTCCCCTTCTCTTCCTCCTACCAAGCCTCCCCACCCAGACCAGAGCTGTGCTCCATGGCCTACGCGACGATCGTTCCCGATGACTCCGAGAACACTGCTCCTTCTCCCCCACAGAACTTGCCATCCTACATCTATCTCGGTCTCTATGACTTCATGACCGATACCGATGCCTCCGTGGGCGAATGGCCACCGGAACGACTCAGCTGGAGACTCATTCCTTCCCTATCTGCAACTGCCCCAGTCCAGGGACACCAGATCTTTGGTATTCACCACGACGACAACTCCACCGTCTCCCCCGACAATGAGTTCCTTGACGATCCCATGGAATCCATCCGCGCCTTCATCCGACTTCCCGTCCAAATCACCAAATCCTACGACGCCCTCTTCCACCAAATCCAAACTCTCAGCCAAAATTACATCGTAGATGCCGTAGACGACGGCTGGCAGGAATGGGAGTGGGTGTACAATGTTTTCGAGACGCTTGAAGTGTTGGAATTCCTCGACGATCGTATCACGAATGACTGGCAGTATAACAATAAACCGAAGATGGAAATCTTCAAGGAGAAGATTTTGAAACTGGCAAAAGAAGTTCATGATAGAGATGGTCCGCCGGAGACGCGCGTCATCGACTTTCCCTTCAGCCCCTAGCGGCGGCACCTCGAGTTGACTTGTGACTTATTCCCCCCTTGCCCAATATACCACTGCGCTTCAGTCGTCGTTTACATTATTCATATCAGTTCTAGTTCATTAACTTACGATAGCCAAGCCTATTGCATACATACACAATTGTTCTAGAAAAAAAAATGTGTAGTTTGTAGATGTAACGTTATCCCCGTTCCGTGATCGTGGGTGATCATGATCTCGATCACAAAAAATTGAAAAACTTCCCTTTCGACAAATGGCCACCGATGTCCGACAATACGGCGAACTCAGCACCCAACTTCTCTTAGAATCCCGTAGATCCACACAAACAGACACTTTACTCAAATACAACGACTCCCTCGTCCGTTCCATCATCCGCGAACAACGCGACCTCGAAAAATCACTTCTTGCTCAAATCTCTAAAACACCTGATGACGGAACACCTCCACCTGCAGTTATCCTTTTACAAACAGCCATCTTACGAAACAAACGATGTTTACTCGCTTATCACTCTCATCGTCTTGATCGATTAAGAGATCTTTATTGGAATGTCGGTGGTGCATTACCTCATATTTTGGGAGATCCTGATATGAGAAGTAAATTGAGTCCACATGAAGTGGATTATTTGAGAAGTTATCATTCGTCGGCTATGGATTTTCGTGGAGAATTTTCGAATGAGTTGGATATTATGGCTACTATTACTGTGCCGCCGAAGGAGTTACATGTGTCGGTGAGGGTTGTGAGGGATTGTGGTGTGATTCAGACGGAGTTGGGGGCGATTGATTTTAGGAAGGGTCAGAGGTTTATGGTGAGGAGAGCGGATATTGAACATTTGATTGTGCAAGGTTATTTGGAGGAGGTTTTGGGTCCGTGAACATTTTTGTGTGAGTTCTTCCTACTTTTCTTGTAAGAATTTTGATTGAGATGGTTGTCTCTCTTAAGCCTTCGTGAAAGTGTTTCGGAGCTCTGATTTTTTGGAAATATCATCTATGGCGACACCTACTTGAAAAGCTTGTTACACATCCCCAGAATACTTACTCGCGTCGACCAAGGCTCATATGGTTACAACAGACCACTCGGTTTCGATAAACCAATCAACAATATATGCAACGGAGCTATCGCACTGACAAATCCTGCGACTGCGTTAAAAATCCCTGGATAAAAGCATGGCGAGAGAAAGTCGAAGGTGAAGGAGGCGAAAGCAAACGTTAGCCAACTACAGAAATACCGACTACGCGCAGATACACAACAACTTGTGTCTGTCTACCTACCCCGCATCCACAGTTACATAGAACCGAATCTCCTTTGCAACTTCCTCCGTTCCGATTCGCGTCGGCAAGACTACAGGCTCGTCGAGTCTTTCGAGTTGTCCCTGCGTCCTTCTGGGTTTTGCTGTCGGTGTCAGAATCGTGGTGGATCTGCCGTCAGTTCGCCCATGTCGGTGTACCAAGGACAAATAGAGAAGAAGGAAGTGTATCGTTGGGCGATATTGACTAGCGGAAGACAAAAGTAATGAGGAGATTGCGTCAGTGAACGAAGGAGGAAGAGATGGAGGAATGCAGAAGGCTCAATATTGTTGTCGAAGATCAAGGTGCTCTCAATTTGTCTACACCCCTCGCATGGTTTACATCTAGTCGTGTTGGTTTGAGTATGTTTGACGATGGGCAGACGGCGCCAGAGACATCGAGGTCATTAAACAATCGAGTGGTAGTTGATATTCCCTTTCAAGAAAATCAATTGCTATATACGGTCTTGTTGAATGTTTTGAACTTTGAAGACCCCTCGCTGAAATACCTCAATACGTTTACACAAATAGAGTCAGACCTCTCTCTTTTCAAACGGTTATATGTGCTATCTTTTGCGCCACGGCGAAGAGAATGATGGTGGGCATTATGGGCATTATGTCAGAATGGCAGTCCACCTTAGGCCCACTTCTGTTTGAACCACATCTCTCATTGTCAACGAACCATTAATTTTCTGATTTTTTCAATATGCCCATGTTTGATAGAGCAAGTAACGTCATCGTCCACAACGGTACTTTTATGGACATCGGTCAAGTTGTTCATGGCCAAAGAGGTAAGTACAGTCCTCAAGCATTCACTATGACGCATCAGTGACCATCGATATCATGCTGAAGGAATCGACATTTTGCGCGAAGCTTCCATTCCAGAGGCTGCATATGACTCCGAGGCACGTCACCCTGCACCATCATGCTTTCCTGGAACGCGTACACAGTATATCGAAGACATCATCCAGTGGGCCACTTCGGATGACGCAACTTTTCCCATACATTGGGTTAAGGGTCCAGCTGGGGTCGGGAAGTCGGCGGTTGCCCAGACAAGTAGCGAACGACTCAAAGAGTCGGGTCAGCTTGGTGCGGCATTCTTCTTTGGTGGCGCTGGTGGATATGACCGGCCGCACACTCGCCTATTCACATCGGTAGCCTACCAACTCTCCACGGAGCTCCCAGATTACCATGAAATCATTGACCGAGTGGTCTCTCATGACAGGACACTCATCGCGAAGAATATGTCGTCACAGTTCAACTCGCTCATTGTAAATCCTCTGAGAGAGCTGCAAGCGAGAGGCAAGCAAGTGGAGAGGAGGGCGATAATAATTGACGGGTTGGATGAGTGCGAGAATGTGGATGCGCAGTGCGAACTCATCAAGATCATTGCGGAGTCTTCGCATAACCGTGCTACTCCCTTTCGCTGGGCCTTCTTCAGCCGTCCCGAGCCACACATTGAAGCCATGTTCTCCGAGGCCAGCGTTTCTTCTATTTGTCGCACAGCTGTTCTTCAAATTTCTCGAACCGTCGATGGAGAGATCGAGAGTTACCTGAGGGGTGGGTTCGACAATATTGTCCGGCGTCGTAATATATCGATGCCTTCACCATGGCCGACGGACAAGGATATCAGAAAAGTAGTGGAAGCGTCGGCGGGTCTGTTCATCTACGCAGCCACTGTCCTTCGATTTGTCGAAAATTCTCGGTCTTTGCGTTTGGAAGAGCCGCTGGAAACTGTTCTCAATATCATCTCTGAACGTCATACTATCTCGGGTACACCAACCCTTTTCGCCGATATAGATGTGTTGTACACTCTTATCATGCAGCGTGTTCCCAGCGGAGTACTTCCATCTGTGCTGCTTCTTTTCTCGAATATGCTTCTTCATGGATACGCTGGTCTTTGGAGTGCGATGGAGGAAGGAAATTGCCTAGGATTCTCTGAAGTGGAGTTCAGGAGCTTGTGCAACCATGTCCGAGCTGTCGTGTGTTATCATGACATTACACCACTGCCTGCCTTTGGCAATTCCTTCAATGTCACCCGCCCCTTCGAAGTTGCAGATTATGAAATCAAACGTCTCCTGGAAGAGAAAGGCCGGAAGGCAGGAGGGCTCGTGTCATTTTATCACAGATCTTTCCGGGACTTCCTATGTGATCCTTCTCGATCGGGCGCCTTCTGTGTCACTACTCCAGAGATGCACGCAAAGTTGTTCAATCATCATCACCAGAGTCATCATGACTATTCACGCAGTTTCGTAATTCGCGGCACTGGTGAGCTTCAACGTGTAATGCACTTTTACAAATTGTGATGAATTAAACGTTTTCCAGACCTAGAACTAGCCCCTGGCGTTCCTAGTTCTGCTGCGTCGCTTGTTTGGCCCTATCCTGGTCCCTCCAACGAGCTCGCGAATTCCCATCTCAAAGCCTTCGTTTTCAATCACATCTTCACATCACTATTTTCGTTGCTCAATACCAATAACTTGGAACCGAAGCTGGCAAAAAAGATTTTGGAAGTTGACCATCGTACAGCAATAGTCAACCGGTCTAGACTTCTTTCGGAACCTTTGTCCAGCTCTTATGTTTATGGTACTTATGGTATGTTAAGGGTCGTTCGCGGAACTATTTTCCGATATGTGCCAACCGTGGTATTTGATGACTTTGATTTGAAATTGTTCAAACAGGTGAGTTTGATTTTCGTGAGGCATGAAGCCATATACGTTGCCATATCCTCACTGACCGGATCATCCAGAGAGTCAAGCATCGCGCCAAACTAAACCTCATTCGACCATATTACCTCACCTCTCTCTCAAAATGCAAGTCTTATTTCATGCGGCGTCCATCCAGCGATGGATCTAATTCCGGATTGTATATTCTTGGGCAAGGAACGAAATCATTCTTTTGGTACTGGGAGATCAATCTCAAAGCCAGGTGTTTTTTCGAGTTTGAGACATGCGACCTTTCGGAGGCAAGCAGGATACATCGAAAAGAAAAAGATAATCTCTTGGACTTCTTCTTGAAGGGCGAACGCCCACATCTGGATTAGAGGTCGCTGGAGGGGCGTGATGTTGTAATATATCAACGGCGAGGGCGATTTCGAAGTCAACTACATATTCAAATTCTTTCACCCTGCAAAAATGAATAACACCAACTCACGGGAGAAATCTATAACGAGAGGGAAAGGGGGGCCCAGACCATCCCAATCCACAATATCCAGCAGTCTCCATCGTATTCAATTCTGGAACAGAGAGTAGGGATTGCGCATGTGGAGGTGCACAACTCGCTCGCTGTCAAGAGCGAGGACTACGCGTTGGCACTATGTAATTCAGACTCGCCGGTGCTTCTCGAGCAATCCCTGATTCCTTCTGGGCCGACACCGTACAACACGATGGTAGACCCAAAGCTTCCTATAGGTGATCTTTGGTGGTATGCTGCTTTGTAGGAAGATGAACGTGAGGGGCGGCTAGTGGTTCGACACTTTGGCGCGACGTCTAGCAGGTGCTGATGGAATCGTGGTTTTGTCGTCTGTACGTCAATGCTAATGACTGCCAATGACTGAAGAAGAAATGAGGAAGGAAGGAGGAAGGAAGGAAGAAGGCTCGCCATTGTTGTCGAAGGTCAAAGCATTCCAAGTCGTTTACTCGTCCCACAAGATTTATATCTAGGCGTGTTGGTCTGGGTACATATATTATAACAACGTGGGAGACCGCCTCTCAGACTTCGGGCTAGTCTTGTTGAATACTTCGAGAAGGTCAAGCCGAAAGATGCAATTACACAAATAGAGCCAATTCTCCTTCGGATATTGGGCTTTTGTCGAAACAGAGTCTTTTGGTGCTAATTTTGGGCCAACCGAAAACCTGTACTTCTGCTAAGGTCATCAAACAGGAAATTAGCTACATAAGGTACCTTTAGCGTCGAATCAGCTGTAATGGTATCGAGTGCGGATGACTGCGGTTTTTCAGTTCGTCAGTTATAAATAACTTCGTGGGCAATCACCTGTTTAAAGTCTAATTGGAGAAGCCTAATGATGGTGAGCATATACATGTTTATGTCAGAATAACGGCCCACTCTCGTCCTCTCCAGTCCCGCACTCAGTTTGACAACTATCATCCCTTGTTGTCAAAGAACAAACTGCCTCTCAATTATACTAAAATGCCCATGTTTGATAAAGCAAGTAACTTTGTCGTTCACAACGGTACTTTTATGGACATCGGTCAAGTTGTTCATGGCCAAAGTGGTAAGTACAGTACTCAAGCATTCACTATGACGTATTGACCATCGATATCGTGCTGAAGGAATCGACATTTTGCGCGAAGCTTCCATTCCAGAGGCTGCATATGACTCCGAGGCCCGTCATCCTGCACCATCATGCTTTCCTGGAACGCGTACACAATATATCGAAGATATCATCCAGTGGGCCACTTCGGACGACCCAACTTTTCCCTTACATTGGGTTAAGGGTCCAGCTGGCGTCGGAAAGTCAGCAGTTGCCCAGACAAGTAGTGAACGGCTGAAAGAATCGGGTCAGCTTGGTGCAGCATTCTTCTTTGGAGGTGCCGGTGGATATGACCGGCCGCACGCTCGCCTATTCACATCGGTGGCCTACCAACTCTCCACGGAGCTCCCAGATTACCACGAAATCCTTGACCGAGTGGTCTCTCATGACAAGACACTCATCACGAAGAATATGTCGTCACAGTTCAACTCGCTCATTGTGGATCCTCTGAGAGAGCTGCAAGCGAGAGGAAAGCCAGTGGAGAGGAGGGCGATAATAATTGACGGGTTGGACGAGTGCGAAAACGTGGATGCGCAGTGCGAACTCATCAAGATCATCGCGGAGTCTTCGCATAACCGTACTACTCCCTTTCGCTGGGCCTTCTTCAGCCGCCCTGAGCCACACATTGAAGCCATGTTCTCCGAGGCCAGCGTTTATTCTATTTGTCGCACAGCTGTTCTTCAAGTTTCTCGAACCGTCGATGGAGAGATCGAGAGTTACCTGAGGGGTGGGTTTGACAATATTGTCCGGCGTCGTAATATCTCGATGCCTTTACCGTGGCCCACGGACAAGGGTATTAGGAAAGTAGTGGAAGCGTCGGCGGGTCTATTCATCTATGCAGCCACTGTCCTTCGATTTGTCGAAAGTTCCCGATCTTTACGTTTGGAAGAGCCACTGCAAATCGTTCTCAACATCATCTCTGAGCGTAGTACTGTCTCAAACACAGCAACCATTTTCACCGAGATAGATGTGTTGTACACTCTTATCATGCAGCGTGTTCCCAGCGGAGTACTTCCATCTGTGCAGCTCCTGTTCGCGGATATGCTTCTTGACGGATACAAGGGCCTTTGGAGTGCGATAGAGGAAGGAAATTGCCTAGGGCTCTCTGAAGTGGAGTTCAGGAGCTTGTGCAGCCATGTCCGTGCTGTCTTGTGTTACCATGACGTTAAACCTCCACTGCCTACCCTTGGGAGCTCCGTAGATACCACTCGCCCCTTTGAAGTTGCAGGTTCCGAAACCATACAACTCCTTCAAGAGACAGGCCTCAGAGCAGGCGGGGTAGTCTCATTTTATCATAAATCTTTTTGTGACTTTCTGTGTGATCCTTCCCGATCAGGGACCTTCTGTGTCAACACTCCGGAGGTTCACTCAAAGTTGTTTAATCATTATCACGGGAGGCATCATGATTTTTCGCATAGTTTCGTGGTTCGAGGCACTGGTGAGCTTCGCCATGACACACGTATTGCATGTCCTCATGCAGATTTTCCAGGCCTGGAACTAGCCCAAGATGTTCCTAATTCTGCCGCTTCGCTTGCTTGGCCCTTTCCCGATCTTACTAGCGAGCTTGCAAATTCCTACCTCAAAGCCAGAGTTTTCAATCGCATTGTTGCATCACTATTTTCGCTGCTTAACACCGGCAACTTAGATTTAACGTTGACAAAAAAGATCTTGGAAATTGATCATCGTACAGCAATAATCAACCGGTCTAGACTTTTATCGGGACTCTTGGTCAGCTCGTATGCCTTTGGTGCTTATAGTATGATGAGGGTGATCCGTGGAAGTATTTTTCGATACATTCCGCCCCTCGTATTCGATGAATTCGACTTGAAAATGTTCAGACAGGTGAGTTCAATTTTCATTAGGCATGAAATCGTATATGTTTCCCTGTCCTCATTGATCTGAACATCTAGAGAATCGAGCATCGCACGAAATTGAACCTCATTCAACCATATTACCCAACTTCTCTCTCAAAATGCAAGACTTATTTCTCACCGCGTCCATCCAAAGATGAGCATTATTCTGGGTTGTATACATTTGGGCACGGAACCAAATCCCACTTTTGGTACTGGGAAATAAACCTCAAATATGAGTATTATTTCGAATATGAGACGTGCGACCTTACAGAGGCAAGAAAGATACATCGGAGAGAAAAAGACAACCTCTTGGACTTCTTCTTGAATCACGAGCGCCCACTGGATTAGACGTTTGAGGACCGTGATACGGCAGCATATCAACGACGAGGAGACCACTCGCGTCGACAAAACGCCAATTACATGCAATGGAACTATCTGCAGAGTCTGTGTCTAGTTGCCCCACATCCACCGCGATCTTTCTTAAGAACAAGCACAAGACCAAATCTCCTTTGCAGCTTCTTCGTCCCGGCGACACCACACGCCATCGCGAACACTGCACATGCACAACCTCGCAGATGCGCCTAATCTGCGTCCAGATCCCTACCCCTCGTAGAGTTCCTCCTTCGATTCCACCCCCCGGGAGAGTAACCTGTCACAGCAATTGCCCTCCCGCTCCACAACATTCAGTAGTCCCCATCGTATCCATTTCTGGAACAAGGGAATAAAAAGTGCGGTACGAGAAATGCACGACTCGCTACCTGTTGCCACAACTTTAGGCTCGCCAGTTCTTCTCGAGTCTTCCCAGCGTCCTTCTGGACCCATACCGTCCAACAGGTTGGCGAAACTAGAGCTTCCTAGGGGCGGTCTTTGGTGGGATGCTGCTGTGTCAAAAGGTGGACGTGAGAGGTTGTGGGTGGTTCTGCGGCTTGTTGCGGTTTGTGGGCGGTGGTAGACCTGTCGTCTGTTCATCAATCCCGGTCTGATGTCGATTCCAAAGAGTTCCAGCGAAAAAAAGAGGGCCGAGAGTGGATAGAGGATGGAGAATGATATTGGAAAGGTCTATGTCAGTATTCAGGAGGAAAGCAGGGGAATATAAGGAAGTGTACCAGTGGGCGAAAAGAGGAGGAAATGAAACCAAGCTCATGAGCGGAGGAATGGGTGGGAAGGAGGCTCACCTGTGTGGTCGAAACCCAAGCCGCTCTCAATCGTTTACTTAGGCGCGGTGGGCTTGGATGACCGTGTCTGAGACCTTGAAGCTATTAAACGATCGACTCGATCGAGTGGTTGGTCGACATTCCTTTTCGAGGAAACCAATTACTATAACGAGGTCTTGTTGGCTGTTAACTGGCGGGAACACAGTTCTATCCGCTCTATCGATAGCTTCACATAAAGTTCAAAAAGTTGAGTCAAGGATCATCACTTGTTTTGGCACATAAATACTGGCGGCGAGTATCCTATCGATTTAACAGACGAGTTTGTTCCTGCTCTCAGTTCTTTAGGGAAGCTTGAGTTTAAGGTTTAAGGACTTCGGGGACGATACCTGTGGCGCTTGGTATTGTGTTTGTAAGAAGACCCAGTTGGGGCACTCGTATATTCTCCACGCCTCCCTGGATACCTGCAGCTGCGACTTATTAAAACAAGGATTTGGACATGAGAAGATGATGCAAGTGCCTACCTATTCGGGAATCTGCCTGCGATCAGACGAAGTTCATTTCCCAATTCTTTCGCTTTAACAGATACTGGACTGTTCCTCCATCTTTTACATCTCGTTCAGTAATTCACCCGCCGTGGACTTGAATGTATGCCTTCGCCATTCTCATATGTCAGGATGTGTTAGTTGCTCAGTGTCATATATAATAGGAAGGAAAGTAGAAGACACAGGGAGCACTTGGGAATCGAAGCCAATTCTAAAGATAAGTTGCCGTCATTGTGTTCTATCCACCTGACAATTCATGGATACCACTTGAAACTTTGACTTCTCCAATGATGCTGGCATAACTTGAGTTGTTCGATTTTATCGGACTTCATTATGCTTGCATATTGACTATTCCTGCTCATCAGGAACTCGGGTGGGAAAGCCGTTGTTGTTTTGCCCGATGTGAGAATGTTTTGATTGAACTCTTCCGGCCGAATTTCCTAATTATTGTGGATAAACGTTAGGAAAAGAACGTGATGCTTCTCGCGACTGGATAAGTGTTCGGGTAATCGGAAATTATTTACCGAATTGACCAAGGGACGCGATTTGATATGCCTGATCAAATCGTGAATTGTCGCGAGTTCATGGACATCCATTGTAACAGAAATCACTATTTCGAGGAGCGACTAATCATTCTTCTCGTTGAAAGATGTTGGTATGCGAGTAGAGTGATTTCGTTTTTATCTTCATGCATCACCGACCAAAGCCTTCGAAGACATGTGAACTTTTGAAAGCAGGGTTGATAAGTATAGTAGCCTTATGAGATTTCATATCAATAACGCGTAAAAACAGCCGTTCGGTCTTCTCGGGGAGGTAACACGGCCATCATAACAGAAGTTGTCAACACCACAATCTGTCAGACTGGTTTTTGTTCTATGTTGGTCTAAGATTGGACGAGGTGAAAGGTGAATTCTTAAATTCCTAATTATGTATGTACCTACCACTGCTACGCTCAATCAACAATTAAATATTGTTGCAAATGAGGATGCCGTATTATTCTGACTCTTCTTGTCACATTTTACAAAAAAACACTGATTTGGGTTGTTCTGTCTTCTATCAAGTCCAAGTTCTTCTATCACCGAGGCAGGGGGTATATCTGTGTGCTGTTATCGTTTTATTTTTGTCCCAAATTCAGAACGAGAACGTTGGCTGATACGACGGTGCAGAGAATTTTCTCGATTAACAAAATCCCAGATTCAGAGGGTGGGAAATATTGAGCTCAGGATGGCGCAATAGGTCGGACGCATAGCGGAGGATGTTCATGATTCTTAAAATTGGAATAGAAACAAAGGAAGGGCCGACGCGCAGCCCCAGGAAATGAATATTCGTAACAAGTCTTATGCTATCCTCCAATCCATGGACTGACGATAGTAAATTAAACTCGCATCAGAATCAGAATTCTATGTATGGATAAAATGGCCTTCCCATTGATTCTCAATTTTGTGGTATATCATATTGGTTTAAAGTAAATCAGGAAACCAGTGATAGTCAACTTGATCCGTATCTTGAAGATAAACTAAATATGTGCAAGCAAAGATTAAGAGAACCTATCTCAAGAGGGCCCAGAGTCGTTATCTAGCTTCTTACTCGTATCGGGTAATGTTTGCGTAAGGTTTCCAGAAGATTTTCACATGAGCTGGCAAGATGTTTCTGGATGGTTGCGAGATGCGCATCTGAGGTGGCGGAACCCACCGTAGCACCGCCAAACCAACTTGGGGATAATTCTCCCACTGAATGAAGATATAAATATCTGCGAACTTGGGTGAGCGACTGCGATACCAGCTCCAAACGCGAAGAGGGAGGGGTAGAACAGGAGGCTGCTGGGAGGCTGGTTATTAGTGTCGCGAGTTTGTGTAGCGTAGTCTGCGATCGTGCGATCGAGTGAGCGAGGATCTTGGACAGACGAGATCGTGACGTTGGCAGACACGTGATCCGGCGTGGAAGGAGATTGATGTGCCTGGCAGCTTCCAAGTCGACCTACTCTTCGGTGTAAATGCGCCAATCCCGTTCTCTCCTGCTCTCTATCTGCCCCGTCCCCCCGCCCCTTTCCCCACCGTCGACCACACATTTGCGCACACATTCATCATTCTTCAGCTCTATCTCGCCCCTATAGCTGACCTTAGCTCGACGCATTCCCCTGGTTGGCCTCTCTTCTCTCCCACCCTACTTTGTTGACGTTACACCTCTTTCGCTATAAACAGAACACTACGCTGGCAACATATCATCCATCGCGATCAGAGACGTCGCGGAGGAGACTCCGCATACACACCTTCGATTTCGCAGTGGAGGTGGTGATGAAATGATTGCCTTGCCATCTACATTTTTTGAGGACAACAATCGGCCATCAACAGCCACGGTTCGGGAGTTGGATGTGGACGTCGTGGACAAGAACAAGGACGTGGAAGAAGGGAACTCCAATGGTGAGCCGATTTTGACTTATTGGCTGACCCGTTTGAGCTACATCCTTCAACAGACAGTGATATACGAACTGTTTCTCAAACTGACCTTTATTCGATTTCGGACCGTGCAAGCGCCTTTTCTTCGACGTTTGACCCTAACTATGATGAGAAATCAGAGGCATTTGGTACGCTCTATTTCGGTGCATATACTTGCAATAAGCGGTTCTCATTATGGTCAGCCGAGGAAGAAGATTCGCCCTATCCCGAGGTGCGGTCTGCAGTCGCCAATTTCGATGACCCGTCAATGCCAGTTGGAACGTTGCGTGCTTGGGTCCTTGGTATCTTCTGGGCAATTGTCCTACCAGGAATGAACCAGTTTTTCTACTTCCGATATCCTTCAGTTGTCATTGGTAGCGTGAGCAGTAGAAATGCATCTTTTCACGACTTAAATTGCTGACTAGCGTCTGCAGCTGGTCGCCCAACTCCTTGTGTTTCCTGTTGGTAGGGGGTGGGTGCGGGTTATCCCTAACAGAACAATCTTTGGTTTAGAGATTAACCCTGGCCCTTTTACCATCAAAGAACATGTAAATCTCTCTTCATGCGAACTATTCCTTCGCGGTTTTGATTATCGCCTCCGCACTAGGTGCTTGTGACCATTATGGCTAGCGTGGGCGCTCAGGCCGCTTACGCCAACGACATAATCGCCGTTCAAAGAGTATACTATAAACAGATCTGGTCATTTGCGTACAATTGGATGTTGGTCATGTCGACACAGCTGATCGGGTTTTCCATCGGAGGAATCACGAGACGGTTTTTGGTCTCACCGCCTTCGATGAGTAAGTCGCTGATTTCCCCTACCTAAAATTATGGTAACTGATTAGCATCAAGTCTGGCCGAATACATTAGTGGCGTGTGCCTTGTTCAATACACTTCACTCTCAGAGTTACGCGGGCGTCGGCCGTCACGAAGGCCTGTCGCGAGAGCGATATTTCACTTATGCATTCGTCGCGGCTGTCGTGTGGTGTACGTGGCATTTGTCGAGAGCTCTCATGAGCTAACTTTGTATATCAGATATCATCCCTGGGTATCTCTTTGAAGCCTTAAGGTAAGCATCACAAATATGTCTTTGTTTCAATCCTCAAACATCCTACTTTGCAGCTTTTTCACTTGGGTACGCCCATAATCTTACATTGCGGGAAACGGCACTACATTCATCATTGATATACCAGGTTTGCTGGATTGCGCCAAGAAATGTCGTATGTCTTTATGGTTATCGAGATAAGAATTTTGCTTATTTCGATACTAGAAAATCAATCAGATATTTGGGTAAGCTCTTTTTGCTCCCTTACCTAGCTTGTATATATATATGAGTTTTCAGGTACAAAAGTGGACTTGGCTTCTCGCTTCTGACTTTCGATTGGAACCAGATAGCCTTTACGGGTAGTCCGTGAGTATTTCCCAGATTTGATTCAATTGAACAGTCTAAATGGACATGCTTATAGTCTTGCAACACCTTGTGAGCTAAGATAGTATATTCACCTGCCTCTTTTAACGCATGGTTTACAGGGTGGGCAGAAGCCAACGTGATGATTGGCTTCGTCTTTTTCTTTTGTAAGTGACATGTCCAAAAGAAGTAGCTGCTGAATTGACGACCCTTCTGCAGGGTTCTTGACGCCAATACTCTACGTGAGGACACTGTAACCGAAACATATAACCGTATCATTGACTCTCTGATTCAGTATACCAACGTCTGGCATAGCCAATACATGCCGTATGTTTCTGACGTTCCTGTTGTCCCTGCGAACTCATGAACTGAATTACATAGCATCCTTTCTGCGAAACCATATGACAACACTGGGGCACCTTATGACGTCTCTCGTGTCCTTAATGCCGACTCAACGCTCAACTTTGACGCTTATAAAGCTTATAGCCCTTTATATCTTCCGTATGTTTTGAAGCAATCCTTTTCTGGAAGTTAGACTGAACGAGACTTAGTACTTCGTTTGTCATGTCTTATGGTCTCTCATTTCTCGCCATCACCGGTGAGAAGGTTTCCTTGCTTTACAACTTAGCGTTAACCGGTTACTTGTCACAGCTACGATTACACATGGTAAGCCCTACTGTTTTATTATGATCCAATTTGACTCACTGAAATATATATTTCTTCCAGCCCTGATCCATTTCTGGAAACCCATACGTCTTCAATTCAATCGCTCTCTACAAGAACAACCTGATATTCATGCTCGACTTATGTCTCGATACCCTCCAGGTTTGTCTGAGCTCTCCCCGGCTCAATCTCGTGTTCTTATTATTTGCTTTTTTTCCCCTCAGTGCCGGAGTGGTATTATATTTGTATTTTTTGTGTGTTACTACCGTATTTCTTATCTGTGCTTTTCGCTGATAATGGCTCAGCTGTAACTTTTGCTTTTGCTTGTATTTGCATTCAAGTTTGGTCTACCGAAATGACGATTTGGGCACTCGTTATAGCATTGCTAATAGGTGAGTTTCGCTTTATCGTGGTCGACAAGGCTGTACATATTTTCTCTTTTTCTTTCTTAGCGCTCGTGTACGTGGTTCCCATCGGAATGATTCAAGCCGTGACGAATCGTCAAGTTGGTTTGAAGTGGGTCCCTGCTATTGTCGCTACCACTAAGGATACTTTGCTTACAAAATCGTACTGTAACAGCGTTGTCACTGAATTGATCGTTGGATATATGCTGCCAGGTTTGCCTACTTCACGTGCTGACGATCAATTTTACTGACATATGGCAGGAAAACCTAACGCAATGATGCTGTGAGTGCTGTGCTCGTTTTGAACCTGATTTATGTTCGTATCTGAACATGACCTTTGTAGCTTCAAAGTAAGCCATTGTCTGCTGTTTGCCGAATTTTAGTTCTGAATGACAACCAGACCTACGGGTACATTACCATGTCTCAAGGTGAGATAGGATCTTCAGTCATCTCCTCTCGACGCTCTGCTCACTTTTTGGCCCAGCGATGCAATTCACTGCGGGTTTCAAACTGGGACAGTGAGTAATGTGTTATTGACGCAGGTTTGAACGGTGATTGATCTTCTGTATAGTTACATGAAGGTCAGTGTCGCGTAATGGACAGCATGCAAGATTCGCTTAACGAGTTGCTTCAGATCCCCCCAAGAGCAATGTTCTGGTCGCAGGTAACTCGCTTAGTAAACCTGGGCTGTCACACGTTTTTTGCTAATTGGTATTATGTTTCAAGGTTGTTTCGACGGTTGTTGCTGGGACTGTGCAATTAGGAGTTCAATCCTGGTAAGCTTTGCTTTCTTATAATCTATAATGCAAGTAAAAGCTTAAGTGCTACATACAGGATGTTCTCGAATATCATGTGCGTGCTAGTGGGTCTACTCGAAAATTAGGAACTCATGGAATTATTCAGCGACCTTTGCGAGCCTGATCAGAAAGACAAGTACGCATTTACAACTTGCATGACAGTTAGACACTGATTGGGATCTCAGCTTTACATGCGCATCTACACATGTGTTTGGAACTGCTTCCATCATCGTGCGTTGCTTATTCTCGTGTTTCGAGAATTATCACTAATGGCTTCTTTAGTGGGGTGTCATTGGCCCTCGCTTGCTGTTTTCCCCTTCACAATTATACTAGTAAGTGCTCAATGACTCTGAGCAGACAGAAGACTGATTTTTTTCGTAGCCGTAAGCGTAGCACAGCACTTACACGGGACCGCGCTAATCAGACTTTAGCATTATCTTTTTTCTTCCTCATCGGTGCTGCATGTCCTGTCATCTTATGGATTATTACAAGAAGATACCCCAATACCATTCTAAGATACCTCAAGTATGTAAACCCCTCCGATCCACCCTAATCGACACTGACAGAACCTCCACTAGTTTTCCGTACGTATTGATCGACGGCTTCGAATTGGCTCGGTTTAATGCAGATTACTTTCAGTTTAATTTTCTCTGGTGTTAATCAGATACCCCCTGCGGCAGCCGTCAACTATGTCCCATGGGCCATTGTTGGATTCATATTCCAGTATATCGTTAGACGGCGACATTTTCCCTATTGGGCAAAGTATAACTGTAAGTCGAGAAGCAAACTGTTGTGGTGTGTGTCGATTGTGCTCATGCATTTGTGAAGATGTACTATCCGCAGCTTTGGATGCCGGGACCGCTATTGGAGTTATCCTGGTGTATTTTTGGTTTGTTGAAGTTTGGTTTGCATTCGACTTTTTGCTTACGGGCGGAGTGTAGCCTTCAGTATCCGATGCAAGGCAGGATTGGCGAAACCTCGATACAAAGATGGTGGGGTAACGCAGTTCACAAGAATACGAGCGACTGGCTTGCTAATTCCCTTGTGAACTTGAATAACGGGACATTTGGGTAGAGTGGTTCGAAATTTTCATACTGTCACTTTGATTAATCATTCGATTGACAGGCCCACGAAGTGGTGATGAACTGCTGATGACTGACTCATGCAGCGACGCTCTTTTATTTACGTTACGAGATGGACTTATCTACAGGCATTTATCTTTTTTTCTTTTGTATGTATAACGCGCTAGTGGTCTTTCCAATCTCCCCACATCCCTCCTGGGTAATTTTTTCTCAAGGTTACTTGGAGTAGAGGTCATTTAAACTGTTATTTATCAAGTGTATCTGATTTGTATACTCGGATGTCGTGTTTCGACTCTTATCTGTCGTTTGAGCCACATGAGTTAAGCGGTATAATAGAAACAAGAGTCACAAGGTATATAAAGCATCATGCAAGTAGAACATATCTGTCGTAAATCGTATCAATACATATAGGAAGACTCCATTGGAGAAATATCATCTAGCGACTCTCTTCAGTCTCAACAGGTGACACTGTCACGCTAGCTCTCTCGCTTCCTCTGAGAATAGATCTGGGGAGCGATGTATTCGACCCGGAGGATTTATGCTTTGATCCTGAATGTTGACTGCGGTAATCTTCGACACATCTCTGAGCCTCTGTCATTGGGCCTCCATTCCTATGACTTCTGGTGAAATACGTTGGAAGGATAGATTGGATGAAGTTTCTTCCTTCGTGTACATTATCTGTCTCCAGTCGTTGTGGAGATGTACGTCTTGTTGTTGTCTTTCTTCTCTTTGGTCGGTCAGATCGCCAATTGGTATAAGCGGCGTGTGTTAGTGAAATAGGCCATGCAAGACGTTTTAAGAGACTAGAGTTTTTGAAATCGGTATGGCGCCTATTGCGGGCATTGTAAATATCGCGATCTTCTTCGGCTTTGTCGTCATCGTCGTCGTCATCCAACACGATCTCTCCTCCCAAAACTGTATGTGCATGCCGTAAGTGGTGGTCTTGTAAGTTTGACATATCAATAGGAGATCGCATGATCTCGTCAGAAATCTGTGGTGGTGGTGGTGGTGATGGTTCGGATTTCCGAATTGAATTACGATGCCGGCGCGGACGAGATGGTTTGTCTTCAATCTGGATTTGTAAGGCTACGACGATCCAGATTGTAACGGCCGTAAGTGGGAGTGCGGTAGCGAAATAATCGCTGAGCGAGGGTGTCGAACCAAAGTTGATCTCGCTGACATTCATGCCGAATGCAGTCTTTTGCGGTGTGTTAGACTTTTTGTCTCTGAATACGAATGGAGGGGCAGTGACTTACGGCAACGAATGATGCGGGAAGGAAAATCATGGTCAAATAAGCAATTTGTTTCATGGCTAGATTAAAGGCTACTGTCAGAATTCTGGTGGTAAATGATGAATCGGCACACACGGACCTGCACTATCTCGTACAGCGGCTTCTGTAAGTTGGTGCATTCGTCTACTGTCTGCAATATTCACACTACTGAAACCCTGTCAGTATAAAAAGATTGTCAATGAAGAGCGCGATAATACTGGGGAGGGATTCGCGTACCAACTGCATGACGTTTGTCAACCGTTTATCTTGCATCTTCCGTGTCAACTCCAGTCGCTCGATCTGATTCAAGAGGTTTGTGCACTCTTGATTCATTAGGGTCTTGCTGCATTGACTTTCTTGAGGCGTGAAATAGTCCGTATTATCAAGGGCCGGGTGATGTGTATCTCGGACAAAAATGACCGTCTTCTTGAAATCTTCAAGGAGGGAGGCGTAGTGTAGCAGATGCGCGCGGATACGGTGCAATTCTTGTGTAAAGTCGAGATCATTTTCCTCCAGAACTTTGGACTCCTGTTGCAAAATCATTTAATCTCTTATCAAGACTGATCGTGCGATGGGCTTACCAGTGTACACAGATGGTTATACAATGCCTCCAAACTCTCATCCCAGGCGTATAAAGCATACCACAACAGACTCAGAAAAGTGAATGTAGGGTCCTTAGATCTTTTGAAGATGTGAGACCAGTATACTGAGCGTCCTGTGAGCCGGAATCGGTCGTGAAGCTGCTTGGCCGTAGTGGCTCGAAATTCTGAAGGTGCATGGTAGGATATAATAGTGTTACCGTTCTTAGGGTGGCGAATCATATGAAGTGATATTATGTCTGAAGAAAGTAATTGATAGCCTGGAAGCATTCTCTCAATGAGAGTAGGTTTGAAATGCAGCACCATACGCACTTGATTCCAACCAAAGGTATTCGTTAGTTTTGATAGCCATGTCCTCCTGAGCCAGAGGAGCACTTCCGGATATTGCTGGTGCATGGGACGTGTTGGGTAGATTACTGATGCATCGAACAAAGGTCAATGTAATAGTGATGTCTAGACACGAAAGACAAGGTCAGACTAAGTGACAAGGGACATGAAGAAGAGTGTGCGTACGATCGCTTTCACCCTGGACTACGCTTTCCTGGTATTGCGTAGGTATCCATCCGAACGAAGAAGAAAAAAAGAAAGGCTCGATATCATATTTCGCACCGAGTATCTTCATGACTTGACCCGCCATATGGTCCACAAAGAGAGCGTGAACGCGACACTCATTCGTCTGTTCCTGCTCATGATTGAGTTTTAGAATGGGAAAACGAAGAGACGACAGATATACCTTCGAAAAGCGGAAGTTGTTCCAACTGTCGTCTGATTTCTTCCATTCTTCGGAGTCAATGCGTTTCAAAGGTTTAAAAATGCCATCTCGATTGACGGCGAGGGGATGAATGGTCCAATTCGATGAATCTCCGATAGCCTTAGTTATACGGCTTTTCTCTTGTTGAGTGCGGGTCCAATTGGGATAGAGCGACTGGGGGTACCGGCACCAGCAGGGCTCATTTTTGGGATGCTTGTGCGGGCATTTCTCCGGCTCCTTCAGCTCTTGAGGCTGCGAACATGAGCAAACAAAACCGGTAAGATGTAATGCACAGTATTAATATGTTCAGGACTGACCAAAACGTGGAGATCCAAGAAAGGCCAAGGCCCTTTCCAAGCTTTTTCAAAATCATAACGTATTTACAATGGCAGCTAACCCACCTGAAGGTGTTCCATGTCTATGACTAGGATTGGGTACCTCGCGGGGGATCACCTTGGGGTCGACTTCGGGGGGTAAAGTACCGGTTCGCCTTCTTAGTAATGGCGTGCGATGTCTCAATGCCAAGTTACGAGTCGCCGATTCTGAAAAAGTTGCTCGACGGCCTTGACTACGTCCTTCCTGGGCCATCTTGGAAGAGGTAAAGTCTAAAAGTAGGGGGAAAGAGGAAGGTCACGATCCACGCTATGGGGCGATGATAAATCTCCTCATGGTAATGATGCCCTGAGCGTTGACGAAAGTTCTGTTGGCCGGAGTCTTCGGAACATCATATCCTCATTTGGTGAATCCCTTAGGCCACTCATTGCCCGGTCATCACCCGTGTGAAACATGCTCATATACTTACCGCTGAGGCAGTGAAGCATGGCAGCTTCCATCACATATGATCACTGTGGTGGAGTTTAGTACTGCAGCCGCAGCACCTTTGGACGCCCAAAACCTCGCTTCCGCGTGTCGCACCCGAGAACAAGCGCAGAAAAGGCCTAATAACCAGCGTTAATCAGGAGCCTCGTGTGAACGGCAAGACAAACGACAATACAAACGAGTATACTGCATGCAGTGTCGTGCATAGCATGGGTTGTCTAGAAGATGATTTGAGCATAGATTCCTACACAAAACCAGATTTCAAGACCAGCGAACAAGGCAGCTAAATTGACGCATTTCTCCGCGCTCTTCCTTTGCTGTTAAGCTCCACGGGGATTGTGCCTATTAAGGCCTGAAACGAAATGATAACAGCCACGGAAATTGAATTCCACCTTGACAGCTTCCAATTACAATTACTTACTATGTATATAGTATAAGTGTGAAGGCCAATTCCACCGCCCATAAACACGACTTTCTACCCGAGTCTTCAGAGCACTTCACACTCGTATTAGAATATCTTGCTTCCGTCGCAGCTATGTTTTCGTGCATTAGTCTGTGTCTGTCCTACCAGTAAATATCTTAAGCCTCGATCGGAATCTTATCCCTCATTGGTCCACATTGTTCCGTCGCCTCGCATGCAATTATAGGGCGATATCATTAGTCCTTATTCTGTATCCCTACGGCGTAATTGAACATCTTACACCGAAACTTCTGGAGCCCATTCACCAAGTCAGGACTCGGTTGCCATCGGCCAATCGCGAACCCAGTCGATCGCGGGATCATCACGGGGTTGATATGAAGCGTCACGTGGAATGTAGTCTCTTCCGTGCTCAGCTGTTACTGATCTGCCAACACCCATCGACCGCCACAGGCCTCTTAAATTCCTCATAGTTCAGTGTCAAAGTTACCCCAAGAAATGCCTCCCCGAGGAACGTCGTCAGTGGTATGTTGGTTTCGTGTTATTTTCCGAGATTGATGCATGCCTGCTTATTTCGGGTACTTATTTCGGATACATTCGTGCTTAACGCTGATTATATTCTCCTGTTTTTTGTGGCATTTATTATGGAATAGATGACGCTCAAACGTATCCATCGAGAAGTTGCGGATCTTAAGAAAGAAGACCTCGGAAATATGGCTTTGGAACCGATGGAACATGACCTTCATGTCTGGAAGGGGACAATTCCAGGACCCGAGGGGAGCGTGTATGAAGGAGGTGTATTCCATGTTGAGATCAATTTACCTGCAGATTATCCGTGAGCTGCTTTTCTTTTGCATATAGGACCCGAATTCCAATATTTCTTGTCTCTACGCGTTTCCCCCTTTGCTGCTATGAGTTCAGGAACATTATTGACAATTAATTTTCACTAGGTTTTCTGCCCCTCGAGTGGTCTTTAAGACGCGGTGAGTCTCAGCGGTTTCTCATCCGGATACGATGTTGATCAATAGTATGGTAACATTGACAACCTTTGCAATGCATTTCTGAACCACTGCTCCCAGCATATATCATATGAATGTAAGTCTTCAATGTTACTACATCTGTCAGCGAGATTGAAACAATTTACTAGATTTCAGAAACAGGTGGCATTTGCATAGATATTCTTAAATCAAACTGGTCCCCGGCCCTATCCCTGTTCAAAGTGATGCTCTCAATATCCTCATTATTAACGGATCCCAATCCAAGTAAGTCTTTATTAATATTTTCGTTCATCCACCACTAACGACGAATTCAGAGGATCCTCTAGGTGAGACTAAGCGATCCTGGATGATTTTAGAATCAGGTCTGAATGTATCATAGTTCCGTCAGTGGCAACTCAGTACGTCCGAAATCGCAAACAACACGATTCCACGGCACAAGAATGGACTACACTGTACGCCAAACCCAAACCCACCCTCTCTGCTGCAGCGGCAACGTCTGCCCCATCGTCATCTTCGACTCAGGCATCAGGTTCATCTAGGGGGAGGGGCGGAAGACGTGGAGCCGCCGCTACGCAGCGTAACACGGGAGGACCTCGCGCTGCCACAGCAGTAATCGTGATCGATGATGACCACACGACGGCTTCGAGTTCCTCTAGTTCTGGCAGCAGCACAGCGAATACGAGGGGTAAGAGAAAGAGGGGACCTCAGGGTCAGGCTGAGACCGAGGTGCACACTGCTGGTGAGGGAGATGGGCGGCGTAATCCCACTACCACCTCTAAGAGGCGAAGGACCACAAAGAGTAGTGATGTTATTGAAATCGATGATGATTAACGCAATAATATTCGGTAGATAATCATCATTGTCTTAATTGTCTTAATTGTATCTGGATTTTTCAAAGCTGCTCACTCCCACTTATGGATGTTGCTGAACAAGGACCTACCCTAAAGAAACTGCTTATGTAAGAGGCTTGGTTGAGGACCTGGTTCAGTGTGTTTCATAGGCTTTCACAAGTTGAATCCATAACCCTATCCTTATAAAAAGGCAAGGAGTGAGGAGACCTTTCCACTGTGACTCCATAGAATGTCCAGTAGGTTTAACAACCTAGTGCAATCCCCAGGACCTAGATGGGCCACTCTCACAGGTGAGGTTTCAATCTGCATAGTGGTTTCCCTTTTTGTCATCTTGGGCTCATGAAGACATGAATGATGTTAGAACCAGTGTCTGCAGAATCCGATGTGGAGATCCTTGAAGGCACTCGGCCGAAGAGACGAAAGAATGGCGATGGCCGTGACGTCCACAGTGGTGAGGAAGCCAGGTCAAGTGTTAAAAGGCCTAGACACAGTATATCTGGCCCAGAGATCAGGGATCCGAGTGGGAGTGAGTTCCCCCTGTTGCCACATCACCTTATTATATATGAGTTTGTTGACTGGTGTCCATAGGTTCCAAATCTGGTCAAACAAGTTTCGGCGTCTCTGGCGGTGAATTAGGTATGAAGGCGTCACATCACACTCGGGTTGAGCCTAATTTTACAACAAGTTCCCAAGCCTTCGACCGCTCCAACCAGCCCAAATATCCCAGGCTCTGGTAACGATAGGTTTTCTGTATATTTTGAGTGCTAATACTAATACTTCCAGTAGCTTCCGGTCCTTCCAAGAAGCAGACTGCGTCGACCGCTTCGAATCTAGCTGCGCTTTATCGGTCTTCTGCCCCTCAGCAGCGCACTCTCGATCCACATATAGAGAGATGGAAGGGAAAATATCGGGCAAGTATAAAGCAACCCATACGTCAGGAGACCAGGAGAGAAATGCTGTCTGAGAAGAAGCATTCAGGGCAAGGGGTGAACGGTCCAAAACACCCTCAGTACAAACCGTTCGTCAATTCCTCCTCAATGAGCCATTATCCTGAAATGTCAAGTGGCTCGAATAGTGTTGCGTCTGGGTCTGGTTCGCGATTACCGGCGGCATTGGCAAATAGAATTCAAATTTTCGGTGCTAATAGGAAAGATGGTATGCCTATAATATAATGCTAATGCTGCCTATCAGCTAAACACTCACCATAAACCTTTTTAGGGCCTTTTCCGATGCGGCAACTTGCTCGCAAGACAGGTGGTGGATCAGGACCCCCTAAGAAACTCGTCTTCGATCGTAAGTGGCATCACTAGCTTTGGGATTAACTTTTCACTAAAATCATTTCAGGTCAAGTAACATCTAGTAATGCTAGTGCCAGTGATGGAAGTTTGTCTGTTGGATCCAATTCTAGTCGTGCAAATAACGTAGCGCAAGGTAAGCCTAGGTCTTCTTGTCAACTTCTCCTCCGAGGCATTCCTTGTTTTAGGACAACCTCCTAAATATCGCAAATTTGCTCGTAAAACTATGGGCTCACAACGACCAATGAAGAAACAACAAGCGATAGAAGCGAAACGTCGAAATAGCGACCCAGATGTTATAGTTATCGAAAGCAGCTCGGATGAATCTGTTGCTCAGAAAGCTGTTCGTAAACCCAGACCGACTCAGAATCTAATTACGAGACGTGTTGTGTCGGATGTATCCAAGCGCCCTGCAAGTAGTCTTCTATTTTTTATTTTTATTTAAGCTTACTTTTTTGGTTTAGGAAGAGACAAAAGGAAGAGAAGCTCCCAGAAAATCTATTCTGGGAAGAAGTCGTGACATTCCAGCGGCCATTAATTCGGCTTACAATTCGCCAGGAAAGAAGAAATCATTGGTAGAAGATATCATTGACCTCACTCTTGATGACTCCGATGAATCACCTATGGACCACCAGGCAGCTCCTCGACCGGATCGACCGGATCAAACTCCTTCAAGTGGACCGAAATCAGAAGAAGTCATCCCAACTTTGCATGACTCTCCTCGGAAAGTACCACCAACGAACCAAACTCATGACTCTCCACCCGTTGTCCCACCCATACTGCAAACAACTCCCACGAAAGCTTTCATCCGACAACCTATAGCAGTTGCTGTTTCGAGTCGGCCCGAGGGTGAACCAGGGCTGCGTTCCCGTTCTGTGCCTCCTTCGACTGGATCTGATCTACCTATGGTGACCGAACCATCCAGGCTCGCTACGTCACTACGATCTATGTCTTCACATGAGGATGGTCCGGAACGTATCGCACGTCCATCACGGGTAAAGCGCGTAATCTGGAGCCCAAATGAAGCAGTCGATGATTCTGATGCTACAGAAGAACGCGAAGTTTCTAAAACTATTTTTCAGGACGCCAGTCCGAGCTCTAGCGAAGCTCGTAACATTGATGAAGATGAACCCATGATTCCGGTTGGGGGGCCGAGCAGCAGTTCTCCAGATGTCATTCTTCCGCTACGGCAACCTTTACGAGCTAGTCCTGCTAGTTCACCGTCGGAGAATGATAATCTAGTGCCATTCACAGACGTTGAATCACCACCAGATTCTAGTCCTAGTCCTGGACCTGAGGAGCCCGTCGTCGGCCTTACCTATGGTGGCTTCAAGGCACTCACCTGGGAAGAGCATAGGAAAGATTATAAAAATTTGGATTTGAGACATTATTTAGCGAAAGACTTGCCGACGGCCCTCCCGGATTCGGTCAATCGTCTTTCGGAATATACCCGCATGAATCCGGGCTTGCGAGATGTATTTCGGGCTTACATGCTTGAAAACATCATTGACGATGAAGCGGGTGCACCAGATGTTGAAGTCATCAATAAAGTCGATCGCGAACCAACACCACTATTCGAGTTTGTCTATTCAAACCGGATATGGTATGGTGAAGGGGTATCCCTACCTAATTATTCGAAGTTGAGAGGATGTGGATGCATTGGAAAATGTGACCCCAAAAACATGGCTTGTCTGTGCGCGCAAAGACAAAGAAACTCCTGTGATATGGAGGAGGGTTGTGTGTATGACAAGTTTGGGCGTCTAAAATATCCAGGTTACCCGATTTTTGAATGCAACGAGATGTGTTCTTGTGATGATGAATGTCGAAATCGGGTTGGTATCTCTCTTTCTGGGTCTAATCTATAGCTGAATTCAAGTTAGGTTGTACAGCATGGTCGCAAATATCAGGTCAGCATAACCAAAACCGAGCAAAAAGGATGGGGTAGGTGTTACATTCCACCCCATGTTGATAAATTCTGGATCATTTATTCCTGAATTTTGAAGGTGTTTTTAATGGCCCTAGACGTATACCGACCGGCTCTTTCATTGGAATATACGCAGGTGAATTATTGACTGACCATGAAAGCGATACCCGAGGGCGGTGAGTGGTATCCTTCAATCTGCCCAAAGAAACTTGCCAATGACTTTAATTGATGAACCAGCTACTATGATAAAATCGGCAAAACCTACCTTTTCGATGTAGATTTTTGGCATTTGAAACCCAAGGATAATCCTGATGATTGGCACAACAAATACACAATGGATGCATACCATGCAGGCAATGTCAGTGCATGGCTTTTTAATTTCCGAAAAAATCAAACTCATTTATCTCTGCAGTTCACACGATTCCTTGTCAGTACAGGATAAGAATAAAAAAAGAGCATGGAGCTGACGATGTTTATAGAATCACTCGTGCGATCCCAATGCCAGGCTATTCCCCTGTTACATCAATGAGCCCGATATCGAAAAACCACTATTAGTGGTGTTCTCTATCCGGGACATAGAGCCGTGTGAGGAGATTTGTTTCAACTATATGGGCAGATACCAGGGGGAAGACGACGACGAAGATGAGGATGAAGTTGAGAAGCGGTTGGATCCCGTCTATGCAACCTGTCGCTGCGGCGCCAAGAATTGCGTTGGTAAATTCTTTTGAACTGAGATACCAGGGAGAGGTTATGACATGATGAACTTTGCACTACCAATGATTGCATTATATTATACCCACATTATTAAAGTAGATTTGTTTCATTTTTGTTTTAGGTTATATATATAAGTGTGTTCCGCATGTTTGTCATCGGCACGAGGGTTAAACAAGTTCCATCATCGGCATCAGCGCTTCGCAGGGACAACTGAAGTACAGCTGCAAGGATGCTCATGCGAAATGCAGCTCAAAAGGCCCTTACTTCTGCCTCGAAAGATGTCCGAAATCTACATGCGTCCCCACTCAGCTCAATTTCGTCTTCGGCTATGGCGTTGTCGCGGACTGCAATGTTCAGGGAAGAGCATGACTTGACGTTGATGACTTTGGGACATCCTGCAGGAACAAATGTTCTGGAGAATAATAGGACATTGTCTTTGGGCTTGAGGAGTTTAAAACCACCAGACTCTGTTTCCCCTTCCAACGCTCGTTCCGAAAAATCATCCAAGCCAGAGCACGAGCGACAGGACGGCCTGTCAGATGCCGAATGGGAGATTCGCACAGGTCAGCCGGTCGTCTCGTCATCGACTCCCTACCGCGCTTATGTTTTTGGGCGTGTTACATTGACCAGGGAGGATATTGCTCGTACTGCAGGAGACTCTTCCAGAAATATTTAAAATGGGACTAGTAACTAACGTCGATAAATCGACGGGCGCACCCATAAAACCCTCCTCTGTCTTGCCGCTGACCCTTGGGCCGAGCGCGAATCCATTAGATTTCTTACACCTATCATCGCAAGGACAGCATCGGGAAGGTGGAGGCATTGAACCCATCTATTCACCCAAGGTTACGCTGGAGTATACACCTCCGGTCGCCCTACCTGCGCCATTCCCAAGAACGCTGCATATTGAGGGTATGTATCAGTGTGGACCCTAATGGAAACGTGCTGATGTGATTATTATAGGTGTACCGTTATATGTTACCTCTGCATCTTTCCTGCGACATACTATGAATGCTTTGTACACCGACCTAGTTGTGACCTTGGTCAAGGTTTCCCTGAATGTACCACCATCTCCTAAGAGAAAGGAAGCTTTTATTAATGGGGAGGAGCCGGCTCTGAACCCACCAGAAAAGAAACGTTACCAGAGGGAGAAGAGCCTACATCTGAGGCTTATAACGACTGGTAAGGCTCGCGTAAGTGGGAGCCCGACCGAATGGGAAGTGTAAGTGTTCTCTGGACTACCTTCCATGTATGTAATACTGACAGACAATTCACCTCTAGTGACTGCACATATATATTTTCTCCAGTGTCAGGACTGGTACATAAACATATCATAAATTCCATCCACCCAGCTCCACATCAAGCCGTATATGACTCGTTCAGTAAATTAGTTGGCTTTGGCTGGAGATCAAGCGAAGAGGCCGAGAAAGGCCCTGCTCCGGGTACCATGTGTAAAGGACATTCGAAGTGATTAACCCCCTCCGTCGTGTACAATAGATAGATTTTCATTAGGTCCCGTAACCCCAACTGTAACAAATACTTAATTTTAATGTGGGTGGCTGTGCACAATTTTCTTTCATGGCGCTCAATCTCAAGCGCAAAAGATCAGAACGAGCCGCTTCGCGCAAGGTATGAAGATGAAGTAAATTTGTTTAAGCCAATGCTAACTCAGGTTCTGAATGGTAGACGCGCAGAGTTGCTGAGGACGAATTGTCCGAACACTCTGAATCTGATCTGGACGAGGAACTGGACGGTAGTGAGAGTCTTTCTGAAGGTCCTCATGCCGAAGAAGATGAGGAGGAAGGAGAATGGGGTGGAATAGGTGCAGCGCCTTCACTGCCTCAAGAAAGCCTTGGAGGAGGAAGTGAAAAACGCAATAAACCGCCGACTGGAGAGGAGCTACGGGATATCAAGGATGCTGCCGACCTTTTCAAGTCGAATTCCTTCAAACTACAGGTAACTGCTGTTTTCCCTGGATGTAGTTGATATGAACATATCCTCTTATTAGATCGATGCGCTGCTTCCAAATGTTCGTCCGAAACCATCTAGAGTTCCACCCCTCGACCGATTTCTCCTCGCGCTACACTCATTCATCATGGAAATACCCTCAATACCTCAGCAACACCCTCTCGAAGCCTCACGCAAGATGCTCAAGAAAGGTGTTGCTGTTCCTTACATCCTTCCACTACCCACAGAAGAGACGAACTGGAAGGTCGGATATGGAACTCCGAGCGACATCACGCTTGTGGGTAGCTGGGCGAACAAAATGAGCGTGAGGCCGAAAGATGGTCTCATGTACGGTGTTGATCTTGCCATTGAGATGCCTGACGTGAGTGTAGCTTACTCTATGGAGTTTTTGCTAGTCGAGTATATTCTGATTCTTTCTTTTCGCAGGAGCTGTTCCAGGAGAAAGATTATCTCAATGGACGGTTTTTCCAAAAGCGAGCTTTCTATCTTTCAACTATCGCAGCTGCTATCAAATCCTCGAAGAAAAAACTGCATGTGGACCTACTTTACGACTCGCCTTCGGGTGATCCTCGCTTAACAAATTTAGTCCTTGTGCCAAGAAAAGGTGCATCCACCCCCTCGCTTTTGTTTGAGCTAAATGTATATCTTTATTCCCAGATAACTCCCCTTCAGACTTTACGAAGTTGAATGCAAAAGTTGTCCTCATACCCACCGTATCGCAAACGTGTCCAATACCGCTCAGTCGCCTCTCCCCATCACACTCCAATCTCCGTCTCACCTCCTCTTCCTCGCCTGATCGAGACGTTGCCTCCTCGTCAGCTCCTCGTCAAATACCCTCACCAACATATAATTCCGCTCTCCTTCGTGCCTTCGTACCTCGAGTACATCTCATCTCGACGCACGACCTCAAAAATGATTGTCCTGGGTTCGGTGACGCGGTAACGTTGCTTCGGATCTGGGGCAACCAACGCGGATTTGCTCCAGGGTCTCAGGATAAACTATGTGTATTCGGGTTTGAGGGCCGAGGAGCTTTGTGGAGTGCGGTCGCTAGTCTTGCCGTTCTTGGTGAAGAGCAACAGAAGAAGAGTGCCAGTAATGTTTTCGGACGCAGAAGGGCACTTGGAAGAGGGTTGAGCTCATATCAGATGTTCAAAGCTGCTTTAGATTTCCTGTGTGAGTTATACATCGGTCTACAACCTGGTTGAAGGTGATCTAATTGTGGATTTGTGTAGCGAAAGCAGATTTCGAGAAAGAGGCAATCTTCGTGAAGACCGCCAATGGCCAACGAGTGAGTTTTGATCGTACTACGTGGTGGCAAAACGCTTATTCTAAACTAGTTCCCCCCCGATGAATACAACTCGCAAGAGCAACCTACTTTCGTGGACTCAGCGTCGTTAGTGAACCTGCTTTCCGGAGTACCCAGGGGATCCTTGGAACTGGTATGTACAGAAGCTTGAACTTTCAGGCTGGGAGGCTTACCTCCATATCAGTTGCGATATGAAGCACTCGATACTCTAGAAACCCTGAATCAAACTACGATCTCCAGCGAATCCTTCAATAAAGTTTTCCTCAAAGATCATCGAAATCTTGCGACGCGCTTTGACAGTATTCTTCGGTCCGTTTTCGCTCCCCTACATCATCGAGCACAATAGTTCATACCTGGAAATAGCGTAGATCTTAGCAGCGTAAAACCGCGGAAAGCTTTACTCGATGAAACGATGGACACAGGCTCGGCCTTCGCCGCACTCCTTCTTTCCATCGACAAACTTCTCCACATGGGTCTCGGTGAACGCACAAAAGCTATCACCCTCCTTCTTCCCTCATCCTCCCCCCGCCCTATCCACCAAGCTCTCCCTTCGACATCCGATGTTGTATACATCGGGCTGGTTTATCACCCTCAGCATGCTCAGAGGCTCGTTGATCAAGGTCCCGCAGCAGGAGAACAGGATCAAGCTTTGCTCACAGCTTTCACGGAACTTTGGGGTGAAAAAGCGGAGCTGCGGAGATTTAAGGATGGGAGAATTGTGGAAAGTGTTGTATGGGATGTGAAGACTGCTGATGAACGTGCACATATCCCTACTGCAGTTGTTCGGTACCTGCTCCAGAGACATTTTGGTATCCCCGCCTCATCGAGCCAGGCTAATGCAGTACAAGGGTGGCAGACCGTCTTCGACTCCATGTTGAGATTACCTGAAGAAGTATCAAAAGTCTACTTGAATGGAGGGTTCCCTGTGGGTTTCAAAAGTGCATTGGGCGCGTTTGATGGGCTCGTAAAAACCATAAAAGAATTGGACGATGAACTTCCACTTGCGACACTCAACCTGAGTCCCATATGCGAAGCATTACGGTATACCAGCGTTTTCGCGCCCGTACCTTTAACGGATTCATTGGCTGGAGTTCTCCCTTCAAATGCGCGGTATCTTCCGCATTTGGATATCGTCATCGAGTTCGAAAAGTCGTCCAAGTGGCCTGATGACCTGAAAGCGATCCAAAAAATTAAGCTTGCTTTCTTCGAAATGGTTGCAGAACAATTGATGAAGAAGGTGCAAGGGCTGAAGGCAAGAGTCGTGACAGGCGATGGAGTGCACGAGAGCAATTTGGTGTTGGATCAATCATTTCTAGAGGTACTGACACCTGAAGGTTGGGCCTTTGCACTACGAATTTGGAATCCTCGAGAAGCTGTGCTGCTGGACCGTATTATTGCAGGGCACGACAAATTCCTTCCCCATATCAAACCTCTCCAACAGCACAAACAGAACAACCAGATAGGGAAAGAATATCATGACGCCGTATACGCCAAAGAAGTTTACACACGTCGATTTATCCATGGACCGCGACATCACCGCGCTATAACCTCCTTATGTCACCGCTACTCTGCTTACGCAGGTACGGTGCGTCTCGTCAAACGATGGCTTGCGGCACATTGGGTTTTAGGACCCGGAAAAGTCAGCGAGGAAGCTGTAGAATTGATTTGCGCTAAGATATTTGTGGGCGATGATGGCAAATATGTTGGCATGGATGTTGATTCGGAGTTGGCGATCAATCAAGCTGGGGTGCCCGGAACGAAAGAAAGAGGTTTCGCTTGTGTGGTAGATTGTTTGAGGAAGTGGAAATGGGAGGAAGGGATGGATGTTCCACTATATTCACCCTCATCAGATCCAGGACAGGCATTTTTGTCTGAGGTGGAGATGGGGGAGATGAGCGGGAGTGATAATGGTGTGAAGGGAAAGCTGAATGGAAGTGTTAAAGCGAATGAAGTGAAAGCGTCAAGTACTAGTGCTTGGACTATCTCGACGGGGTATGATAAAGAAGGGAAAATGTGGACTGGCCACGGGCCTGACGTGATAGTTGCACATAGAGTCAGGGCGCTTTCTCAGGCAACTTGGGAATACCTTGAAAGCCTTGAGAAGGGTGACATTAACATACAGGTAAGGATATCCTCCGATTGCTCGTAACGTTATTTTTAACCAGCGGGTCTCTAGGCCCTCTTCGTCCACCCCACGGACGATTATGATGTCGTCGTATACCTCAACCCGAGCGTTCTACCTCGCTACATGCACAACATAGTCGCCAATCCAGATATGTTGACCAAGCGTGGCAAGTACGCAAACAAAATATTAGATGGCCAGGGTGTAAGTGTCCGGCCCGGTTTTGATCCTGCGAGTATGCTCTTCAACGACCTTCAAGTTAGTTTTTCTTTCAATTGTATCCTGGCGCAAGTCAATTGATGGAGTGTCATTTTCAGAGAGTCTATGCTGACACATTCAAGATCTTCTACGATCCCTATGGCGGTGATCGTTTCGGCATAGTCTGGGATCCGAGCTTAGAACAACCAAGACCGTTTAGGGTTTTTGGAGGATTCTCGGGTCAGCCGATTCCCAAGGTGCGTGGACATCTTTCTTCTATAGCTATAAGCCCTGACACGCTGAGTAGGAGAATGGCAAGGACAAAAATAAGGGCTTAGTTACACTGAATCAAAAAGCGATCATCGGCGAAATCGAGAGGCTGGGGGCGGGAATGATTTCCAAGGTCTCACAAACATGATACTTCCTTGGACATTACATCCTGAAAGGGACTGTGGCAGTGCTACCTTGACTATCTCTCGCTTGACTATCTCTCGTCAAAATGCAATTAGATTTCCAACACTCTTCGAACCTCCCTCAGATTTTCCTCTTGCTCGCGCTGAAATGTTTGGCAAGTAGTTGAGGTAAGTTGACGACTGAAACGGAATTACAGTTATTGGGTATTAATGAAAGGCTATTTCTGAATCGGTTTCCAAAATGAGAAACTTATGGAAATTTTGCGGACCACAAGGTATCAACCACAGATGATACTATGATGTACGATGAAACTTCGACAGGATCCAGAAGTTGACCCCGGCAACAATATGCCAGAAGTCTTGGCCTTGTTTTTGACAATGGAAAGTCCGAGTAGAGAAGGCGACCAACGATCGTTAGTGCTGCCCAAAATTTCTGCATTCCACGATGAATCGGAACTGATTACGCACATGGAGCAAGTGAAGTTCTCGGACATCGATAGGATCCGCAAATCCTCCATACTCGCGCATCTGGCTCAGACAAAACCGCACACGAAATGACAATATCGAATCATAGTTACAGTGATAGACCACTTAGGTCGACAAATCGGCAAAGTACATGTGGCAGAGACATCTATACTAATAAATCCTGCGGGTGCGTCAAAACCCCGGGAAAAAACTTTTCAAAAACCCAGGGGAAAAGCTACCGCAGGCAACGTTGAAGATGAAGAGGCTGGGAAAGCAAGGGTTATCGCCTACATGACAACTGACCACGTACGCAACGTCAACTTCCACTTGCATGAACGACAACTTTTCATCAGACCAAACCTCTCCTTTGTCTTCTTCGTCCCGAGACGACATTCACCACCATCACGATCTCCACGCACACGCGCATCAGTCACCCAACAAACATTCCTAACCTGCCTCCGGAGCATGTAAATTAGGTTGAGCTCCCTGAACAGATTCCAACGCCCGGGAAGGTGGCACGCTATGGTAATCTACCCGCCCACTCCGCAACAGTGCAGAGCTCCCACCATATCCAGGTTCTGGAACAAGGAGTATCAACTGTGCTATAGGAGGTGCCATGCTCCGCAATTGTTTGCGAGGTTCTTGTGGTGACAATGGACTTCGGGATCGCCGGGTCTGCTTTGAGATTCCCTGCGTCCGTCTGGGCCAACACCGAACTCACATCATCCTCTCCATTGAAGGCAATTGGTAGGATGCCACAATGTAGAGGACGACGTGAGGGGTGGTCATGGTTCGGCTGTTTATTGTTGCGCGTGTGCGATGGGCTCGTGGTGGCGGCCATGCGTCAATGCATATTGAGGTGAGTCGACGTCGGATGCTAAAGGGAGAGGCATGGACAAAAGAAATGTCAGAGGACGGAAAAGGAAGAAAAGAAAGAACGTACCATGGACCAATGCCGAACGCTGAGTAGAGCTGCGAGTGGATGTTTATCAGTGGGTGAAAAGCAGGGAAGAAGGTGGCGTGTTACCGGGGCGATACTAATTGTTGAGCCTCGATGTTGCGTGCTGAAGAGCAAAGTAAAGGTAAGCAGGTGTAGACTGCTCATAGTGCGAAGGAAAAGAGGAAGCACACCGCTGTTGTTGTTAAGGAGACGTGAGGGTTGCAGATCTCAAGGGGAGGAGGGTCATCTTCGTGGTAGAAGAGCAAGGATGGCCTGAATCTCTTTCACACAACGTGAGGGTTAATATATCCGGACGCGGCGATTTGGATATGTTTGATGATGTGGGCTACCAACTGCTTCTGGAACGCAGTTCAACAAAGGAATGGTGGTTGACGTTCTATTCCTTTCTGGGAAGATCAGTTGCTATATAAGGTTCTCTGGAATGTTATGCAGGGTCATCGTTTCAGTGAAATGACCTATAGGTATACCATAATCTTCAACTTCTACAGATATCATTCAATTTTACATTGTTTAAACGACTTGCTCTTTGCCTGCTGGTCACTACCCCATGCATTTCATCGCCACAGAACCGGAAAAAAAGGCTATGCAAATAAAGAAGGATGTCGTATACAGTCTGCGCGAGGTCAATAATTGATGCTGTTAAGTTCTTTAAATAGTTTTCACAAGATAAAATTCCCATGGGCTGTACGTTGGCATGTTAGAATGTGTAATCACGATGTGTCTTGAATAATAAAGACCCTTCTTGGCACGCAACTTGATCAGTCGATCGTTTTGCCTCGTGCCTTCAAACTCCGGGTGACTGAAGATAGGGGCTATAATAGTGGGAGATTGTTATAAACTTGAAGGTAGATTTCCGATCGACACTTAATCGTAGTTGACGATATCTGGCAACATACAATTCTAATCGATTGGCGTAGGACACTTGACCTGATGACGTTGTTGGAAACGATCATTGTCATAACTTCAACCGTATCATGACGCCACAATCCGGTATCGATATCGATATAAAATAAGTACTTTTAACTCAAGCTACTGCCAAGCTATCTAGTGACTATCAGTCACAAATTTTCATTTGTTTGTCGCGAAACATTTCTGAAACTCAGATTTTTTGCCACTGTCTTTGAAGTCGCCGAGGACTGACTCTGATTCAACCGTGGCACCACCGACGTTCTTTATTCAGGGCCGTTTGAACTTATTGTATCGAAGAAGTTACGATGATGGGCTTTTCCCTTGTTCTCTGTTGTCATCGTGATTCATCATCACTCGTGCATGGGAAAAAGCTAAAACATCATTTCGTTCACTGGCAGTGTCACTGGACAATTGACAATATAAGTTTTTAGAGCGAACAGCCTTCAGAACCCCAGGAAGCCAATCTCACCCCGGTGCGCGAATTTCGGCCACCTCTGTTGGCTATTTAGATTTCTAGAATCTAGAAGGCTAGGGAGGGGTTGGTATCTAAATTTAGAGATACCAAGCGGCCCGGGTGTGGAGATGACACTCTGGCCACACAGTTAGTAATTCATTCACACACTTCTCCGCTACTCAGTATTCATTTACGGACTTGATAAGAATCATAACGCAGTGAGTCATAACCGTCTCTCAAGCACATGCCCAAGCACCAGTGATGCAGCGATATTGGAGGTATCTTATTCTGAAGATACTCTCGATGGTGCGCGTCTCGTTATGCTCTTCTTATTCGCAGCCGATTCGTTGTTCGCTGCGTATACTCCAGCCGTAACAACCTGCGGGTTTCCAGGCGTGAGAATTCATTCTTTCGATAAGTAGATAAAGATCAGCAGTCCTACCGGTCAGGGAGCATCTTTATCTGATGTTATCTACCCCCGTGCTTCCTCAGGAGATACTGGCTCTCATTGTCCGTCTTTTGAGACGTAATGGTCAGGCTCTCCTTAACCTATGCCTCACTTCTTCATGCTTTCTCGGCGAAGCGCGAAATTTACTCTACTCGGATATCAGGATACGCAAAATCCGATTCACGCTCTCGCGAAACAATAATCCTATCCTCCTCGAAGTCGCAAAATCTGACAAGTTACTCCTGACATTGACCGATCATAACACTTCCCTTGCGGCACTCGTTCAAAATTTCGCCTATCTCACCGATTTTCCCTGCAACAATGATGAGTACATGAGCCTCGTCAATCGTACCTTCCGGTTAATAAACAATGTGAAGCATTTGACTATATGCTCCGACGTGGTCATCCCAGGACTTTTCGATGGCTGCACCTTCCAGCTCGAATCATTGTGCTGTACCGCCACAGACTCTCTAAAACACTCTGCCGGTCAAAATGAAATTTGTCGCTTTCTTTCCACACAGCCCAATCTTAAATCACTTCTACTTGACTGGCAACAAGGTCCTCTGCCTCTTTCTCTGTGTCCTAAACTGAAAACTATACGCGGAGGTTATCATTCGATTGAATGCCTCCTTCCTGGACGTTCCACTGTCCGACACCTCGAGTGGATTCGACATGAAACACACAGAGGTCTTCCCATACCTATTCATACGCTCTCGACTGAGCTTTCGAACATAACTGTCTTGGCTCTGGGGGGAATAAACGATCGCATTCCTCTCAAAAGCTTGACCCCGTACCTCAAATCACTACGTGTCTTGAGGCTGATGGGATTTGCGAAAGGCCGGGTTCGAAAAATCTCGCTTATTAAAGTATCATTGTCAACTAAAGTCAATTGCAACATTCTAGGGAATCGATGAACTCGAACATGATGTATCCAGACTCTCGAAGCTTCGTACGTTTGTTTGGTCAACCGAAAAATTCCGCTTTTCACAGTCCGATCCCGACCAACGCTCCCTGGGACAAGATCTGGAAAAACAAAGGACGTTGACCGAATCATTGTTCACAAAAATGGATACACTGGGCAAGGTTTATTTTCAAGTTGGTGACAAGCTTTTTAACTATGCGTATTGGAGGAGGGGTGAAAGTGAGCCCATGTACGTTGATCATCACGATGCCTTGGTAGCGAACGGCCTTTCTTCTTGGCACAGCTAAAACGCTAACTTTCGCTTTTTACAATGTTGAGTTTCGCTTTTAACTTTTGATGTCTTGAAACTTCGTAGTGTAAGATTAGATCCGATGTACCTTTTTAATCACAGAAGTAGCAAAAGGAATTATAGAAGCCAACAAAGATTCCGAGTCGTTGGTTCCGTTGATTTGTCATTTTTGAAATATCCGACTCGAGTCAGCTTAGAGACTCCCTGGTGCCTGAACCCCCTACCGACCTGTGATAATATCCAAAGGTCAGTATACACTCTCGCTGTCAAGAGACTTACCTTTGGAGGACCCTTTCGAATCCCTGATCATAAGGAGGTAAGTACCGTTGCCGGATCGGAGCTTGAAGTAGGTAGCCTCGTCAGCTCGTCTGTGGCGCTATGCGGAGCATTTCTCTTTCGCTGATGCTATCAACCTGCGTGCTTCCTCAAGAGATACTGGCTCTCATTATTCGCCTCTTGAGACACAATGCCCAAGCTCTTCTAAACCTATGCCTCACTTCTTCATGCTTCATCGGCGAAGCGCGAAATCTACTCTACTCGGAAATCAGAATACGCAAATCCCGATTCACAACTCCGCAAAACAGTGATTCTATCTCGATTGATGCCGCAAAATCCGACAAACTACTCACGACTTTGACCACCCATAACACTTCCCTTGCGGCACTCGTACAATCTTTTGCTTGTCTCACTGATTTTCCCTCCAACAATAAAGAGTATACGAGCCTCGTCAATCGTACCTTCCGGTTAATAACCAATGTGAAGCGTTTGACTGTATGCTGTGGATTGATCGTTTCGGGACTTTTCGACGGCTGTACCTTCCAGCTCGAATCGTTGTGCTGTACCGCCACAGGTACTCCGACACGCGCTGCCGCTCAAGATGAAATTTGCCACTTTCTATCCTCTCAGCCCAATCTGAAATCAATTCTTCTCGACTGGCCAGAAAGCCCTCGCCCCTTTACTCTTAAACTGGACACTACACGCGAGGTTTATCATCCGGTGAGACACTCGACTTCAAACTGACGGAGATCTTCTCATACCCATTCGTAAGCTCTCTACCGCAGCGCTTTCCAACGTGACTGTTTTAGCTCTCAAAGGAATGCACGATCGTATTCCTCTGAGGAGCTTGATCCCTTACCTCAATTCACTACGCGTCTTGAGGCTAATGGGATTTGGAGATTGGGTACGAAGGTTCCCCTTTTTCAGATTGTCCACCAAATGTTAATCCGTGGCATTGTAGGGAATGGTTGATCTGGAAAACAATCTTCCAAAGTTCTCGAAGCTTCATACATTTGTCTGGTCATCCGGAAGTTTTCGCCTCTCATATTCTAATCGCGACGAATACTCTTTGGGACAAGGTCGGGAACAACAAAAGAGATTGACTGATAGGTGGTTCACAAAAATGGATACGCTGGACAAAGTTTACTTTCAAGCTTGTGATATACGATTTGGTGTGGGTTGTTATACGTGTTGGAGAAGAGGTGATAATGAACCAGTATACGTGGATCATAAAGAGACCTTGGTGGCGAATGGTCTCTCTTTTTGGTTTGGCTAGAATACTAGCTTTTGCGTTTATGACGTTAACGCTCGCATTGTAACATTAGACGGGAGTATGTAAGAACATGTCATCTCTGTTCGTGTTTGAACACGCTCAAGATTCGCCCATTTATTCAACTTGTTCGCCCGGGAACAGGATTACTTCCGTACCTCCCCGAAAGGCCGAATAACACAATCTAAATAAATTCAGAAAGCGACTTTCAGTCACCTGAAAGATCATGCATGCATATACATGGTAAAAAGAAAATAATTGTAGTAATCAAAATTCTTCAATATCATCGTTCTCCAACCAATTACCGCCCACATCATCACCATCACCATCGCCATTTCCAGGTCCCTTCGCCAAACCACCATTAGCCTCACCATCGTTCAGAGCGATAAACTGTTGTAGCTCTTCTTCCTTGCTAACCCCATCTTCATCAACTTGCATTCCCATCTTATCATCTCGCGTGAAGGTTAATTTCGAGAACAACGAATGAGATGGAGGAAATAAGGATTCCTTGTCTTTTCGCATTTGTTGTTGCTGTTGCTTCAATTTCAATATAGCTCCTAGTTCTAAAGTGACTTCCGAACGACTCCATCTTGATGCATTCTATTCCACAAGAGCATCAATGATGTGAATCTCCAACCAAATAAATAAAAGGCACATACCATAGATAACGACTCCTCCGACCCCAGACCTCTATGGTTCATCATCCAATACCTCGTATCACTAACAGCATTCCAAGCCTCCTTCTCCTTCTTCAAATACTCAAAATAATCCGATTTATAAACTTTTTGCGAACGGCGAGGAACGGGAGACGGTAAAGAATGCAAAACGCCAAGTGTCAAGAGATGAAAGCGATGCGGATTGGCTTGATACCACTATCGAAAACTTTAGGAAGAGAAAATGGTGCGGTGTAAAGGCAAACGCTGACCATTTCGCCACCACTGCTATCCACCCAACTTAACCAATCAATCACACCATCACATTCCTCCATCTCATTACAAAATTGACTGTAATTTTGATGGATATAGAGTGAAAATAAGGAGGAGTCGATAGGAGAGTCCGCATATAAAGACTTTTTTTCAAATAAAAAAAGTGAAAACTCAAAATTTCGGAAATAAAAAAGAACACAAATGAACATACGTCAATATCCACGCGACTAGCTCGTCTTTCATGTTCTTTAAGATGTGGAGGTAATCTAGGAGGATCTTTGAGCTTCACGTCCAAATCCTTTTCTCTCTTGATATCCTTCGCCGACGCCGACGCACTCGACGGATCGCCTTTTCCTGAAAATGAAAAAAATGCGGTCATTTATTTTAAATTCAAAGTAGACCATCAAAAACGACGAGAAACGCACGCTTGTTATACAAGACTCTCCCAATCAAATGAAACAACGCCAAACTAGACTCCCGCCTCGTAACAGCTTCCATAACTTGAGTAGATCCAACACCGCGTTTTTTCCCTTTCTTGGATTTTTTGCTGGCTACAGAGTTGAATTGGAGTGCCATGATCGCACTTCTGATATCGCCGTTTGAAGACTCGACGATAGCGTCGATGATCTCTTTCGTTGGAGTCACTATATCAGAATGAGATGACGAAGATGAACGTTGAGAGAAATGTCGGTCAATGAGAGCTGTTAAGGCCTTTTTCATGAGAGTCGGAGCTATAGGATTGAACCTAACGATCAAAAACAATGTAAGTTAGAAAAAAAGAATGGAAGAGAAGAGACGGTCGTACGCAATTTGAGTCACGTAAGGGCCCATCAGCAAATCCCTCGGTAACACAGTCCTAATATCGAGAATATCATTTTTCTCTCGACTCCACGCATACCCGCCAGCGCCTCCTCCATTCGTCAGTACCTCATCTCGTGTTTCACCACGCATCGTAGCATCGCTCATGATAATCACAATTGGTACTGGTGAACTCAATTGTGAAGTTGATTTGATGAATGCGCGAAGTGAGGCATGGAATTGATCTTGTAATTTTGGATGAAGGATGTTTGGAAGGTCTTCCAGCAGGATTACATGCTTTGAGGGGAAGGAGGGGGTATTTGACTTTCGTTGAGTTGAGGTGGATGATACAGGTGGAGTTGCCGCAGGTATGTCGAAGACGCTACGACAGCTCATGGCTCTGTTGAGGAACGTCTCGAATTTACTGAATGCAGACTCATAATCTCCATTAAAGTCGAAGGAAGAGTCTGTAGAATGCATTAACAGACGCCAATGAACGTCAATGCAAGTAAGACACGAACCCCAAGTTGAAGACGAGGCCTCTCCTGTAGCACTCTTCCATTCAAGGACCTCAAAGCCCATCTCACGGGCGAGTAACCGTACCGTGGCAGTTTTGCCTGAGCCCGAGGGACCGGTCAAGGCTAGAATTCTCTGCTCATGGTCAGTGGGAATCACACAGCAAAGTCAATTCCTATATTCACCCTATAGCGCCGTAGTTTTCCTGAGGGACCTCCGTCAAATGCTTCCAAGAACCAACGACGAACATCTTCGACCTTCCGCACATGCACAGCTAGTTCAGCCTAGACGGTACGATGAGCTTGAATGAAATGATATGAACCAGAGGCGGGCGAACCTCAGTTTTTGGTTCATAGATGTCTACCCATAATCTATCGTCTAAAACGCGATTGAGTCACGAAAACGACGCGTCGTAAGCTGGTAGAATCCGAACCGAGGATGAACTCGTTAACGAGACCACGATCTGTAGGAACATCCACCGCCTTTTCTTTCCCCTTGCGTTTCTTTGCCGGTGGTGGCTGAGATGACTGCGAAAGCTGGGCAGAGGCTCCTTTAAAGCTATACTAGAAATGCCAGGAAAATCAAATTCTGTCGAGCCTCTACTTGTAGGGACTCACATACCGCCGTGAGTGGGTTGAACCGCTTCTGGGAATCTGAAGACGGCGGGCCTGAAGCCGCAACAGCTAATTTAGCGACAACAGGTTTTGCCTTGACTGGTTTTTTTTGAGATGCTGGTTGGGATCTGGGAGGCATGTAGCAAGGGGCAAACACGAGCATCAATATCATGATATCAATCAATACAAGTACTACCTAGCGTATAACTACCGTACAGATACCTAACCAAAACCTTTCGTATGCCAAATCAAACCATCCACTTGCTGATGACCAACGTTGTGGCCAAAGCCTGATGAGGCTAAGTAATCGGCAAGCTTGCTAACGCAAACGAGTCTAGAACTTGAAGTGCCGCTTTTGCAGCACCAAATAATCCTGGCTGCCCGGTGTATACAAGGCAACAAGGGTCAATCCGCGGAGTCAAAAAAGAACCCGCGTGGGATGAGTTTTTTTGCACGGTCCTTTACCCTCGAAGCCTAGTCGACTCAAGGGTAGGGCACTGCAAAGAGAAGTGGGATGGCAGATGTATGCATAAGACTATGCACTGGCAACGAAAAGGATTTGGTTAGTATGTCGTCAGCACTCAAGACGATACGAGAATGAGCTGCCGTTGAGTCAACCGCGCTGAGGTGATGGTAAGAGTCCAAGTCTCGGAGATATCGATATCGATTAAGTAATGCTTATACATTACATGCCTGGGAAAATATAGATTGGAACTCAGCCTGAACTCAGCGTGGCGAAAACACAGCAAGTACGAAAGATGTGGATTTTTTGCCCTTCAGGTCCACCTCGTCGTCAAGAATGAGTTTAGTATTTTATGTCAGGAAAGCCATTGCGGTTTAAATTTGCGCACGGAATCTTCCGATTAGGCTTACTCTTATCATTATCATCTGATTATCGTTATCATTATCATTGACTCTACATTGATCCGGAGTGTATTATGCAGTCCAGTCCCTCGAACAATTCTATACTTGTAAAACTTGTCTTTATGTTCTGTAAAAGTTGTACAACTAATGATATCCATTTTCCGACGAGATTTTACAGAAATGCGCGGCGGAAGCGTTCAAGGCTTTAAGCACCTCTTAATCCATCCATGGTCGTTTACGTAAATCCACGCCATGGATCATGACAGTCATGGCGTGGCATCCACAAGCCATGGCATTCGTGGATACCACGTGGATATCCACTGCCGCGTACAACACTGGCTGATCGTCCTTCCCTACTTTGAGTACCACGGCCTCTTTTACACCATGGATCACGATAGTCCATCTTCCAAGTTTTGATGTTCATTATAATCAGCATAAGAACACACACATTCAGTCCTTTCCGCCCTGGACAGCCTGGTGTCGGACGCTTTTGGAGCTCGTTCCTTCACCTGTAGAATCATCAATTGTCCGGCGTCGCCACTCAAGGCGTTGCACCACATAGGTCAATCCACGGAGGAAGATTTGGGAGCCAAAGGTATCAAGGAGAGCTCGGGCGCAAAATACGAGTCAGAAATTAATGTAGCGTTCTCGAAGGAGATATTCTCGACTAAATCCACTCCAGAGCCATCCGGTGTATCACGTCGATGGGACGTTACGCCGAGAGTATCCCCAGCGAATCCCCTAGTGCGCTCTAAAATCTATGCATAAGAATAGACTGACAGTCGCTCGATCAGCTGGCTATTGCGCTTGGAATCTCCCACTCCTTGTCTCCAATCGCCGGTCAAGAATGAAATTTACTAGAGTAATACCCATGTGGCTTTCTGGAGATACGACGAACTTAGGACTTTATTGAGTTTGGAAGGACCGGAAGGACGTACCAGTCAGAATCACGATGCTAGGAGTGCAATTTATAGAAGGCAGGAACCTGAAGTTGACCTGAAAATGTTGTCCTCCGGGCTATCTCTGACAGGCCGGCAAGATGGAAATGTACCTATACTCTCATGCTCGAAACATATTTAAGACGATCGCATCCACTATCAGGATGTCGGTATGGATTTCCTACCAACTCTCGCCGCTTCAATTTCTTGTCTTGTATGCGTCGGATGGCTTCTCGACCGCCGTCGACTTTCCAGGTCAGGCAGTCTGCCTCTTCCACCAGGTCCAAAAGGCTATCCTATCATCGGCAATCTTTTCGATCTTCCAACACAAAAAGCATGGCTCACATTTGATCGCATGTTCAAAACGTATGGTGAGCTATGAAGATAATTAGTTTCCTTATGTTCTATTTTGTTCAAGTGCACAATAGGCGACATGGTTTACCTGAACGTACTCGGACAGAATTTTTTGATCTTGGGAAACCCAAAAGTGACGAACGATCTTTTCGAAAAACGATCGAAGAACTATTCAGATAGGATGCGATCTCCGATGCTAATGGATTTGTGAGTTACTCGCGGCATCATGAAAAAGGATAATTCTAATACTCGTTGATCTTCTTGGCTTAGAATGGAATGGGGTTTTAATTTCGCTTTGTTACCTTACGGCTCCGGTTGGCGAGATCGACGCCGTGCCTTCCAGAACCTATTCCACCAGAATAATGTCAACAGGTACCTACCTGCCCAGTTGAGGAGTATACGCGTCTTTGTCCGAAATGTAATGGAATCACCGGACGAGTTCAGCGATTGGATACACTTGTGAGGGATCCCCTCTATGTGGCAATTGGCTACTGATATTTGTCTTTCAGTTCCACCTCATCTTCAATCATGGAAATAATATATGGCATGAAAACTGAGCCTGGAGACCCATATGTTGATAATGCCGAGAAGGCTCTCGAGGGTTTTAACGAAGCAGCTGTTCCGGGCAGATTCTTAATTGAGATGTTTCCTCTCATGAAGCACATTCCGAGCTGGTTTCCCGGAGCTGGGTGGAAGAGACAAGGGCTTAATTGGAGAGACAATAACCGTGAGGTCCGCCTTAACGCATTCAATATCGTCAAGGATCAAATGGTGAGCGCTACGCTTTGTTATACCACCTACTACTTGGTAAACGGAATACTTGCAGAATGAAGGTACGGCCCCACCGTCGGCCTGTAGGACGTTGATTGGAAATTTGCCGGATTCAACCGCGCCCGACCGGGTTGTGAAAGAGGATATTGCTATTGATACATGCGCCGTGTCCTTCATAGGTGAGCTTCCAGTATTATACGTTACGTTAGCTAATGACGATCACATAGGCGCTGCTGAAACTGTATGAACTCGAATTTTCTATCTTTGTTTCCTCCATTTAAACCCCTTCCTAGAGTCATTCCGCCGCCCGGGTATTCTTCATGGCCATGCTCCTGAACCCAGAAGTTCAAAAGAAAGGTCAAGCTGAACTTGACAGGGTACTCAATGGACGTCTTCCGGAAGCAAACGACAGCCCGAGTTTGCCCTACATCAACGCAATGGTGAAGGAAACACTACGGTGGGGCTTGTGATACCCCTCGGTATGTGGTGGAAATTTTCTTTTTGTATCTTCTTGAATGATGATCGTAAAGCAATACCCCATGCTGCCATTGATGCTGATGAGTATAACGGATACTACATACCGAAAGGGACAATCGTCATTGGGAATTCCTGGTGGGTCTATTTCAGTTCGCATGCTTCTTTGCTGATCGTTGATTCACTGCTCAGGACATTCATGCATGATCCGGAAGTCTACAAAAACCCGCATGAGTATATACCTGACCGCTTCCTAAAAGATGGAAAATTGGACACTTCTGTTCGAGACCCATCAACGGCTATATTTGGATATGGTCGAAGGATTTGTCCTGGCAGATATTTCGCTCTCAACGCACTCTTCTTGATGATCGCACACACGTTGGCTGTTTTCGATATCAAACCTGCATTGGATGAGAATGGGAATGAAATAAAGGTCGAAAATGATGTTACGGGTGGATCTCTTTCGTATGTGTGATTTTTTGATTTGATTTGACTGCACGACTAAGGTTGTGGTTTTTTAGACAACCTATACCTTTCCGGTGCAGGATCGTGCCTCGCTCGGAGGCGGCCATTGACTTGATACGTAACAGCGATCTCATGGAGTGAGCGGCGTAGGACTGTAAGCATCTCAGTTGTATTCTGAAAACAACAAACGACCATTTGTTACGTACCATGCGAAATCAAACCTCGCAGACACCTATTGAACTTATCACGGCTCATTCCTTCCCCCCTTGATGAATTTCATGTTCTCATATAGTCCACCCAACTCAACCGACGTACGTCTTCGACTTTCCGCACATGCACAAAAAATTCAGCCTAGATGGTACGATGAGCTAAGGAGCTTGAATGGGACGAAATGAATCAGAGGCGGGCGCACCTTAGTTTTTGGTTCATAGATGTCTACCCATAGTCTATCGTCTAACAACGCGTTGAGTCACGAAAACGACGCGTCTTAAGCTGGTAGAATCCGAACCGAGGATGAACTCGTCGATGAGGCCACGATCAGTAGGAACATCCACCGCCTTTTCTTTCCCCTTGCGTTTCTTGCTGGTGGTGGCGGCAGAAGCTCCTTGAAAGCCATACTAGAAATTCCGCGAGGCTTCAAACCTACCCATTAAGGGTGTGAGAGCGAGCCTGCGAGCGTCAGCAGCAGAGCAAATAATCTATGCATGCATGTCAAGAAAACCACCTGGATTTAGTATGTACGGCATTTTCCGACATTGCCGTCCTTCTCTATTTTAAGCACCGCCTCCTCTTTTACCCCTGGACCACGTTACTTCATCTTCGAAGTCTCGATTTTCATTCCAATCAGTAACGTTGCACCATATAGGTCAATCTATGGAAGAAATTTGGGAGTCAAAGGTATCAAGGAGAGTGCGGGCGCAAAATGTCAGTCAGAAAAAAATGCAGCGTCCTCGATGGAGTTGTCCTCAACTAAATCGCGTTTTCCACTCTGGAGTCGTCCGGTACACCACATTGATGGGGCGGTATGGAGAGAGTATTCTCGGAGCGGTGTACTCTAGAAATCGAAGCATAAAGATAGGCTGGCAGTTGCTCGGCTAGCTGGCTATCGCATTTCGAGTCTCTCACTCCTTGTCTTCTTCCTCCAATCACCAGTCAGGAAGGACAGGAAGGACGTACTAGCCAGAATCACAGTGGCAGAAGTATGATTTATAGAAGACAGTAATCTGAAATTGACCTAAATATGTTGTCCTTCGGGCCTTCTCTGTCAGGCCGTCAAGATGGAAACGTACCAATACTCTCATGCTCGAAACACATTTAAGACGGCCACACCCACCATCAGGATGTCGGTATGGATTCTCTGCCGACTCTCGCTACTTCAATTTTTTGTCTTGTATGCGTCGGATGGCTTCTCGACCGCACTCGACTCCCCAAGCCAAGCAGTTTGCCTCTTCCACCAGGTCCAAAAGGCTATCCCATCATCGGCAATCTTTTTGATCTTCCAACATACAAAGCATGGCTCACATTTGATCGCATGTTCAAGACGTATGGTGAGCTGTGAACATCTTGGCTCCTTTTGTTCTATTTTGTTTAAGTGCACAATAGGTGACATGGTTTACCTGAATGTACTCGGACAGAATTTTTTAATCTTGGGAAACCCGAAAGTGGGGAACGATCTTTTCGAGAAACGCTCAAAGAACTATTCAGATAGGATTCGTTCTCCGATGCTATTGGATATGTGGGTTACTTGCAACATGATGAGAAAATTTCATTTTCCACTAATTTCTTGGCTCAGAATGGAATGGGGTTTTAATTTCGCTGTGCTGCCCTACGGTTCCGGTTGGCGAGATCGTCGCCGTACCTTCCAAAATATATTCCACCAGAACAATAGCAACAGTCACCTACCTGCTCAGCTGAGGAGTACACGCACCTTTATTCGAAATTTAATGGACTCACCGGACGAGTTCAGCGATTGGATACACTTGTGAGGGCCCCTCGATTTGTCAATTGTCTACTGATGTTGGTCTTTCAGTTCCACCTCATCGTCAATCATGGAAATAATATACGGCATGAAAATTAAGCCTGGAGACCCATATGTTGATAATGCCGAGAAAGCCATTGAGGGTTTCAACATAGCAGGTGTTCCAGGTACATTCTTCGTCGATACTTTTCCTGTCATGAAGTACATTCCGAGCTGGTTTCCTGGGGCCGGGTGGAAGAAACAAGGGATTAATTGGAGGAACATTAACCGTGAAGTCCGCCTTAAAGCATTCAATCTTGTCAAGGATGGAATTGTAAGCGCTACGCTTTGATATATCATCTACTATCCCTGGTTAATGGGACCTTTGCAGAATGATGGTACGGCCACACGGTCTGCCTGTAGGACGTTGATCGGGAATCTGCCGGACTCAACCGCGCCCGACCGGATTGTGAAAGAGGATATCGCCATTGATACATGCGCCGTTTCCTTCATAGGTGAGCCTCCAGCATTACACGTTTACCTGGCTAATGACGGTCACGTAGGAGCTGCTGAAACTGTATGAAGTCAGAATTCGTATCTTTGTTTCCTACATTCAAACCTTTTCACAGAGTCTTTCCGCTACCCTGGTATTCTTCTTGGCCATGCTTTTGAACCCAGAAGTTCAAAAGAAAGGTCAAGCTGAACTTGACAAGGTTCTCAATGGACGTCTTCCGGAACCAAATGACAGCCCGAGTTTGCCCTACATAAACGCAATGGTGAAGGAAACGCTGCGGTGGGAGCTTGTGATACCCCTCGGTATGTGGTGGAAATGGTTTTTCTTTACTTTTCCTACAATTGATGATTCTCAAGCCGTTCCCCATGTCGCCACTGATGCTGACGAGTATAATGGATACTACATACCCAAAGGGACAATTGTGATGGGAAATTCCTGGCGAGTCGATTTCTGTTTGCATATTTGTTTGCTGATCCTTGACTACTCTTAGGTCATTCATGCATGATCCGGAAGTCTACAAAAACCCAGAAGAATATATACCCGACCGTTTCCTGAAAGATGGAAAACTCGACGACTCTGTTCGAGACCCATCGACAGCTGCATTCGGATATGGGCGAAGAATCTGCCCTGGGCGGCATTTTGCTCTCAATGCGCTTTTCTTGATGATCGCACACACGTTGACTGTTTTCGATATCAAACCTGCATTGGATGAAAATGGGAATGAAATCAAGTTCGATTATGATGTTACGGGTGGACTTCTTTCGTATGCGTGAAAATGTTATCTGATTTGATTATACAACTCACGTTATGATTTTTTGTAGGCAACCTGAACCTTTCCGGTGTAGGATCGTGCCTCGCTCGGAGGCGGCCATTGATTTGATACGCAATAGTGATCTCATGGAGTGAGCGGTGTAGGACTGTAAACACCGTCTCAGTTGTATTCCGAAAACAATGAACGACCATTTGGTATATACCATGCGAGATCAAACCACACAGATGGGTCAGGATGAATTGGGGTGATTTTGCATGCGAAGATACTTGTAAGTATATAAACGCTGCAAGGGCGGTACCGAAACTCACTCATGAGCCAGGCAAAATTTTGAACTTGTAGCTTGTGATGGACTTATTGAGACTCTGATAGTACCGTAATACACAGTATATTAAGCAAGTGCTGCTCTAAATGTTTAGAGGCGTAAGGATGAGGTCGTGGCTACACTGGTGAGACGATATCTATTGAACTTATTACAAGGTGAAACGGCTCATTCCTCAACCCTTTCTTGAATTGCATCCTCTCATAAAGTTATGGAATGACCGACGGAGTTTCAAAAATATAGGGTTTAGAACGAAATCTGGAATTCCGAACCCTCAGACCGTTACCCAATACCAAGAGAAAAGCAACCGCTATCTAATAAGCGCGAGCTGCCCACATGCCTTTCTTGATTCACAGCGTTCTGAATATATGACTCAAACAACATATTCCATTCGTAGCACAAAGTCGCGGCAAAGGACAAGAACGCGTGGTCATGTGATGGGATGAGAGATTTGAACCAGCACGTGACTGAGAAACGCGACTGCCTCGCGGTTCTGCAGTTTGGCGGAGTACCCAGATTTACCCACAGGCGTTAGGCCGTCCTCCGCAGATACCTCCGTCGTCGCCATGAACATCGACTACAAGCGTCGCGTCGCCGTCATGCAGTCCAACCAGCACCACCCTCACAACCCCCAGCTCTACCCTCAGCGCCGGAATCCATTAGGCTCAACGAATAACCTCCTCCAACAACCCTTACAGCAGTCCCCGCCCAGACCACCACCAAAAGCGTCATCACCACGGCTACAGCGCCAGAACAATAAAACAACTCCCCCGACACCGCCAAAAGTCATCGTCGACAGCCGCAATGAGTATCAACTCGTCCGAGTCGGCTTCCTCGGTGAGGGAGGCTTTGCGCGAGTATTTGAAGTCAAGGATCCTCGGGGCAGAAGGCTCGCATGCAAGGTAGTTACTAGGGATTCACTAAAGACCAAAAAAGCGAAAACGAAAGTTAGTGGTGTCAGCCCCGCCGTTTCAAGCATTCGTTTTGACTCTTTTTCGCCAGCTTTGGGCAGAAATTAAGATCCATCGCTCATTGTCGCACCCTAACATTGTCGGGTTTCACGATTGTTTTGACGATGAAAGCAACGTGTATATGGTCCTCGAGTTGTGTACATCTGGATCCCTCATGGATATGCTTCGTCGCCGCCGCCGTCTCACAGAACCAGAAACCCGCTACTTCATGGTTCAACTCATTGGAGCATGTCATTACATGCACACGCATCAAGTAATCCACAGGGATTTGAAACTTGGAAACTTGCTTTTGGACGCGGATATGAATATCAAAGTAGCCGATTTTGGTCTTGCTGCGCTGATCGAGAACCCGGGTGAAAGAAAGAAGACCATATGTGGAACACCGAATTACATCGCGCCCGAAGTCCTGTTCGATACCGCGAATGGCCACAGCTTTGAAGTCGATACCTGGTCCATTGGCGTCATTCTTTATACCCTAGTCATCGGTAAACCTCCGTTCCAAACAAAAGATGTGAAGGAAATCTATAAGTAAGTCGTCCGAATGTTGCGCCGCACTTACGTTGACCGCTGACTTCGCTTATACAAGACGTATACGCGATAATGAGTACGAATTCCCAGCTGACCGCAAGATTGGTTCCGGCGTGAAAACCCTTATTCAACAAATTCTTACTCCAGATCCTTCACAGCGACCCACCCTCTTCGAGATTTTAGATCATGTCTTTTTCACTCAAGGACCCGTTCCCTCTTATATCCCGCCCTCTGCCCATGATAGCGTCCCCGATTTCTCGAGTATCACCCCTGATATGTCCGATAATAACTTCAAACGCCTACGCCGCTTCGTCTTCTTAGACCACAGTGCAGCCCTTCCCAATAATAGTGGAGCGCTACCCCAGAATTCCAACGGCAGGAATATCACGAGTACCATCCAACAGCAAGAGAAAGAATTCCAGAAAGCGATCCAGCCAGGTTCTCCTATATCCGTTTTGCTCAAGTCAGCCAGACAACCCCTTCTTATGGGACTTCCACAAAGTGGCTCGGACGGTATTCCGCCTGGTGCCAATCCGAAGGAGAGCGCACTTCTTAGGAAGTTGCAAGCCGCAAAGGAGAGCCCTTTGCGTCGTAACTACACAAACGGCGATGACGATTCAAATACGGAAGAGGATAGACGAGCGAAGAAAGCTCTTGAAGCGCAAAAGGCGCGGATTGTCGCTCAGATGGCTCCTGTTCGCGAAGAAGCTGAGGAAGAAGCTGAGGGCGTCGAAGATGAACAAAATCCTTTTGGATCAAAAGACAAGTATGCTCACCTCGCGGAAAAGCTCGCTTCAACCGCACCCGCACCATTATCTGCAACAACGACGCCCCCTCGCCCATTACCTCAAATCCCGATACAAAAAGAACGCGTTGCATTAGCCCCCGCCAGGGTTTCCAGGGATAATTTACCTGCATCTTCAGGTTTTGGAGGTTCAACGGTAACGTTGCCTAGAAGCGCAAGCACGGCGACGGATTTGAAGGGTAAAGCCAAGGAAAGGTTTGTGAACGTACGTGGGGAGAAGGAAAACGTCCCCACAGCCTCAGGTGGGCGATAATCCATATTTGTCCAGCACTGCATATCTAACACTGCACTTTGTAGTCATGTCTCTGCCGTCCTTAGGCTCCAAGGCAGCCGAGAAACGACCCGAACCTTCGATAGGGTTCGAGAACTTGACGAAGCTCGGTGGATTTGATGCCGCTGCGCAGGTGTTGACTACCGCGTTTGAAGCGAAGGCTGCGGGACGCGTTTTCCGTGACTATTCGGAAATCCCATTACCAGAGGAGAAAGTGTTTATTGCTTGCTGGGTTGATTACTGTAACAAGTATGGGATGGGTTATGCTCTGACGGATGGGAGTGTTGGTGTGTACTTCAATGATAGTACGAGTTGTGTGATGAGTCCCGATAAAGTGTGCGTATTGTCTATTTGTGTGGTGACCGTTGCTGATGGGTTCTTATTCAGGCATTTTGACTATATCACTTCGCGGCATCATGGAAATGCATATGTTCGAAGATCGTATACCGTCGATGTTTATCCTGATGAATTGAAGAGCAAGGTGTATTTGTTGAAGAGTTTTGAGGGGTATATCATGGAGAAATTGTTTAATCAGCGTGATTACATCTTCGAGGATAAGGAGAGGACGAAGGGAATGGAGTGGGTGCATAAGTATTTGAGGATGAAGCATGTGATCGTGTTCAAGCTATCGCATGATATTCTTCAAGTAAGTATTCTCCTTGCTGCCTTTACAATTTCATGCGACTAATGACTCTTATAGTTCAACTTCTACGATCACTCGAAACTCATACTCTCATCACACGGTCTCCTCGTTACTCACATTGACAAGAACTATAACTTGACGCGACATACACTTTCAGACATCATGGCCCAGTCTCTCGATGCACGTACTTCCGATCCGGAACAAAGCAAGTTTAATCAGAAATTGGTGGATAAATTGAAATATTGCAAAGAAGTACTTGTGAGTATAAGAGAAGCGAGTGCGGGTGTGGCGGCGAAACAGGGTGCTGGTGGTGGCGCGACATCGAATGGTGTGAACCAACAACAGGCGGAACGAGTGGTCGTTCAGCAGCAGAAACAACCGGAACGTGAACGTGCAGAGAAGATTTCCAATGTACGGGGGAAACAGGAAGCTCCGTTAGGGAGTAATCGGGTTGTGCATCAACAACAAGGGTTATTGGCTAGAGCTTCGAGGTTGGCTCTTCGATAATGGGAGTCTGTTTGTTGTTTTATTTTTGGATCAATTGTCATTCTCTTCATGTCTTTCACGTCTTTTTTTATATCTCTCTCTCGTCGACACGTTTTTTTTTCTTTTCATTTACTTATTTGTTTCAAGCTACCACGTAGTCATCCACGTCGCAATTTTATCTACGACTTCCCGATTGGTTTCTTTGTTTTTTTTTTCATTCTTGTTCAAGTCAGCGACTCGTTCATTCCCTTTTTTTTTTCTTTTGCGTACCTCGTCGACATCTTCACTTTTTTTCCATTGCAAAAGTGCGTCATCCCTGTATATAATCGAACCCAAACTGTTTTATTATTAAACATGTCTCCGTATTTCTCCTCGTTTAAAAATGCATTTACATGATTCTTGGAATGTATGTACGTCTATGCAGTTGTGTAGAGAGAAAGGTTTCGCAAATATATGTGACCGAAAGCTGATATGTTGCCCGAACGCGTACCGCCAAAGGTGCCGAGCCGTAGGCCCGGTTTCTTCTTAAACAAGTATATGAGCCATAACCAAGTTTGAAATGTAACGACAGGTAACTACAGGATACAGCAAGGAATCCGTAATTCTAAAGAGTGGCCATAATGTGAACTCATACTACAGCCTTAGTGACAGGGACCCCAAGAAGGGTCGCGCTGTTTGTCAACACAACGTCTCCACCGAAGCGGTTCCTGAATAGTGGGCGGTAAAAACCAATCCCATTGACAAGGTGCTAGTCGAACTAGTCGAAACCAGCGGATGGTGAGGTGCCGGGAACCAGCTTCCTCTATAAGGTGCACTGACAAAAAGCCAGAGCTTGAAGGATGGGGAGGTGAAGTCGTGAACACCAACCCCTTTGACGGTGCTAGTCGAAACCAGCGGTGCTAGTCGAAGCTAGACAAGGTGAGAGGTAGATTGCCTAACTGCATGTCTAGCCCCCCTTGAACGAATCTACAGGTGCCTGCAGCTTTGATAACCCAGGTTGCCTCTGGGTTTTGATAAGTATTTGCAAACAGCAAGATCGGCGTAATCTTGCCCCGCTCAAGAACCTCTGGCGTCGCCCTCGACCACAGCCTGCAGCTCAAGCTATGATATGAGATAGGTATGGACTGAATATATATATATTGAATGGTTACCACCGGACCAAAACCTCTCGCATGCCAAATCAAAACCCAACCCACTCTGCAACAACACGGCGGTTACCCGTCGGTCATCGCATTCCTGCAACCAGTTGCTGGAAGCAGAAAATCAATCCTAGCCGTAAGGCTAATTCTCAAGGCCGATGAGGCTCCAAGAATTGCTGTTTGAGTCTATAGATCCAAACAACGTATGACGAACGATCCGCATTACGCTACCTTTGAAGTTTGATTAACCCAAAGGTAGGGCATGTGTGGGTGAGGGGGATTCATTGTTGGTATGAAGATGTATGCATAGAACTATGCACTGGCAGCGATGAGGATTTAGTTGGTGTAGTTAGTATGTACTTGGTGAAAAGGCGACGTGCGCATGGAAGCAATGATTCTCGATAATCCCAACGTCACGTGGTGATGATCGATTATCGACCATTGATCTGCAAAAAGACACACGACAGTAATTCTGATTTTGACGCTACCGAATCGACGTATTCAGATTTCGTTGGGGCCTACACGACAACTTCGAGTTGTCGGCATTTCGTACTGGGCCTTATTGACTTATCGCTCGATTGAAATCCGGATCGCTGAGCCCAAAACCTTTTCCTTTTTCGTTCCCAATATAGTTGAAATGACTACAATTAAATCATACACTATAGTATATTGTGTTCATTCCATGAGGTCGCTGTTCTGTATCAAGTCAGCCGCAGTCTTTGAGCGAGGCACAATCCTGCATTGGAAAGGTACAGGCTGCCTGCAGAAAATCAAATGTTAGCTACACCATTATGTGAGATGAAAAAACCTTCACACATACGAAATCATTCCACCCGTAACATCAGCCTTGAACTCTCTTTCATTACCGTTTTCATCAAGAGCAGGCTTGATATCGAAAACAGCCAACGTATGTGCGATCATCAGGTAGAGAGCATTCAGAGCAAAATATCGGCCGGGACAAATCCTTCGACCATAACCGAATACAGCTGTCGATGGGTCTCGAATAGAACTGTCGAGTTTCCCGTCTTTCAGGAAACGCTCAGGTATGTACGTTTCTGGGTTTTTGTAGACTTCAGGGTCATGCATGAACGTCCTGAGAGTATTGTCATAGACCGGCAAAGAAACATGCAACCGAAAGAGACCCACCAAGAGTTTCCGAATACAATTGTGCCTTTGGGTATGTAGTATCCATTGTACTCATCAGCTTCGATGGCAACATGTGGAACGGCTAGGGGATCATGAACGAAAGTAACAGAATAAACAATATCTGCACCACATACCAAGGGGTAATACAAGCTGCCATCGCAGTGTTTCTTTCACCATTGCGCTTATGTAGGGCAAACTTGGACCGTCGTTTGGTTCCGGAAGACGTCCATTGAGAACCTTGTCAAGTTCAGCTTGACCTTTCTTTTGAACTTCTGGGTTCAGAAGCATGGCCATGAAGAACATCCGGGCGGCGGAATGACTCTGTGAACCGGTTTCAATGCAGGCAACAAAGATAGAAAATTCGAGTTCATACAGTTTCAGCAGCGCCTATGTGACGTCGTTAGCTAGCGCAAACGCATAATACTTGGAAGCTTACCTATGAAGGACACGGCGCATGTATCGATGGCAATATTTTCTTTCACAATCCGGTCGGGCGCGGTTGAGTCAGGCAGATTTCCGATCAACGTCCTACAGACCGACCGCGTGGCAGTACCTTCATTCTGCCATTATATCATTGACCGGGGGCAGGTGGTATATCAATTAGAGTGCTCACCACTTGATCTTTGACGAGATTAAACGGCCTGACACGGACCTCGCGGTTAACGTCTCTCCAAAACAGTGCTTGTCTTTTCCACCCAGCTCCGGGAAACCAACTCGGAATGTGCTTCATTACAGGAAAAGATTCAACCAGGAATTTGCCAGGAACAGCCGCTTCGTTAAAACCCTCAATGGCTTTTTTGGCATTGTCTACATACGGATCTTCGGGTTTAGTTCTCATGCCATACATGATTTCCATGATTGATGAGGATGTGTAGCTGAAAGGCAAATATCAATAGACAATATGGTCAAGTGTGATGTCTCTCACAAATGTATCCATTCGCTGAACTCGTCCGGTGATTCCATTACGTTTCGGATAAAGGTCCGTACACTCTTCAACTGAATTGGTAGGTAATTTTTGACCTCATTCTGGTGAAATAGATTTTGAAAGGCGCGACGACGATTGCGCCAACCGGAACCGTAGGGTAGCAAACCAAAATTATAATCCCATCCCATTCTAAAGTAATGAGGTTAATGGAAAATAAAATTTCTTCAGCATGCCGCGAGCAGCTCACAAGTCCAACAGCATCGGAGAACGAGTCCTATCCGAGTAGTTCTTCGAGCGTATCTCGAAAAGATCATAGGTCATACTTGGATTTCCCAAGATCAGGATACTCTGTCCGAATATGTTCAGGTAAATCATATCACCTGTTGTGCGCTTGAATATGATAGAAAATAAGAGGTCAATTGAAGGTTTACAGCTCACCATACGTCTTGAACATGCGATCAAATGTAAGCCACGGTTTTCGTGCTGGAAAATCAAAGACATTGCCAATGATTGGATAGCCTTTTGGACCGGGTGGAAGAGGAAGACTGCGAGAGTTAAAGATTCGAAGGAGGTTGAGGAACCATCCGACGTATACAAGGCAGAGAACTGAAGCAATGAGATTTGGTAGGAAATCCATGCAGGCTCCCTTGCTAGGTGTGATCGGCTTGAAGCATTGGCTTAAGAGAGCCGGAAATATGAGGTATTGATTCTTCTTATCTCGGACGTGGTTTACCACCGTGTACAAGCCCCATAATTACACTCTCTAGGCGAGTGGACAGCTTAGGGGGGATCTAACTGGACTTCGATACGCTAGTTATCAAACCAACCCAAAGTAGAAACATCAGTCGAAGAGCTTCCGATTACGAAAATAAAGACTCACAGCTTCATGCTCGTTGTGGCTGAATAACGTGCGGAGAAGAGATACTGAGGAAATTGCGTTGATAGATGAGAAATGGAAGATTGAGAGCTCTAGGAGCCCTCGATCCCAGACGGTGAGATCAGAGCAGGGAGTGCAGTCGCGTCATCCTGGGAGCTTTCGCTAACCTTACTACCTCGCGATATCCTTGGATCTTTGTGGAATATACCGGGTAAGGGAGGGTGGAACTTGAAAAAGGTAAAGATATGAATAAACAACGCGCGACTCGAAGTACACATAGGTAGTAGTGGACACCTTCCCACCTCAGCGAGCCATGAGTCTTTGCTTACCCTCGCTAGCGAGTGGGCTAGGAAGGATCCTGAGGTAGTAAGCTTCGAGTGATCCGACACACGGACTCACGTCCCGGTGTTCCACTGTCTCGTTGACGCCAGAGTTTATGGAAGATATGACTGCCAAGAAGATGTTGCCGATCAGCTCCCAAAAATCGGATGACAGTAAATCCTTACAGGAGAGGTAGGTGGATTGAGGGTGTTGAATATGCTTCAACACTGGCCCGAGGAATGTGATCACCTCGAGCCTTCTTTGGGTCTGCCCCACTCTGAACTAGGCTGTCAGAGATTTCATCGCCCCTCCTCCTTTTCTTCCTTGCCTATCTTCTCCTTCAATGTCCATATGCAAGATTTTCTGTAAATTATTCCCTTTCATCCCATATCATACACACCTCCCAGACTCAGGACTTCTTATGTTTGACTTCCTGCCTACGTGATCTGCTCGCTTCTCTTACCGCAGTACGTATCACCGAAAATCTCTCCTGCCTCTCGGCGGGACGACACAGGCAATCCGACCCGGGCCCATGACCAACCGTCTCTCAAAGCAAAATATTGCCCCATCCACAAATTTCTAGTGCCGCCCTCGACTTCGGCCTGCAACTCAAATTAGCATGGGAGATAGTCACAAATCGAATGTATACATGGCATACTACCACGAAACCAAAACCTCTCGCATGCCAAGTCAGCACAAGCCACTGTAGAAGGACACAGAAGGTTTCCCAGCGGTCGGCTACATTCCAGCCCTCCAAAATCTGGAAGTCAATAATGCCTTTTGAGCCTATTTTAGACCCAGGCAAGATGTATCCTCCACGTTACACTATCCTTGGAGTGTGAAACACCTCAAGGGTAAGGCATTGCATGAATGAAGAGGGCTATGAGTGGAGGCAACACATATGCATAAAACTATGCAGTGGCAGCGATAAGGATTTGGTTCAAGGTGTCGCCAGTACTTGACTTTAAACATGAAAATGAACGTCGTAGAGATGGCGATCATGATGGCAGGAGTTAAGAGATAATCGACAAACACTACAAAACAGCCACTTAAAGGGTTAAACCGAAGAGGTTATTTTTGGCCGATGAGTATCCTTAGAGAACATTGCATCCGATTTTTGACGACCCTCCCGAATTTCCAGCAAGCGCTACAGAAAGGATCAAATACAATAGAGAATTTTGATTTCGCTGGTAGATTACAAATTTTACTGTATATAGAAGAAAGAAGTCAGCGAAGGATCTCGTTGTACATGTCTTCATCAGCCTTTCCTGTCTCTTCAAAGCTAACGGCCAGTCTTTTCGAAGCTAACACATGCCGGATATACTTAGGCCCATATACAGCGAACCCGGCGTCAAGACACCACATAGTCAACGAAGTCGGTTGGAGACAATCCCAGATTTGCCTCCACACCTGTGCATCACTTACGGTGGCATTGGATTTGGTCTGATCTAAGAGCGTACGAATCAGGTCAACTTGGTCGAACACATAGTAGACAAGTATTGTGCGGAGGGGATGATGTAATGGCATGTCTAACAACTCAGCGACTTGTCCGAGCTGAAGAATGCATTCCTCTCGTACAGATTGTTGAGAAGGTTGAATGAAATTCTGAAAAAAGCCAATGGTGAGATAAAGAAAAACCGGAAACGCTTATTCATACCTCAAAAGTTTGTGATGCTGTGATACATTTCTTGAGCTTCTCCACGGCGTTTGCCATATTATTGAATCTAAGTAACCCATCCTTCAGTATGGTCATAGAGTCTTGACGGAGATGCTCGATGTCTTCGCGTTTCCCGTATACCGTTCGACTTGAAAGCAGGGCTTCGACTCTGATCATACCCCAAGCCCAGTCAATACCCTGCCATATACACACCAGTGACACTTCGCGGGCACAGGCCTCCGCGAGTCCTTGAGAAAGATGAGACATGTATACAGCAGATAAGCAAATACCGCTAACTTTCGCGAAGATCTACTGGTTCCCCCGGTGAGTGCAAATGTTCTTTCAGCACAATGAGGACATCAACATCAGAATCCTCCCTTGCTCGATTTCGCGCCACAGAGCCAAATACACCTGCCCACAGTATATCACGCTTGAATTCCTCGTCTTTCCACACAGGTGCCAAGCATTGTCGTACATTGTCAAACGTGGGCGGCATTAATGAGGAAAACCGGCGGCGGTTAACGATTGAGAGTAAATTTGGCAATGGTTGGATAGCGTATAAGATGGTGCGTGCCAACATTGGCACGACGGGTTGATATTCAGTATCCCGTGACGTGCTAAACAAAGCGAATTGCGCCCAATATTTTCCTCCGGTCCGCGATTTAAGATGGTCGTAGAGCATTTTGTAAAGCTAACGAATGTTGAGCTTGAAGACGCAGGGATAGGTATTAGAGAAACTGTGTGAGATTTCTTATAAAGACTCACTACAATATTGAAGGGACCTTGCTGCAGCAGTTCCATTTCCTTCCCAATGTTTATGAAACTTACACACTCAAGCAACAAAGACGACTTGACCAATTCCTGAAATATCTAAGATGGTTTGAACTCATGTGACGGATTTTAACTTGAGTATATTAAGTGGCATCCAGTTCGTTCGGCCTGAAACCTCGACATATAGTATGGAGTATTATGATACTAGCGAATATGAAGAGTCTATGGTGAGTTTTCAACGAGATATTTGACCGATAGTCAGACTCACCGGTAACCCAAGTCATTCCATTAGTCGTGAGCCTAATTTCAATCGCATTACCTCCATCTTTGGACCATATACATTTCCTTGCTTTTGCTCGCTCCCGTCCCGTGAAGTTTAAAGCTGATCGGCAGCATAGTCGTCGAGGAATAGCGTCGTGAGTCTCGGTGCAATGCGTTTAATGTTCAAGTTGCGCGAGGCATAGCCAGGAGGATTTTGTAACAGTATTGAGCGTCGAAGTAGGATGAGGACTCATCGGGCAACTGGGCTTCTGCTAGACGCAAAGGGAGGGGAGGAGGATGACGGCGACTGTTGAGTGCACTGTGATGCGATCAAGGTCGAGTGATGGCATCTGAGGCCTGAGGCCCTACAACTCGGCAATCGATGAATCGATGATGACTTGTATATCTGTCAGGTACTCCACTGAAGATGACTGGAAAGGTACGCAGAGAGCAATTTGTTTCATTCTATTTCAAACATGGTAGTAGCGCACATTTACAAGAGGTCGCAAGAGTATCAAAGTGCTAGAGGAAGAACACGCTGCTGTGGATGGTTAGACCTAGTCAAGAATCTCGAGTTTACAAGTGTTCGTTTCCATTCGCCCCGAACCTGATGCTCCTTGGACTACTTTCATAACCCTCTTTCACAACCCGTTGAATCGATCGAATCATTCATCTCCAAGAATGAGTGCCTAGATATAATAAAGCATGAATCTAATACAGGTCAGGTAAATAAAGCTTACAACATTCAGAAGCAGTATCTCATTATCGAGCAAGCAGTACAACGTCTCGTTCACGATGTAACTCAAGGAACGTCTTTGATAGAAGACGACTCCCCCTCCAAATAATCAACTTTGTCCGACAAAGTCTTCAGCGCACTACGCAAAACTTTCAACTCACTCCCCAAATCCTCTACTTCCCACCTCACACGCTCTCGTTCCTCCAGCCGCACGGAAATCAACGTAGGCACCAAATCATCAACAGAAGCCCATAACGCAGTTAGTTCTTCATGCAACACAAGCTCGTCAGCTGGACCGTATTCAAACGATTCCAGCCAAGTAACTCCATTGTCAATAGTGCATGTAATAGGTAGGAGGTGACTAAGGAAAATTGCGACTGGTGCCGATGCGGTGATTTTGGAAAGCCCCATGGACACCCTGTTCAGGCTCAAGAACATGGGGAGCGGCGATGACGAAGATGATTTAGGAATCAGGTTTGTAGAGGCGTCGAGGAAAATGCTGAGATCACTGAGGCGATGACAATGCCGTGCAAAGGGAAGGAGAGCCTCGAGTGTCAGCTTGGGCCATCGGAGGTCGTACGGCTCACTATTGAGATTGAGAGTCTCTAGTGATGGCCACCTCGTCGCAAAGGTTTCCACGTCTTCTTGTTGGAGTAAAAGAGGATACTGGTGAATGATTTCGAACGAGGTCAAGTTGGCGCAGGCAAGAATAGGTTTGAGGGTATCCATGGAGACGCGCCGGGTCGTATTAATTTGGTCTTCACTAAGATCGACCTCAAAAGACTGACGACGAGATATCAAGGCCAAAAATTTAAGCATTTGACAATTCTCGGAAATGGCTACGAGAAGTTGATGGATTGCGCCGGGCGTTTCAATATTTGGTGACTCGACATGCAACATGGTTATACTGGAAGGAGAGAAGGGGATGGTGAGGAAGCGTTGCAGATCATCGTACGTAGTGGCAAGTGAAAGATCCCATAAAGATGGAAAGGCGCCTTCAGACAGTTCGGGCTTGAATAGCTTGATATCGTCCGCCTCGCCATTGCCCTGTTCCTCGGAGTAATGATATTCAATACAGCCGAGTTTTGAAAGCCTTGAAACACACTCGGCGATGCTAGTCGTGAAACAGAAGCGAGGTAGGATGAGTTTATGAAGATTGGGAAGGGACTCGAGAAGCCTGACAACGTCGAGTTCAAGGGCATTCATCGGTATGTTCGTTTGTATATTGAGGGACATGAGGTCAGGCATTCGAGCAGTGATATCATCGAAAAAGGGACGCAACAACGGACGAGATGATGCGACGTCGATGGAACTCGGGATATGCACGGTGAAATTTTTGATGTTGGAATTCAGAAACATGACACAAAGAGATATAGAAGCGCTCCAGCCGAGCGTATGCATGTTGGGCAAGATTGAGATTGATATTCTCGTTCTGGCAACATCGTCGAATACACTTTGGTTCAGTTTGCGTTTGGATTTGTGCTCGTTGTAAACGAGCTCGCGGACGCGTTTCGAATAGCGGTGGAAACGGGTCCAGTCGCTGGACTCGGGCGGGTGCGAGAATTCCTGTCAAAGGTATGGTCGTCATACAAGCCTAAATGCTACCGAAACTCACGTATTTTCCAGAGATGGGCTCTATTCTCAAGGGCGCCAATAGGTTAAATAGCCGATACAGGTCGTTGACTTGCCTCCAAAGGGTATCTAGCGCGATTTCCGACCAGGCGCGGGAGACGAGCGCGTTGTTGAGGTTAGAACGGCTATCCATAGACTTGAACACTGTGTCGAGAAGCTCTGGAATGGCGAGAACACGGTGCATCGTCGTCGGTAGGCTACTCATCGTCGGTGGTGGGGATCAAGAACAATCACAGTCACGTGTCCAATTGCTAATTGAATATCCAAGCAAATTCCATTACACGATCGTCAGTACACGGAAAAGTGAGCGACAGTGCCAAAAGTCTACGGTATATAAAGGGCTAACAATGTTCAATACCCGAGAAACATCAGGACGTCATGCAGTTTATGAGAAGAAGAGTGGAGCAAAGACGACACCAAGAAGGGAGATGCGAGAAACCGCGAGGGCAAATGTGTCGTTCGATGAATCAGTAAAGCCGCCGCCACATCCAGTCGCGGTGGGTGAAGACTGGCTTGCGGCAGTGGGGGCTGATCAGAGGCACCGCTAGATGAAGCAACTCGGATAAGCATGGGAGGTAGTTACAGATTGGATATAAACATGGCATCTACCACCAAACCAAAACCTCTCGCATGCCAAGTCCACTCATGCTGACACAGCCGGTTTTCCAGCGGTCATTGACTTCCAGCCTCCAGATTCTAGAAGTCACTGATGTATTTGAGCCTATTTAGACCCAAGCAACATGCAATGCTCTACGTTACACTGCCCTTGGTGTGTTCATGGAACAACTCAAAGGTAGGGCATTGCGTGAATGAGGAGAACTACCCGTGGGTGGTAACAAATATTATGCATAAGACTATGCATTGGCAGCGATAAGGATTTGGTTTGTGTTGCCAGCGCCGACTTGAAAGATGGAAATGAGTCTATCATCCCAACGTACTAGAGGTGGTGGTGGCGGGAGTTAAGAGATAATCGATAGGGACGGCAATACAGCTACTTATATATATATGACCGAAGACGTTTATTTATAATCGACATGTATCTGAAATCCGAAAAACCGCATTACGCAGTTCACATTCGAGAACATTACATCCGAGTCTGACGCTGACGTTTCGGCATATTCTGACTTTGCTAGTTACATGCCATAACTCACGATCCCACCACTGCTGACCGTTTCTTGTTCGTCCTGAATAACTACAATCACACATTGCATGCATCATTCCATAAGGTCGCTGTTGCGTATCAAGTCAATTGCGGCCTTTGAGCGAGGCACGATCCTGCACTGGAAAGGCACAGGATGTCTACAAAAATCGAATATCAGCCATACTATCAAATCGGATGAACACTACCACACGTACGAGATCACTCCGCCCGTAACATCAGCCTTGAATTCAATTTCTTTCCCATTCTCATCCAATGCAGGCTTGATATCAAAAACGGCCAGCGTATGCGCGATCATCAAAAAGAGGGCATTGAGACCGAAATACCGCCCAGGGCAAACTCTTCGTCCATATCCGAATACAGCTATTGACGGGTCTCGAACAGAATCATCAAGTTTTCCATCTTTCAGAAAGCGGTCCGGATTATAATCCTCTGGGTCTTTGTAGACTTCTGGGTCATGCAGAAGTGTCCTAAGAGTAACCAAGATTCAGCGCTTCAGCGAAGAACACAAAGATCGGAATAGACTCACCAACCGTTCCCAAGGACAAGCGTACCTTTGGGTATGTAGTATCCGTTATATTCATCGGCATCAGTTGTCATGTGAGGTATCGCTTGCGAATATTGATATGAAAAAACGAAAGAATTAATATTGATCCACATACAAAGGGGCGCTACAGGCTGCCATCGCAGTGTCTCCTTCACCATTGCATTTACGTAGGGTAGAGATGAGTAGTCGTCTGGTTCTGGTAGACGCCCATCAAGAACCCTGTCGAGCTCAGCTTGGGCTTTCTTTTGAACCTCTGGATATAGGACCATGGCCATGAAGAAGGCACGAGCAGCAGAGAGACTCTGAGAAGAGATTTCAGCACAGGTCAAGTATAGGACTTTCAATGCATACAGATTCAGAAGCCCCTGTGCCATTGCCATTAGCTATCTAAACATTTGGCAATTTGAGACTCACCCAAGAAGGATATGGCACATACATCGATCGCAACATCCTCTTTCGTGGATCGATCGGGCGACGCGGAATCAGGCAAACTGTCAATCATTGTCCTACAGATCGATGGTGTTACATTTCCTTGCTCCTGCAAATGTTTTCAAGTTGTCAATTATAAGTGGCATACCGAAACGTCGCGCTGACCATTTGGTCTTTGACGAAATTATAAGGTTTCAAGCGGACGTCACTGTTGATACCTTTCCAATAATGCGCCAGCCTCTTCCATCCCGCTCCAGGAAACCAACTCGGGATGTATTTCATAATAGGAAAGAAGTCAACCAAGAATTTGCCCGGAATGGCTGCTTCGTTCAAGCCGTCAAGGGCTTTCGTGGCGTTGTCAACATATGGATCTGCCAGTTCAGTGCTCAAGCCATATACTATTTTCATGACTGACGATGAAGTGGAACTGAAGGACAAATATCAGTAGACAGTCAGTGGTTAGCCGAGATGGAACTCACGAGAGTATCCAATTATTGAGCTCGTCCGGAGAATCCATCAGATTCCGGATAAATTTGCGGATGCTTTTTAGCTGAGCAGGCATGTATCTGTCGACCTTGTTTTGGTGGAACAAATTCTGAAAGGCACGACGGCGATCTCGCCAACCGGAACCGTAGGGTAGCAAAGCGAGATTATAATCCCATCCCATGCTATGTCAAGATATCAATGGAAATGGACTTTCCTCAACATGCCACGAGTAGCTCACAATTCAAATAGCATCAGGGAACGAATCCTATCTGAATAATTCTTCGAGCGTAATTCGAAAAGATCCCCGATCACCTTCGGATTCCCCAAGATCAAGAAACTCTGTCCGAGTACGTTCAAGTAAATCATGTCACCTGTTGTGCGCTTGAACAAGATAGAAAATAAGAGGTTAAATGTATTTCACGGCTCACCATATGTCTTGAACATGCGGTCAAATGCGAGCCATGCTTTGTGTGTTGGAAGATCGAAAAGATTGCCGACGACTGGATAGCCCTTTGGACCTGGAGGGAGAGGAAGACCGCGAGATTTGGGGAGTCGAAGGCGGTCGAGGAACCATCCCACACATGTAAGGCAAAGTATTGAAATAGCAAGTGTTCGTAGAGAATCCATGCAGACATCCTGATGCTTGGTATGATAGGCTTAAATACGTCTCAAGCATGACAGCATAGGTACGTTTCCATTTTGAGCACCTTCATGATCGGCGAAATGTGGGAGACTCGAAATGCATTGGCTCGGGCAGGGCTAAGACGCTACTCAATAGTTAGCTGATTGTGTATCTGTCACTCTATATTTATGCACAGATTCTAGAGGGCATGAGGATCGAACAGTTCTCTCAATACAACCTCCAAGCACGATGTGGAGCACTAGATTCCTCCAGAGTAGCAAACACGATCTAGTTGAGGACGTCTTCAACAAGGAATGCCCCATTCTTTCTTCATTTTCGTCAAGTCAGTGGACAACCAGTGAAGGCTTGTACCAAATCCAACGCAAGCACCCCCAGGATAGCCGGCCAGACCGAACTGAATATGTTCCGGGCCCCTTGAGAGCGTCAGTTTCGTCAGAAGCACCCGTCAGAAGTCCCAGAAGATCTTTAGGCCAATCATGCAAATCCCTGGTTTCTCTCTTCCACGAAGCCCGAAGTTTATACTATATACGGCCTCGAGACTTGCTCGGGACCGCCGGGATGGACAGTTAGGTGGGAACCTCCTGTCCCGATGATCGGTCCCAAGGCACAAAGCAAGGATTGAACGTCTGATACCGAGGAAGGTAAGTTACGAGCGACGGAGTAGAGAGGGGTCTTTGGCCTTGGTGTCACTAGTCACAAAGATCACCCTCTCTCTCCTTCCTTCACCTCGCGCAGAGGCTCAGCGCTCAGTACCTCCCCCGGGTTTTTTCTTTTGTTTTTCGCAACGCCGATTGGGCAGTAGCGTATTACTTCTCAGAATAGACTTCTCAGAATAGAACACCCGTTACCCTCAACGCCGTTTATGCCTTTCGAGACCTAAGAGAGATGCCGCTCTCAGCCTTTGCTCGGTCGCGTCAGCGGTTGTTATGGAAGCGCTAATCGCACGAAACAGCTACTCGGAAGAAGAAGCCATTCAAATTCCGCTTGCCTTATGGAACTTGGATCATGAAGGCAAATTTCTGCGCGGGGAGAGGCAGCAACAGGAAGCGGAAGAGAGGGATGCAGTAGACGAATCAGGCGACTTTCCCAATCCCCAACACGCCCCGTCCTTTTCGACAAGGAACAACGCACCTGAGCCCGGGAGGGATCAGAGGAGATCCTCATCACTACGACAAATGTTCAGAGGTTAAAAACCGCCCACCCGAAAGAAAGCAAACGAGGGAAGTAGGCCGTGTCAGCCAGAACCCCGCAGTCCTCTGCATTACCCCTGAAGAAGTTAAGCATTCGATCATCTAGACTTGGGGTGCTCCACGGTAAAGGCTACAAGGAGGCGCGGAACATGTTTTCTGAGTCCTGACCCCCTGCGACGCCTTTGTGACATTCCAGTTCGCAGACACCTAGCATTGCGATCGTTTGATTCACGATATTGTCGTGAGCTGCGATTCGAGATGAGAGGCTGTTCCAGAAAAATCATCGTAGCGCAGCATCACTTCTTCCATAAAGCACGGCTGGCCAGAAGGGTGCACCACGTTGCTCTTCTTTCGTCTCGGAACAGTTTCTCTTCACTAAGAGATGAAGCAATCATGAACGACCGTTCAGAAGAACATAGGGCTGTCACCGCCTAATCCCGATCCCAAGGAGCAGCGGGTCATTGGCATCGGCGCTATGAGTGGGAAACACCCTTGATGCAGTTAAAATACTCATGGAGCAAGAGCATGCGATGCTCACGACCAGGTAAAGTCCTTCCTCCTCCAGGCAAAGTTCAAACTAGCCGCTAACTTTCCTTTCCCCACCCCCGCCCTTGATTCACATGGTTGACGGATATTGCCCCTGCACTCATCCTTGGGGCAACTGCATTCCGCTGCACACCGCATCCGCTTTCATATTGCATTCACTCGCTCACCTCATCCATTTGCATACTACACCCATTGGCATCCTGCATTCGCATCGGACCCCCACTTCATTGCTTACTTTCGATGGTCCACATACCCGGTCTAGCCCATTCACGCACACTACACTCATCTGGCACCTGTTCCCTCTTGACGGCACCATAATGCCAGGTCATGACGTCATCTCTTCCGTTCCGTACATCGGGCTACTCACTTTTGCCTACTGACTATCCACTTGACGGAAGTGCCTCGCACCACTCTGATGGCAGACTAGCCGCTCATATCCAGTCTCTCGAGCCGGCTTTCCCAACCAATACTGCGAGCGGTGAAAGGGGCAATATAAGGACGCAGATCAGAACGAGCAGAGCCCGAGTCAGCCGCAGGTAGCCCACCGTCTCCTCACAAATGACGCCCTCAGCCTGCACCAAATACTCTGGCCGTCACTTGCACGTCATGGTTAGCTCACCGCAACCATACTATGGAATAAAATTCTCCAGTTCACCGCGACCTGAACAAGCAGAAGGGAGCTGTGTAACCCGAAAGGCACGGACCTCTATTCCGATGGGCAATGCCATCAGGGATGCTATGTGGGATGCTCGATCACGTCACCCCTCAACGCAACCTCACCAGGAAGGCTTTTTTTACACAAGGAGTCCAGGCTTCCAGCCTAAGAAAAATCACGCGACTTGGATTGGCCTGAACTAGAGTATCTACCCCGACGTGTCTTTTGAGAGTGATGAAGCACAGAGGGAGGTAGACCAGCAAGGCTTTCACTAGGCACCCCACGCTCCTTTTCGTCTCCCGAGAGGCATCCTGCCAGGTAGGAGAGCCGGTCTGGGCTCTCGCCCATCTCTCGTGCAAGATTCATGCGTTCACTCGCATAATTTCTCTATTGTTATTGACGATAGACACCATTGACAACGAGGAAAGATGAAGATGACCCATTCAAGCGGTTGATCTGACTTGTGTTTCGTGTTCAAGCTCATGTCGATCTCTTTGATGCATCAGATGAAAGCTATTCTCGGCTATACATGGCCATCTCCAATCAACAGACTCCAAACCGACCACGCCATCCAAACATTCATCCTCCAAGTCCACTGTCCGTGCCTTGTGTTGTGAAAGATGGAAATGAGTCTATTATCCCAACGTGGAGATGGTGGTGGCGGAGTTGAAAGATAATCAATAAACACAGTAATACAACTACTTGTATTACAATCATTATTCCATAAGGTCGCTGTTGCGTATCAAGTCAATTGCGGCCTCTGAGCGAGGCACGATCCTGCACTGAAAAGGTACAGGATGTCTACAAAAATCAACTGTCAGTCGTACTATCGAGTCGGACGAACATTATCACACGTACGAGATAACCCCGCCCGTAACGTCAGCCTTGAATTTAATCTCTTTCCCATTCTCATCCAATGCAGGCTTGATATCAAAAACGGCCAGCGTATGCGCGATCATCAAAAAGAGGGCATTGAGACCGAAATACCGCCCAGGGCAAACTCTTCGTCCATATCCGAATACAGCTATTGACGGGTCTCGAACAGAATCATCAAGTTTTCCATCTTTCAGAAAGCGGTCCGGATTATAATCCTCAGGGTCTTTGTAGACTTCTGGGTCATGTAGAAGTGTCCTAAGAGTAACCAAGAATCAGCGCTTCAGCGAAAAACACAACAATCGGAATAGACTCACCAACCGTTCCCAATGACAAGCGTACCTTTGGGTATGTAGTATCCGTTATATTCATCGGCATCGGTTGCCATGTGAGGAAGAGCTTGGGTATATCAATGAAAAAGTGAAGAATGGACAGTATTCATCCACGTACCAAGGGGGGTTACAGGCTGCCATCGCAGTGTCTCTTTCACCATTGCATGTATGTAGGGTAAAGATGAGTCGTCGTCTGGTTCTGGTAGACGCCCATCAAGAACCCTATCGAGCTCAGCCTGGGCTTTCTTTTGAACCTCTGGGTAAAGGACCATGGCCATGAAGAATGCACGAGCAACAGAGAGACTCTGGGATGAGATTTCAATACAGGACAAAATATAGGACTTCCATTTCATACCGATTCAGCAGCCCCTATGCTATCGTCATTAGCTATCTAAGTACTCGGCATTTTGAGACTCACCCAACAAGGATACGGCACATACATCGATCGCAACATCCTCTTTCATGGTTCGATCGGGCGACGCAGAATCAGGCAAATCTTCAATAAAGGTCCTACAGATCGATGGTGTTACGTTTCCTTGTTCCTACAAATGTTTTGTCAACTATGAGTGGTAGAGCGAAACGTAGTATTGACCATTTGATTTTTGACGAAATTAAAGGGTTTCAAGCGCACATCACTGTTGATATCTCTCCAGTAACGCGCTAGTCTCTTCCAACCCGCTCCAGGAAACCAGCTCGGAATGTATTTCATCATAGGAAAGAAGTCAACCAAGTACTTGCCCGGAATGGCTGCTTCGTTCAAGCTGTTAATGGCTTTCGTGGCATTGTCAACAAACTGATCTCCCGGCTCAGTTTTCAGACCATATATTATTTCCATGATTGACGATGAAGTGGAACTTGAAGAGAAATATTAGTAGACTGTTTAATCAGCCGAGACGGACCTCACGAGTGTATCCAAGTATTGAGCTCGTCCGGAGAATCCATCAGATTCCGGACAAAGGTGCGGATGCTTTTCAGCTGAGCAGGTATGTACCTGTCGACCTTGTTTTGGTGGAACACATTCTGAAAGGCACGACGGCGATCTCGCCAACCGGAACCGTAGGGTAGCAAAGCGAAATTATAATCCCATCCCATGCTATGCCAAGATATTAATGGAAATGGACTTTCCTCAACATGGAGTAGCTCACAATTCAAATAGCATCAGGGAACGAATTCTATCTGAATAGTTCTTCGAGCGTAATTCGAAAAGATCCCCGATCACCTTCGGATTCCCCAAGATCAAGAAACTCTGTCCGAGTATGTTCAAGTAAACCATGTCACCTATCTCGCACATGAACAAAATAGAAACCAAGAGATTAATTGAAGGTTTACAGCTCACCATACGTCTTGAACATGCGGTCAAATGTGAGCCATGCTTTATGTGTTGGAAGATCGAAAAGATTGCCGACAATTGGATAGCCCTTTGGACCTGGGGGGAGAGGAAGACCACGAGATTTGGGGAGTCGAAGGCGGTCGAGGAACCATCCCACAAACGTAAGGCAAAGGATTGAAGCACCGAGGGTTCGTAGAAAATCCATGCAGGCACCCTCATGCTTGGTATGATGGGCTTAAATATATTTCAACCATGACAGCATAGGCACGTTTCCATCTTGAATATCTCCTTCCTGATTGGCGAAAGGAGGAGAAGACAGGGAGTGGGAGACTCGAAATGCATTGACTCAAGCAGGGCTAAGACGCTACTCAATAGTCAGCTGATTGTGTATCTGTCACCCTATATTTATGCGCAAATTCTAGAGGATCGAACAGTTTCTCTCAATGCAACCTCTAAGGACAACGTGGGGCACTAGACTCTTCCAGAGTAGCAAACATGATGTAGCTGAGGACGTCTTCAACAAGAATGTCCCATTCTTTTTTCATTTTCGTCAAGAGCCGGATAGTCAACAGTCAAAGGCAAGCAGTGAAAGTTCGTAGCAAATCCACGCAAGCTCCCCCAGGATGGCCGGTTTGGCCGACCTGAATAGGTTCCGGGCATGCGTCAATACTTTTTTCGTCAGAAGCTCCCGATGATCGGTGCCAAGGCGAGGACGACAATGTGGGGGAGTTGGAGGTAGAGGGAGTAGGGGGTGGGAAACTGCAAGCAATACGTGACCGTTGTGCCATCTTATGCCACTGTTCACAATTATCGGGACGCGTTCCCCGAGGAGAATCCTGACATCAATGAGGTTGGCCGTTGATGATTTGACGATTCACTGAATGCAGTTCTGCCAAAGTCGGAAAGTTGAACTGAGGGGTAGAGATGCACGAGTGGCACTCAGCCTGAGCATAAGTTGAACAATGAAGCATGTGGTACTTGTAAAAACCTTCGCTGTACTGAAAAGAACACAGTTACTGGAACTACCTGAAGTCGGGAATTAATGATCGGAGGGGTATAAAAGGTCGAGTCTGCGGGAATGTGGAGGGCTACGTGTGTATGGATATGAAGCTACTGTAGAGACCGTGACGTTGGTGGCTGGAGTTAATTAAGAAATAATTTATAAACACGACAACACGACTACTTTGCGATCATTATTCCATCAGCTCGGTGTTGCGTATCAAGTCAACTGCGGCCTGCGAGCGAGGCACGATCCTGCACTGGAAAGGCAGAGGATGTCTACAGAAATCAAATGTCAGCCACATTATCGAGTCGGACGAACATTATCACACGTACGAGAGAATTCCGCCCGTAACATCAGGCTTGAATTTGATTTCTTTCCCATTTTCATCTAATGCAGGCTTGATATCGAAAACGGCCAGTGTATGCGCAATCATCAAGAAGAGGGCATTGAGACCGAAATATCGCCCAGGGCAAATCCTTCGTCCATATCCGAATATAGCTATTGACGGGTCTCGAACGGAGCTGTCGAGTTCTCCATCTTTTAAAAAGCGGTCCGGAATATAATCCTCTGGGTCTTTGTAGACTTCTGGGTCATGCATAAGTGTCCTGAGGGTAACCAATCATCAGCGCTCCACCGAAGGACACACAATCTGGAATAAACTCACCAGGCATTTCCAATCACAATTGTACCCTTGGGTATGTAGTATCCATTATATTCATCCGCATCAGTAGTTGCATGAGGAATCGCTTGGGAATATCAATGAAAAAACGAAGAATCGATAGTATTGATCCGCGTACACATGGGCGATACGGGCTGCCATCGCAGTGTCTCCTTCACCATTGCGTTTACGTAGGGCAAAGATGAGCAGTCGGCTAGTTCTGGTAGACGCCCATCTAGAACCCTGTCAACCTCAGCTTGGGCTTTCTTTTGAACCTCTGGGTACAGGACCATGGCCATAAAGAATACACGAGCAGCAGAGAGACTCTGGGAAGAGATTTCAGCACAGGAAAAAAACATATAAATTCCAATTCATACAGATTCAGAAGCCCCTGCGCCATCGTCATTAGCTATCTAAGCATTCGGCGTTCTTGAGACTCACCCAAGAAGGATACGGCACATACGTCGATTGCAATATCCTCTTTCATGGTTCGATCGGGCGAGTCGGAATCAGGCAAATCGTCAATCATTGTCCTACAGATCGATGGTGTTCTATTTCCTTGCTCCTGCAAATGTTTTGTCAATCATAAGTGGTATACCAAAACGTCGCACTTACCATTTGGTCTTTGACGAAATTATAGGGTTTCAAGCGGACATCACGGTTAATATCTCTCCAATAATGCGCCAGCCTCTTCCACCCCGCCCCAGGAAACCAGCTCGGAATGTATTTCATGACAGGAAACATGTCAACCCAGAACTTTCCCGGAACGGCTACTTCGTTAAAACCGTCAAGGGCTTTCTTGGCGTTGTCAACATACGGATCTCCCGATGTGATTTCCAAGCCATACATTATTTCCATGATTGATGATGAGGTGGAACTGAAAGACGAATATCAGTAGATAGTCCGGTCAGCCGAGATGGAACGCACGAGAGTATCCAATTGTTGAGCTCGTCCGGAGAATCCATCAAATTCCGGACAAAGGTGCGGATGCTTTTCAGCTGAGCAGGTATGTACCTGTCGACCTTGTTTTGGTGGAATAGATTCTGAAAGGCACGACGGCGGTCTCGCCACCTGGAACCATAGGGTAGCAAACCGAAATTATAATCCCATCCCATTCTAAGCCGAGAAATCAATGACCATCTCTTTTCTATGAACGCACAAGCAGCTCACAGGTCCAGAAGCATCGGAGAACGAGTTCTATCCGAATAGTTCTTCGAACGTAGCTCGAAAAGATCGTCGTTTACCTTGGGACTTCCCAAGATCAAAAAACTCTGCCCGAGTATGTTCAAGTAAATGATGTCACCTGTTGCGAACATGAACCACAATCGAAAATAAGAGGACAACTGAAGGTATACAACTCACCATACGTCTTGAACATGCGATCAAATGTGAGCCATGCTTTGTGTGTTGGAAGGTCAAAAAGGTTGCCGATGATGGGATAGCCCTTTGGACCTGGAGGGAGTGGAAGACGGCCAAATTTGTGCAGTCGAAAACGGTCAAGGAACCATCCGACGCTTAAAAGGCAAAGGATTGAAACAGCGAGGCTTGGTAGGAACTCCATGCAAACACCATGGTGGTGGGTTTGATCGACTTAAGTACGTTTTAAGCATGAGAGAGTAGATGCCTTTTTCAGTATTTGTACGTATCAGAAGCCCCAAAGACAACATGTTCAGGCCAATTTCGAGTCAGCAAGGTGGACAATTTTGTGGGATCCACTAGGGATTCACCGGTACCGAACGATAGTTCGGGATAGGTATGAGTCTGACAGACAATGCTATAACGCAACCGGTCTGTCTATTTTTGCGCGTAGGTACCGGCGGCAATGGAGTTCTTGGCAAGTCATATCCAAACGACGTGGTGCACCAGATGACTCAAGGTTGACAAATACAAACTAGCTGATGTTGGAAAAGGTAGTAACGAGGTCCTTGAGGCAAAGGAGTCAGGACGGGACGATACTCAAATCCAGCAGAGTAAGTCTTCAGGAAAAGAAGATTGATGCAACCTATACGTACGAGGCGCCGGGCCGCCTCACGTGTGTGCCTGGGAAAGCTTGGAAACGACTTTGTTCGAGCTCCTCGATACTCGGCTCTTATTTGAGCGACTCCCAACTGATAGGATTCGAATGACTACTGTTCTGAGAAATATACATCACATTGGCCCATAAGGATTTTGCTAATTACATATGTACTCATCATTTACAATCCCATTTACAATCCCAACCACTCCTAATCTTCGCTTTCTCGTTCTTATTACAGTTGACATGACTATTCCACAAGTTCGCTGTTGCGTATCAAGGCAGCCGCTGCCTCTGAGCGGGGCTTAATACTACACTGAAAAGGTACAGGTTGCCTGCAGAAAATCAAATATTAGTCACGCCGCCGAATCGGATGAGCACTATCACACGTACGAGGAAAGTCCACTTGTAAAATCAGCTTTAACCTGTATTTCATTCCCATTTTCATCCAGGGCAGGCTTGATGTCGAAAACAGCCAACGTATGCGCAATTATCAGAAAGAGTGAATCGAGACCGAAATACCGGCCAGGGCAGATCCTTCGTCCATATCCGAATGCAGCTATTGATGGATCTCGAATAGAATCATCAGGTTGTCCATCTTTCAAAAAACGGTCAGGTATATAATCCCCTGGGTCGTTGTAGACTTCTGGGTCATGCAGGAGCGACCTGGGGATAGCCAAGAATCAGAAAAGAAGCATGCCAATTGGAAGAGACGCACCAAGCGTTTCCGATGACAATTGTACGTTTCGGTATATAGTATCCATTATATTCATCGGCATCAGTTGCGACGTGCGGAATGGCTTGGGGGTCATCAATAAGAAGAATAAAACGGAAAGAATTTTCACCACAGACAAAGGGGTGCTACAGGATGCCATCGCAGTGTTTCCTTCACTATTGCATTTATGTAGGGCAAATTTGGGCTATCATTTAATTCCGGAAGACGTCCATTGAGAACTTGGTCAAGTTCAGCTTGACCTTTCCTTTGAACTTCTGGATACAACCGCATGGCCAAGAAGAATACTCGGGTAGCCGCAAGAGTCTGGGAGGGCGTTTAAATGCCGAAAACAATAACATAGATTCTGATTCCGTACAGTTTCAGAAGCACCTGTGCCTAGGTCAGCAGGAATCAAAACCCGGATTATTTGAGACTCACCCACAAAGGACACGGCGCATGTATCTATTGCAATATCCTCTTTTACAATCTGATCAGGGGAGACTGATTCGTTCAAATCTTCGATCAATGTCCTACAGATCGATGGCGGTGCATTTCCTTCATTCTGCAAATATTGTTCACCAAGGGTGGGGATACATCGACGCGTAGGGCTCACCACTTGACCCCGGATAAGGTTAAACGGCTTTAGGCGCACTTCACGGTTAACGTCTCTCCAATAAAGCGCTCGTCTCTTCCACCCAACTCCGGGAAGCCAACTCGGAATGTGTCTCATGACAGGAAACGTTTCGACCAAGAATGTGCCTGGAACACCTGCTTGGTTAATACCCTGAAGTGCTTTCTCGACATTTCCGACATATGGATCATCACGCTTAATATGTAGGCCATATATTATCTCCATGATTGACGAGGCTGTGGAACTAAAAGACAAATATCAGTAGACAATTCGATCATTTGAGATGTCGCTCACAATTGTATCCATTCGTTGAATTCGTCCGGTGATTCCATTACGTTTCGAATGAAGGTCCTTATACTCCTCAGCTGAACTGGTAGGTAGTTTTTGGCCACATTACGGTTGAAAAAGTTTTGAAAGCTACGGCGACGATCTCGCCAACCTGGGCCGTAGGGCAACATAGCTAAACTAAAACCCCATTCCATTCTAAACCGAGAAATCGATGTCATCTCCTTTCTCATAATAGAGCAAATAACTCACAAGTCCAGAAGCATCACAGAACGAATCCTATCCGAGTAGTTCTTCGAGCGTTTGTCGAAAAGATCACTGATCTCCTTTGGACTTCCCAAGATCAAAAAATTCAGTCCCAATACATTCAGGTAAACCATGTCTCCTAATGTGTGCCTGAGCAAAATAATTCGAAAATAGCGGTCAAATGAAGTTCACAACTCACCATATGTCTTGGACATGCGATCAAATGTGAGCCACGGTTTGTATATTGGGAGATCGAAAAGATTGCCGATGATTGGATAGCCTTTCGGACCCGGCGGGAGAGGAAGGCCATGAGACTTGGGGAGTCGAAGGCGGTCGAGGAACCATCCGACACATACAAGAGCAAGAATTGAAGCAGTGAGATTTGATAAGAGCCCCATCCTGATGCAGACATCCTGATGTTCGGCTTAATCGACTTAAATATGTTTCAACGTATGTTTTTCATATTGCCTGTCAGAAGACAACACGTTCAGGCCCATGTCAGGTTCGTGTCTTTCGAGGAACGTTATCCCTGGAACCGATATCCTGGCCACATCCTTCCTCATTTAACGTAGCCAGGAGTTTGCCGCTGTAGGTCCTCAAGACAGTCAGCCTGATGGATGATTGGAGTAAGAGAAGGGATGGAATTGGGGTGGGAGACGCGAAGTGTATTGGCTCGGGTAGGAGACCTTGAAGAGCCTGTCAGACCCTTTCATTTCGGACGCGATTTGCCACTGCGAATAAGCACTGGATCATGAATGGCACTTTTTCTGACACGCAAACCTCAGGAGGGGAAATTTGGTTGAGGTGCCGACTGCCAACTCAACCCAGAGTGTTGGTGCAAGGCGACCAGTGGGGGAAGCTTATAAGGAGGTTGAATATGATGTTGCACTTCAGTGTTATGCCATCACATACATGTGACGACGCTCGCCCGAGTCGTGTTGCGCCACTCCATATGACATAAGAGCACCCGTCAAGTATTGTGGCGGCTGTGGCCCGACCCTGTGCATATTATATGCCAGTCCATCTCATTTACCAGATGAACGCGATAATGAAAATAATCCTTTTAAGGCAGGTAGAGTGGTATACCGCTGCTAGGAGTATAGAAGGATTTACATAAGTAGCAGCATTGCTGTGAGTGAATTATTCTATCGTTTGCTTCTCTCAAGTTTGTTGACCCGTTTCCGCCACACAGTGATAAGAAAACCCTCGAAATCTTCGAGAACTCGGCTATAGATTCAATCCCTCTTTTCTTGATCGCTTTTCTGAGCTTCAGATGGGGAGATCTATATTAAGAACCACTTTCTTTATCTTTCGGCTCTTTTGAGCAAATCTGGATCCATTGTTGTCTCCTACTCCGTCCCTACCGGCAAGTGGCACTGCAAGAAGATCCCGAGATCTTTCTCCATGTGTGGTCTATGTAATGCAACGTCTCAAGTTTCTGCAACGTAAACCTTTGGCAGTATGTCGGAGTCCTGATTGAAATGAAGATCAATATTTGGAAGATGGGGTATCATAATCCGCGAGGCGAAAGAGCGAGGTGGTACCTAAAGTAGAGAGTGATGATCAGCAGCGTAGGTTGTCTTCTTGTGATGTAGCCTACTATATATATGAGGCCGCCTGACTTGCCAAATTGTGTTGAGGAGCGACTCTTCTTACATGAAATCATCATATCACAATAGATCATCAAATTCTGCGCGGGTAACTAGAAGTAATTGAACCGGACGGCAGGTCTCGTCAGTTGTAGTGTCGTTCAGCATATAGAATTACAAGTATGTAGTACAATATTACAGTGGTAATTACATAAATAGAATTCGTCACGAATAAACAAATAATCAAGGGGTAACATAAGGAAAGAAATCAAATAGCCAGGTAGGAAAGTTCGCCAACAGGAATTGGTGAACTGAAACAGTCAATACAAACACGTTCCAAATTGCGAAACCAAGGAAACTTGGTTGGCCCCTCATCGAGAGCAAGGTTGCGGAGGCGCCAGTTCGCAAATAATGTAGATTTGTAGGGTAGAAGGAAACGAACGAATGCAACATACTGGAGGAGGGGGGATAAATGTTTAGAAACACAACCTAATGAAGAAATGGGAGTTCAGGAGATTACATACCAAATTTTGCTGCGTACGGCCCCTCAAATCCGGTGAGGCAGACCATACATCGGCGAATGTAAGGTTCAGAGATTTCAGCTCTGGGAAACATTCTGCCGCGAGCACAAGTAGGGTCGGGCTCAAGACATCCACTTTCATCTTCAGGCTCTCCAACATGTCATTTCTGCCACTAGGAAACACGCGCGATGAACACAACGACTCGAAGAGTTCTCTCAGCTCGTGAACTTGTAAGGCCCTGTCCGTAAGAGTCAGCTTCTCCAGTGTCGGAGCGCGGTTCTCGAGGAAAGTCTTGAGATCATCGAGGTTGGCCCTCAAAGGCCTCAACGCCAGTTCAACTTCACGCAAACGGGGAAACGGAGTGTCGAATGACGATTTGATGATTCGTTGGATCCAGTTCTGACAGTGTCGAGGGACTGGACCCAGGGGTACAGAAGCACGAGTGGTGCTTAGCCTGAGCTTCTCCAAAGTTGAAGCATGTGGTTTGACGACGTGCTCGTAAAACCCTTCTGGGGAGGAAAGAGCAGCTCCATTGAAAGGGATACATAGGCTGAGAGATTTGAGATCGGGGAACTTCCCCCAACGCTGGGAGAAGTGCGAAACGTCGAGTCTGCGGGAGAAAGACGTAACAGAGATGCCCAGATGTTGGAGTGTAGTGATGTTATGGAGGAAGACGAAAAACCCATCAAGTGCGTACTTGATTTGATCCATAAACGCCTCTCCCGTGCACAGGCATATATCCAACTCGTGCAATTCAGGAAGTCGGACGTAGGATAAATGGGGAAGAAGTTCGAATGGAACTTTGATAGTCAATTTATAAAGTGTAGGAGCAAACGTCTCAAGAGTCGGAGAGAGGAGCGCATTGAAAAATTCTCGGTGGTAGCGACTTCCTTCATCATAAATAATACAATATTCTTCAACATATCGGAGACGTCGGATTGCATCTGTAACGCGTGCAATGTCCTTCCTAACCCTCTTTCGAATCCTTCTGTCGGCTTGCTGTTCCATATAATGAGGGTTAAAAAACGTGTTGACGTGGTTCCACATATTCTCGCTCCGACTGGCATGGGTCTTCGTTCCCGGTCGGACAAGCCACGGTTGCATGGTGAGGCGGCGGACATGGTTGGCAACGTCCCTTCGGCTGAATTTCCACGCCGATGATATACAAAATGAGGCCACCAAGTGTATGGGAAGAGCAAAAACATGCGAAGTATGACAGACACCGCAATCAGCATCGCCTCCTAGATACCCTATAAGGAAGAAGACAAACCTGAGCATCTCACATATTCCTTTCATCCTCGAATCATGCCTGTCAAGCTTAATTTCTCTGAATTTTGCATCCAACCCAACGGCATGCCTCAACCGCCTATTAACAGCAGCCAACTTTCTGACCTCGTAAAGAGGAAGAAACTCAGTCACCAGAGACAAGATGTCATAGGGTAGAGCATCCAACATGGGTCTGCATAGAAGGAGGTTGGTGTCGATAATGTTGACCTCAAAGTGTCAAATACAACCGGTGTGTAGAGCAGTGTGATCTTATAAATTTCGCTTCGGAATAGTAAGATCGGGGGCAGCGAAGAGTAAGAGTAGATGTCTTGAGCGTATTAGGGAGGGATGAAACCCTCCAAGCCCAGCAATGGTAAGGGGGGATCGAAATCGGTGGAGGGTGGACGGGGGTGGATAAAGGAATGCTGTGCAGTTCGAGTCAACTTCTTATAGTCGCATCAACTTCCCAGAATGCTGAAAGCATCATTTTGCTTCTGGAGAGATGAAGGTGCCTGAGGGTCCGCCGACGTCGGGTTTTGTTCGACATGACTCGAAAGTTGAGGCTTTAAAGCGAAGATTTCGACGGTCATAGGTCCAGAGAGATTGAGATAGGCACATCTTCCCAGCGTTCCAAACAAGGAAGACGAATAATTGATGTAGCTTGGAGAGACCTCAAGTTCGGAATCCTCAAGGAAATCATCGAGTCGAGTCACATGTCATGTGCGGCGTATCGTTTGCCTCGTGTATGATTGGATCAAACAAAATACTTACTCCTCTCCGGCTCGGGAACTGCGCAGGGACGGTCCATTCAATGGGTACCTATAGGTTATGAGCAACCAGGCTCAAGTTTCTTACCCACTGGAACGTTGATTACGCTTGCTGCCATTGATTAGTACATGAGCGTTTCATGGAAAAACCAGTCAAATTGAAGGAAGACATAGCCATAACCACACGCTCGGAAACAGTTATGCATGTTGAGCATCAACCAATATTTGAAATAATAGCAACAATTACGGAGACTCTTTCTTCCTGGGCACCTTCTTCTCAATCATCGCAGCAGCGGCCAAAACATTTACGCGATCATCATCCTTCCTTTCTTCTTCAAAATCCCACTTGTCTCTCAGAGCGGAGGTACCCCAATCAGCATCAACAAAGGAAGTAAATTCAGGCAGCCCTCTTGGCATGACGACGTCGGGTTCCTTCGACTGTCGCAGACTAATGCCATCGCCACTGCGTATTAGAAGACCACCTGGCCTACTGGATCCCACACCGATTCGACTATCCAAGTGGTTTCCACGGTAAGAGTCAGCTCCAGATGCTCGACTAGCCGTGTTTTGACTCGCTCTTGCAAAAAGCCCTGCAACGCTCTTCGTCCTCTTTCGCAGTTCAATCTTAGCCGCGGCTTGTAGTGGCAAGGGAGGCAAAGACTTCTCAGGCGTTGGCAACTGGGCTGAAGATGACCGCCGGGCCATGGACCGAATTTGAGACTGTAACGTCTTTGGAGGGGACTGTGTTTCCCGTCCATCATCTCCCCAGCGGCCAGCGGTCATAGGAGGCAACGTCCGAAGTGGGATCGCACTTGCACGACCAGGAGCCTCGCGCTCTTGCCGCAAATTAATAGAGGAGCTCGGCTCGGGAAACTGTCGAATCGGGCTTGAATTGGGAGAAGCAGAACCGGAGCTTGAGGGTGTAGTCTGACCGTGAACGCCGGGAAACTTGGCTAGGGACAACTTCTGCGGAAGCCGTTGATGAGGCGACTGAGGCAGCGGCGGTGCACGAGAAGGCAATGTAGGTAGAGATGGAGGAAGTTCATGATTATTTGGCGGTGAACGCAGATTAGCGAAAGACAAACGCCGCCTTGGGGTGCTCTTCTGGCCTGGGGATTGCGACGGTTGCTTGGGAGAAGGAAAGCCTTTCATAGAAGGCGAGGACGGCGTTGGAGAAGTTGCAAGTGGGGGTATAGAGAGTGTAGAAGACTTCTTTTTGCCTGGGGGAACGGGCTTGAGCGTGATGGACTGCTTTAACAAGGATGTTCTCGGCGAAACTGCTGGTCGAGCTGATCCGAATTTGCGAGAACGAAGTATACCGCCACCAAACTTCGAAAGTGCCTCCTCCACAAAGGATAACTGCATTCTTGAGCCAAATGTGGGAGTACCACACCTCGACGACGAACGCTCAATACCTCGTTCGTTGATCGTATCTTCGCCACCCTGGTGAACACCAAAGGCAGGATCGCGGTGTACTGCAGAAGGTGCGGCCTGATATTGGGCTTGGGAGGGTATGGTTGTTGGTACCGCAACGATCCATCCGAAGAGCGAACTAATGCATGTTGTGACCCTTATGACTCGCCACCCAGCAGACGCGGCTAAGGCAACGATTTCTCGTAAAGTCCTCTCTTGTGCATTGAACACTACTTGCATCTGGCAATAAATGAGGCCGCTAGTTCTTCGTTGCAGTAACAGATAATAAAAACGCACGGTCATGTCCATCCAATATGCGTTCGCACTAGCCTTACCCAGATTAGAGAGTAATGGGGGACTTCCCAATGCGCTTTCAATGCCTTGGATGCCCTCCAACGATATATCCCCTGTTTCATCTGGGCATGCCAACGGCAAGATAAATTCACCAAGAAGAAGCTTGGTGTCCAGTGTTGCCGCTTCTCTCAAGCGCAACAGAATTCGACGCGCGAAATTGTCAGGCCAATCGTGCAGAACGACTCGCAGCAGGAAGACAGCGGCTTGTTTGACTGGTTGAGGAGTGAAGAAATCGTGCACTATTACACGTGAAACGCTTGTCATTATCATTTAAGAAGGTGGCGCGAAAGTAATCATGCCTTGAAAGAGCGCTGTTCCATTCTCAAGAAACTCGGGGCGTTTGGCCGCCCATGCCTATCATAACGCACATAAATTAGAAGACCATAGAAACATCGTGACCGTAGGGGTATACCTTTTCGCCCATCCCAACGACGATTGGACGATCCTGTATGATAAACCGTAGATCGAGGCCACTATCTTCGACAGACGAAAAGGCGCTAGCAAGGAGCATACTTGTCGATCCAATACCGCCACCGACATCAACTATAACGCTGCGGCGAGGCAAGGATTGCCAATCAAAACCTGGACATTATTGAGTGAAACTGTACAATAAGAGGTATTTGCCACCTAACTCTTTAGTACGGCACCTGGCGTTTCCCAGGAACAGGTGCCAGACATGGCCTTCCCAAACCGTTCCAACCGGAACCGGTTGGGATTAGGGTCATCTTTGGAGGTCGAAAGGTCTCGTCTCACTGGTCTCACAGAACCAGGAGTATACGATAGTGTGTTTCTTTGGACTGGAAGGCGCCGAGCGCTTTGACCGGCTTCGAGCCTAAATCATCGTTAGCGCGTTATGCTACCCTGTCATAGAATAGTACAAACCCAGTTTCCTCAAAACCTTGATCTAAGTTCTGTTCACCGAATAATCCATCGAGCCATCCGAAGTATCCAATCTGCGATTCGATAGTGCCGAATGCAAAACAGAAAGGAGCTTTCGTTGGATCGGTACCTGCCCGAGTTGTCTGTGATCGAGATAATAAATATGTATCCGTCATATAAGCGGCCGATTTGAAGACTTCGTCTGAGCTATCCAAACGGTCGTTAATCACAACCGCGTCAATAGGAGCGGTACAAACCAAAGCCCCACGAACGCCGCCACTCCCGACGTGCCATCGTATTTCTTTTCCGTTCTAAGGAAGAATCGATGAGCACCTGCCAGTGCAGACGCAAGATTTGCGACACTTACATTCCCTCTATAGTCCACCGTTGAATGTCCTGGAAACTATTTCCAGTATCAATCGTAGACGAAATCCGGTTCAGAGCAAAAACGTCGGGCGAAAGTTCCTTTACAATATGATGCGTTGCCAAAAGACGTAAAGTATGCGCTGCTCGTTCCGTCAGGAATGAAGCACAGTTTATATGAATTCACACTTACCTAGCTTAGTTTTATCGACACCATTTTTCTCAGATATTAGATCAACATGTAAGCCTGCCAAACCTGCTTCCCGTAAAATTTCGGGAGTATGTGAAGCCTCAAAAAGGCGCATACAAGAAGGTAAATGATACTGAAACGCCACCAAATAATTATCAAAAAAGGGGCACTCAGATACGACACGGATCGGCAGGACTCACACTCATAGTAGCGTCGCATATAGTCAAAAATGGCGTCTGAACGGTTGCCGTCATTTGTCCACATGCCGCGATGATGCGATTAATGGCGGCAATCACGTCGGGATTTTGGGTCAACATTTCAGATAGCGATGAGGGATCACAACAAGCATCAAGAGAAGGAAAATCAAGAGGAAATGAGTGGTAAGAAGCATCGGTTTTGACACAAGGGGACGGAGGAGGCGATGCATAGACATTAGAGAGGGAATTTATAGAGAGAGCAGGGCGATGGTAGGTTCTATTTGAACGACCGGACGGCGGGCGACTCGTTTGGTCTGGTACATTTTCCTTACCGGCCGCAGATTTATTCTGCGACCCATGAAGCACATATATTGCCTCGATTTCATCCAGAGCCTCGCCAATAATGCCATGGAGAGTCCTGAGGATGGAGAATGTCATGGACGAGGGGGAAGGAAGTAAGGACAGACGAGAGAGGACACAAAGAGAGGGGAGGAGATAAAAAGAGAAAGGGAAATGGCGAAGATATAGGCACGCCGATCGAATTCCATGCCAAACTTGCCAAAACGTCATGTCATCCAAATTTTCGATCTGCAGGCGCTTTTCCTCGAAAAAACTCAAAAGTCATGTACCCAGCCATTCTATCCCAAGAAGCGGCGTGCAAAACTCAGCTTGTCGGACAGTATCGACGATCCTCGTAAGCCAGACTACGCCAGCAAGAAACGAGACACGACGGTAGTTTGGTGACACACAGAGTGAAGATTACAACAAACAGATATGCTGTATCCGAGAAGCCAATTACCAGAAGGAAGCGTATTTCAGCCTTTTTCGACAGAGATACGAGAGGACATCAGATCTCGCAGTGGACCAAGACAGCAGTTGAAGAACCAAAAGGGAGTGATGCGATCAAATGTGTATGTGTTTATTGACTGCACCACGAGCGCTTATAGGAATTGATGCGCCTTTTGTCGTCAGTCTTATGACACCGCCCCTTCTACTGTCAATCTCACAAATTTCAGCAATCATCCCCCCTGCGAGCTCCACCAGTCTAGCGCACTCTGCGGTCAGGTCTCGCCGACTTATTTGCTGATTCCCGCACTTCGCGCTACGCCTCAAAATGCAACACTCGCGGCACAATATATCACTGGCTGAATCATACCTAGAATGCAAGAACACGCACTCGCCTAGAGGGACCCAAATCTGCGCTTCCTCGTATCAAGTCCTTGCTTCTCCACTATATATTGCCTACTCTCTGCAGCAAACTCCAGAAAGCGGGCCACCGACTGATTTGCTCATTGGGTCTTGAACAACCTCTGATGAACTTGATGATGACAGACGCCACGCATAAATAGAGGCACACCAGGATTCTCATGTATCAAAAATGATTTTTTGATGTCAAGCCATGTCATTTCCTCCTCGGTCATGAGAGCCACTTCCAGCTTGAATATTGCAGATACCTCCATTTCGTCGACCAGACCCAAACAATCGCTCAGAAAGGTGCGCCAAGGTTTTATACAGGATCATCCATTTAAAAGCCTAATTGTGCCACAGACCCTCATTTGATCCCGTTCAGGATGAGCACAATCATTGACACAAACAGCGCCCTTCTGGTTTGTACGTCTGAGTGACAGATGTGTAAAATCTTTGTTGGACTCGTTACCTGACTCTTCTTTTCCCACTGTTTTGCAACGATTCGAACGGAGGAATTTTGGTCTTATGACCGACGAGCTTGGACGCCGCCGTCTCGTTTGCCTACCCCAGTCACTGTTCTGCTTTATGGGTTGCCGTCGAAGACCAAGCAAGGAACAACAGGTGGCGCCTGGCTCGTCAAAGAACAAATACGGCATTTTGACTTCCTCCTGGTAGTCGCTTGTTCGGCCACCTGTTTCCTTCTGGTGTTCAGCCCCGAATTTGGGCCACTCGCGATAGGACTAAGGCGCTCGCTTTTCCTCCCGGCTGTGAAGACTTGAGCCTACCTCAATGTCCTGAGAGTCCCGGGTATTACCATGCGTTATCCCATTGGTTCCTATGCGTTATCTCATGGAACCCGTTATAACTTACAATAGACGGGTTGAGTCCCGAGTATTCCCAAAACGTGGGAGCCGTGCGTAGGGTGGCCTTTGTTCCAAACGAAAACAATGCGGGCTACCACAAAAGGAAGGTTCCAAAACGATCAGCCGTTAATGATAATATGGCAGACTGATGGAAAGTTCAGGCCTTGTGTTATGCTTCGCAATGTATAGCATCAAACGGTATAGCAACATACGTTCCGCAGTATCTATTTCCCCTACTGACTTGGTGTAATCTAGTAGAGTTCAGCCCCACCGGCGAGAGCATAAACGACAAAAACATGATCCGCGTGTATCAAGATCATCTCCGTGGGCGGTCGAGGGGGAGAGACAGACAAATCAGATGACATCGTGTCTCGACAATCTAATCTGATCACGTTTGATGATCGTTGACCTGCATTTCCATCACGATCAGTCACAGGTCGTGACACGCCAGTAGGATATATAGACCGGGTCTTTCGACGCGTCAAGCCCCTGTCACAAGTGACAAAATTCGCTGCCCCGGACCATCCTCTTGAATTAGGGTGCAGCTTGCTCGGAACTCGATACAACCAACAAGTCTCAGTCTCGTTTTTCTTTCGTTTCTTTTGTCTAGGTGCGGACTTTTACGCCTTGTTCGGAGTTGTATTGATCGTCGCGTATCAGGAAGTCTCCGCCCATTTTTTTCTTTTTGTTGTTCTCTCTTGAGGTTATTTATCGTCAAGTTTTATCGACCCTCCCATTTCGAATCTCCCTCAAAATCTTTGTTTCGCTTTCACGGACAATCCTATATTTATATTATTCCCAGTCATCAATCATCAAAGCATCATCATCGTCGTCATCATTTTTCTTTCGACAAACGTATCAAAGAGCAATTTTTTTAAATGCGAAAAGAACCTGGTCCGATAAACGCACGGATAGCTGCGATAGGGAGTGCATCAGTCGACCGAGGTCATAATAGGCGCCCCTTCGAAAGCGGGGAACAACAAGTAAGACGGAATGTAGTAGGGGAGCGTGTGGCACGTGTAGTAGGGGGGTTGCAACAGCAACAACGATTGGCGTTGGCAGTTTCAGTTTTGGGGTTGGATGATGTTGACACCTGGAGTAGTGGTAGAAGTGGCTATGGCTATGACGACGATGTTACGACGGGCGGTGTTGGTCGTGGTGGAGGTTCTCCTGTTCTGATTGCTGCGGATAATAGTAGTTGCGGCAAGGACTGGCTTCTTTCACCTTCTGATGGTGCCCCTCCTTCAGCTTGCTCTCCACCGTTGACACCATCGCCTTTACCATCGCCTGTATCGTCGACCGACGGAAATTCGAACAAAAGAGTCATTTTAAGCAAATTACGGAAACGAGTGATCGATTCACGGAACAAGTTCTCGTTGCACAGGGCATGGTGGCACCGGTGCGTATTGACCTCATCGCTGCCCATCCGTAACGACCATGCTCATGGATCACGCAGAAGAAAAAACAAGAACAATATCTTACGAGAACAGATTGCGGCCTCGTGTTCTCGTCGTTTACAGAAGATCAACCAGAGAATCCGACTGATCAATAAGAAGCATCAGATTCTGAGGTACGACAGGATAGCGGAAAAGTATCTGCATTGGGAGCACCATCTTCGTGAGCAAATGATGATCCGATGTTGGGGCACGAAGAAGAATGTGGAGCTGGACCGAGAACGCCGAGCCGATATGGTCCGATTGGACAAGCTGCGGAAGAAAAGAGATGGTTTGGTCAGAATGATTTCTGCGGGACAATGATAGCTTGATGATAGCCTATGATTCTCTATGCCGTCTGTTGTGTGCTGTACTAGTTGTCTGTATTGAATAGCCTCTTTTTCAGCGTGGAAAAAGTGTGTGAGAGAGGGATTAACGCAATTGGTAACCCGGGTTATGAGCTGTTTGGCAGTCCTCACTTTGATCGCACATTCCCAGTTTGCCCGTTCGCTTGCCTTGCCCAAATGCTTCCTCTACAGGTCTCTCGTTTCACTTCGCTGGGTGCCAGGCGCTGCGTCGTCGTCGCTGGTCAGCGTCGCGCAGCTGTCCAAGCTGTCAGATCTACCACACAAACCAGAAATGTCCAATCTGTCGCTCAAACCGATCGGGTCTGTCATACATCTCGTCTTTTGACACGTATCCCCGTATAAACTAGATGCCTTTCAGGACACTATCATGAGACTACTTTATTCTATCGGTACCAAACGAGAGGTTGAACGTCACCTTCGCATTTTCTCGTCTTCTTCGCACCCTTCCCAGCCAGCTAAATTTGCTGTTATCAAGATTGGTGGTGCCGTGCTTGATGATTTGGATGAATTGGCTTTGAGTCTGAGTTTTTTGTATCGTGTCGGGTTGTATCCTGTTGTATTGCATGGTGCTGGTCCGCAGTTGAACGTCATCCTCGAAAGAGAAGGCGTCGTTCCGGATTACATTGATGGGATCCGAGTTACCGGTGGGTTTCTCCGTTTTCACATAAAATTTTCTTTCAATGTCCTTGTGTAGATGCAAAGACGCTCAGTATCGCACGCCGTGTTTTCCTTGAAGAAAACCTCAAGCTCGTGGCAGCACTTGAGGCTCTCGGAACTAGAGCTCGTCCCATCACTTCTGGCGTCTTTACCGCCGATTACCTGGACAAATCGAAATATGGTCTCGTCGGAAAGATAACCAAAGTAGATAAAAGGCCACTTGAAGCATCTATCAGAGCTGGTGCTTTGCCTATCTTGACTTCGCTTGCGGAATCTCTTGATGGACAAATCATGAATGTCAATGCGGATATTGCCGCTGGTGAACTTGCGAAAGAATTGGAACCGACGAAGATTGTATTTTTGAATGATAAAGGTGGAATGTTCCATGGTGTCACCGGAGAGAAGTTGGATGTTATCAATCTGGATGAGGTATGATCTTCTTGACAAGTAAATCCTGTTTTGAAGCTGACAGTATCAAAGGAATACGAAGAACTCATGAAGCAACCTTGGGTGAAATACGGAACCAAACTCAAACTTCGGGAATTCAAGGAAATGCTCGATCATCTTCCTCGATCATCTTCCATCGCCGTTATCTCGGCATCTTCTCTACAAAAAGAGCTTTTCACCGACTCTGGTGCAGGCACTCTTATCCGAAGAGGTTACAGACTCTTCAAATATTCCAGTATCGAACGTGTCGGTGCTGATAGATTCCGTCAAGTCGTTCATGACCGTGATCCGGAAGTTCTTTCTGGTCATCAAAGTGTGACCGAAGTCCTCAACAACTTGAAGAAAACCCCTTATACGCTCTATGGTGATGATCCTATGGACGTCGTCGCTGTAGTTTCTCATCCCGAAGGCGAAGTTCCTGTCATGACCAAACTTCTTTCCTCTCGCGCCGGAATCTTGAACAATGTCGTTGATAATGTTTTCAACGCTATCAAAAAGGATCACAGGAAGTTGTTTTGGACTGCCCCTGCTGACGATGAAAATCGCGCATGGCATTTTGAGAGAGCCGATGGGAGCTTTACTAGAGCTGGAAAGAGTTTGTTCTGGTATGGTGTTCAAGATGTTAAGGAAGTTGAGAAGATTGTGGAAGAATTTGACAAGAAGGGGAGGATTGAGAGGAATTATCTGCCTGTTGGACCTGCGGCGCCACCGCATAAGAACGTTGCTGCTGCTGCTGCTTCAGGTACAAGAGCATATTCGACTATCGCTAGACGATTGGTTGGTACTCAAGGCAAGAGGGGTTACGCGACTATGGCTCCGGAACCTGTCGTTCAACATACCACTCAACCCAAAAAAGTCGCTTTGATTGGTGCTAGAGGATATACAGGTCAAGCTTTGACAACTCTTCTCAATGCTCATCCATATCTTGAATTATCACATGTATCATCAAGACAACTCGTCGGAAGGAAACTCGAAGGTTATGATAAATCCGAGATTACATATTCGAATTTGAGTATGGAAGATGTGGAGAGGATGGAAAAGGATGGTGAAGTTGATGCTTGGGTTATGGCTTTGCCGAATGGAGTGGTTAAGCCTTATGTGGATGCGATTGATCGTGGCAAGAAAGAAGGGGAGAAGGAAGGAAGGAAGGGGAGTGTTGTTATTGATATTGGTGCAGACTACAGGTTTGAAGAGGGTTGGACTTATGGATTACCTGGTAAGCGTCTTTAAAATGACGCAGCAGAATATAGATTGATTTTTGAATATCAAGAATTGTATGGACGCTCGCAGATTCGAACAGCAAAACGGATATCCAATCCAGGGTGTTACGCCACCAATGCTCAGATGCTATTGGCGCCTCTCGTAAATCTCTTAAACCCCGCCTCCATCCCCACGGTGTTCGGTCTCAGTGGGTATTCTGGTGCTGGAACTGTTGCTACCACCGATAGCGATGGAAAGCCTATATCCCTTCCCAAAATAACGCCGGAAGCACTCGGAGGGGCAGTTAAGCCTTATGCTCTGACCGATCATATACATGAACGTGAAGCTGGGTTCCATCTCACCGATCTCATCTCTGCATCCGCTAGTGGCACCACGAACACCGCTGGTAAGAAAGTGAAAGTGGCGTTTGTACCTAGTGTGGCTTCTTGGTTTAGTGGAATCATTTCTACAGCGAGCGTGCCGTTGAATAGGAGAGTGACGGCCAAGGAGGTGGTGGAGTTGTTCGAGGAAAAGTATGCGAAGGAGAAATTGGTCAGGGTGAAGAAGGAGGTACCAGTCCTTGGGGATGTGGAGGGGAGACACGGGGTGGTGCTTGGCGGGTTCCAAGTACACAGTGAGGGTGAGAGGGTGGTGGTGGTTGGTGGATTGGACAACTTGTTGAAGGGTGCCGCGACGCAATGTTTGCAGGTACGTTATCTCACTCTTTCTCCATGTTTTGGATGATGCTCATCGATTGGGGATAGAATCTCAACCTTTCGCTTGGATATGAGGAATACACCGGGATCCCTGTTGATATCGAGTAGACCGATCATGTACTGTTATCTAGATAACTGCTTTGTTCCTTCTATTTGGAAATTTTTTGTACCCATGCACAGCCTGGGATCAGCCCGAACAGAATAGTACCGGGGTCAGATTAACTCCGATATAAATGAGCAAGGCGGGGCTTTGCAGTGCCCGAACATGTCTCTAAGCGTCCGTAACGCCGCCAAATGTGCTTTGTGTCCAGCGTTTGTCTTCCTAGACTTGGGCATGGGAGCTTGGGCTCCTGGGCCTGGCACTGATAGCCGATCGCCCTGACTTGCCTCTTTCTTTGGTGGGCGTCTGTCGTCATACTTTTCCACCACACTCACCACGCCCAGCATAGCTCCGAATATCATCAAATCTCTGCTTATGGGGAGGAAAAAGGCCTCGTCGCATACTGCGCAAGAGCGGAACGCTTATCAGGAAATTCAACAAGCCCAGACTTCGCAACAGGCGGCAGGTTCAGCCCCGGTGATACCACCCGACGCCATCTTTCCTAGCCAAGTTTTTGATGATCCTCCTGGGCCTCACACCGAAGTAGCAATGCCTGGTGGTTTTGCCGGTCATGCTGGCAGTAGCGCCCTCCCCTTATCTTCTATACCCGGAACAGAAGTAGCTGCGCGAAAAGTTCCTTGGGTGCGTTTTCTCCCCCCACACACCCTCTCTTTGTAGTGTTTGACAGATATTTTCAGGTGCCTCCGCCCAACGCGCGAAAGCTGTCAGATGCGGAATTTTACACCACAGATCAGTGGGGAAATACGTTACCAAACGTTGAAGATTTGAAGATTCATTTTTTTAAAGAGGGGAGACTCTGTGAACATCATGCGTTGTGGCTTATCGAACATGCGTCGACTTTATTGAAAAGAGATGCTAATCTGGTCCACCTTACTGGCGCTGTGACGAGTAAGTTTCGTTGTTCCTCTTTAAAAAAATCTAATCATGCTGTTTTTTCAAGTTTGTGGTGATATTCATGGACAATATGTACGTACGATATCGCGTAGATTTGATCGATTCACCATGTGCTGATGTGTGGGGTTGTTGTTGACAGTATGACTTGATGAAGTTGTTTGAAGTCGGAGGAAAAATTGGTGAAACGACATTTTGTTTCTTAGGGGATTATGTTGATAGAGGGAATTTTGGTATCGAGGTGCGCGCTCTCCTTCCTTTCCGTCTCTTCCCTCTACAATGAAACAACTAGTGCCTGTTGTACCTCTATGCGCTCAAGATGTGGTGGCCAAAAAAATTCATATTACTAAGGGGCAATCATGAATGTCGACATTTGACAGAATATTTCACGTTCAAACGCGAATGTTCGTCATCCCCCCTTCTCCTAGATTTTGTCATTGTACTAATGTTAATATTGTAGGTTTACACAAATACAGTTCAACCGTGTATGAAGCGTGTATCGCATCGTTCAATTGCCTACCTGTCTCCGCGCTCGTGGATCGTAAATTTCTTTGTGTCCATGGTGGAATATCACCAGACCTTCACACATTGAAAGACATAGAAGATGTATGTAGTCCCATGCTTCATAGTATATCAGTAAGGCTGATGCGTTCTGAAACAGATGGATCGCTTCAAAGAACCTGGTTCACATGGGTTACTATGTGATTTACTATGGGCGGATCCTATATCATGTTATGGAACTGAACAAGGGTCTGTTCCTCGTGGGACCATGTTTGTACCGAATTCGAATAGGGGATGTTCATACTCTTATACGTGAGTGGTTTCCGCTCTTGGCACCGATGAGAAGCGTTGAGACACAACGTGGGGGTGGTGTCGTTTAGATATGATGCCGTCTGTTCTTTCTTGGACCGGAACGGGTTGTTGTCACTTGTAAGAGGGCATGAGGCTCAAGATGCTGGGTACGTATCTCAAATTCAACGTACCGTCAGTCACGGTATATTCATGTTGTGTACGACAGATATACGATGTATAGGAAATCGCCTTCGAAAAAATTCCCGAGTCTAATTACCATCTTCTCGGCGCCCAATTATCTGGATGTATATCACAATCGAGCAGCGGTACTCAAGTATGAGAATCGGAACATTACGATTCGGCAGTATAATGCCAGTCCTCACCCATTTTGGTTGCCCAATTTTATGAATGCGTTTACCTGGAGTTTACCATTCGTTGGTGCGAAAAGTACGTCAAAAACCCATTTCTATTTTGGTGGAATATCTAAATAACCGAATTTGCAGTAACGGAAATGCTGCTGGCGATTTTGAGTATTTGTAGTCAAGAAGAATTGGTAGAGTCGGAAGAAGAGGAGGGAGGAGAAGGAAAGACTGAAGAGGAGCACGCTGCGGAACAACTTGCGAGGAGACAAGCGATTAAGAATAAGATTTTGGCGGTTGGTAGGATGCAGAGAGTATTCCAGTTGTTACGGTATGTGATGGCTTTTTCTTCATTTTGTCGTGTCATGCTGATGAAGTGCCGTTTATAGTGAGGAAGCCGAGAATCAAACAGAACTTATACCCGGAGATGGAGGGCCAACAGTGGGTGGACCCGACGTACTCAATGTACAAGGTAGTATCAACAGAAATATCAAAACATTCGACGACGCGTAAGTGGTTTTGACTATGCCAAATATGGGACCTCGTTAAAAAGAAAACAGTCGACGGTCTGATCTGGTCAATGAACGTTTACCGAGTTTCGAAACTGTTCAGCCGGCGATGATGTTCCCCACGCCTAGTATGCGTGTTGCCACTAGATTGGGGAGTGACAATGTCAATATGGAGATGCTGATCAGGAAGGCGCTGGCGGAGGATCTAGCCCTTGATGATGGTGGCGTTGTCGAGCGGCTTGCGGAGAGGATTGCAAGAGGAAGAGTTGCAAGACCTGCTGCGTTGAAACGACATGGTACTGCCTGATGGCGGACGATATATATACATATTGCTTTTTTGGTTTGTCATTTTTCCTGATTTTTTTGCCCTCTTCCACTTTTCTCTCTGTTGGTCTCTATATATGTCATGTATGTAGTATTGATACCGTTGGTACGATGAAAGAAGAAGAAAAAGACGCTGCGAGATGATTATGTACACCTATAGGGGAAAGACGGCTCCATTTTATTAATAAGTTGAATGTCACACACCTGGCAGCAGACACTCACCAGAGCCCTACGAAACCGTTCAAAGGGCTTCCCATTTGTCTCATCATACCACCACATATGCCTTCTGCTACGGACGATGGTAGGGGATTGCATTTGAGGCTTACACTGTCGTCGGGTTCCATGGCTTCTTCCACTGGAGGTCCAACGTCGTTCAAGAGGAGCTTAGAGGAGCTGTTTGGAGGAGCTGAGAGTGATGGGGACGAGGAGAGGAGTTCAACAGGTGGGGCGGGGGGGATGATGGTTGGTGGTGGCGTTGGGAATGGGGGAGGAAGCAGTAATGGGCGCAACAAAAGACAGCGCAGTGAAAGCGCTGAGCAGCCACTACAAAACTCGGCCTCGTCGTCGTCGTCTTCGTCGTCTGCAGCTAATGGACGAGGCCTTTCCCTACCGCCGAGATTGCCTACGCCGAGACTGGACGTTCATATGTCAGATATTCCTCTCTTAGGTTCCAATGAGGGACTCGAATTTTCCTCGCCTCACCGTCGTTCGCAACATCGACTGCAACATCGACGACAGTCATCCTCTTCTAGATCCTTATCTCCACTAGTACCCTCCACACCTGCATCCGTATCGACATCGACATCTCCTCAATCATCCATTTTTGTAACAACACAACAAACAAACTTGACTTTATCCGCAATCCACAATACTAGTACTAGCGCGCATGCCACTGCAACGGCAATACCAACTTTGGGCTTAGGACCACCATCGATATCGGCCTCACCGTCCGCTGTATCTTCATCTTCATTACCCTCATCGTCATCATCGTCATTATCATCTGTGCCGTCGTCTCTGAGCAGATCAGACAGGTCTTCTTCGCCGAGTCTTATTCTACCTCTACCCATTTCTCGATCAGCTCAGACTCCTCCCACTGCAACAAGTATAGCTGGGAGCTTGCCTTTGCTTTCACCAACAACCGCAACTGAAATTGATACCGGTCCTGGTCCTGGCTCTATTATTAATGAGACAGAAGCTTCTCCTAGTACCGCCACTGCTGGAGGTGTGGCTACTTTTCTAGGACCAGAGGAGAGGTTTAGAGCCACGATGCAGAGGTATAATGTATTTGAGCATGAGATTGCCGCGTTGAGAAGGTCTGTTAGTCCTCCTGGTTTATCGAGAAGTTTGGCGGTTGCTGGGATGGGGGAACAGCAGCAACAGCAGCAGCGAACTGCGTCACCTCCGAGGTTACCTCCGTTGGAGTTGAGTACTTTGAGGGATGAAGGTGACGATGTTGACAGTGATGAAGGAGAGGATCAGGATCAAGTCCGGCCTCTTGGTAAATGCCTCGTTTTTGTTGAAACACTTTTTTTACTGATCATGTTATCTATTTTTCAAGGCTCGTTGAGGCATGAAGATGTAGCATCTATTCCTTCGACCGTTTCAGCAAGTAGTGAACGTTTATCAGCGTCTTCGGCACTACACTTACCAGATAGGAATGCCCAGCGAAACAATCCCGAATCCTTCCTTGCTTTGTCTGCAGCTGCGGAAGTTTCACCACTACCTCTTGATGAAGATATTGATGAGCTTGAAGATGATGATGCAGATTTGTTAAGGAGTAATCACCATCACCATCACCATCAACATCAACCAATCTCCGCTCCTCTTCTAGTTCATGGACGTAGACACAGACCTGTTCGAGCTGCAGTACGCGATGCTCCACCCAGAATCGAACTACCAAATGCTGTGTGGTCGTCTTTGGATATTGTTTCTGAAGCCACTCTTCCAACTTCCGCAAGAAATATCACTACCTCCACGACGACGACGACGATTCATGATCCAGCCATAGTAGAGTTGGATGGCTCAGGAGAGGATGACGACGAGAGTGATGCTCCTGAAGATGATCATGGTAACGATCTTGTTTATCCGCGTTTCAGAGATCACCTCGACTCTGCACTTGAAGCACTTCGATCACCTTCTTCGCCACTCGTTCCAGGACTCGTACCTAGCGGTATAGAGTCTTCAATTGCTCTAACATCGATCCCCAACAATGATAATGAACCGCCCGCTACCATTGTTCTAAATGATTCTGGAGATTATCAGCCTAATCATACATCACCTTCTCCTCCACCTGTCATTCGTTCTGCTTTGTCTTTGTCCTCTCCATCCTTCTCGAACGACGTTGTGATTGCGCCAGTACGGGATTTACAAACACAGGGTACATCAAATCCTGCTTTATTTTCTTCTCCATTGTCGCAATCGGCACCAACGGCGAATGCGAATATGGCTCGCAGATTTGGTCGACCTCCTACTTTACCTCCCATACTCACAGAGCCTACCTACTTGAATTATACAAATTCCAGTTCTGGACATGGGGATAGCAGATACGTTTATCACCGATCAATGATACCGCCCTTGTCATCGTCGTCGGCATCACCTCGAGAGCGGGACGAACAGTCAACAAGGATAAGAAGAAGGAGAATTTCAATCGACAACGAGAATGACCGTAACGAAGATATCGAAGCCGGTGGACAAGCTACTACAAATTCGAGAGGAATGCTTCAGAGATCTTCGAATTTGGGTGAGGTGGAATTACCTTCACCTTCGTTAAGCGAGTTTTACGATTGGCTGGGAAGTCCTAATAGCCCTGATCCGGATCTTTTGAGAGACGTTGTTCCGACGACGAGACAAGATAATTCTGTTGGACGTCCGCCTGGGTCGTCTAGGGAGGTAATGAGAGAGAGGGAGAGGGATGGAGAGCTGGAGAATAGGAGGAGGAGTTGGGAGGAAGATGTTTTATCTGGTTAGTGCCTTTTCTTTTCACTTGGTCTAGCTTACTTAATGTTCTCCTCATTTCAGGATTCATGAATACTGGAGTTGGGCTTGATTTGAGGCTCCGACAAAGGGAAAGGGAGCAGCAGCAGCAGCAAGAACAAGAACAACCAATCTCATTACCCCCACCACTTCCTCTCCGTATGTTCATCTTTATCTTCCTTATCTGGTCCTGAATTCTTATGTCATGAATCGTTTAGCCGCAAGACCGACTTCGGAAAGGAGGCTCTCTATGGACACTAGCATTGTTGGAATGGACGTTGATATGGAATCTTCCGAAGATTTGGAGGCCAGGCAAAGAGAATTGGAGCTAGAAAGGTTACCTTGGACACTGGGGTCGTCCATCACATCGTCGACGACGAGAACGAATCAACACTCTCCTCGACTTCATCTCCGTGAGTGTTTTTTCTCTTTTCGCAAGTTATAATAACATTTTTATTGAGATTATGTGTTAGATCGCGAATCGAGACGTTTTACACCATCAGTCTCGATGAGTCGAAGCAGAGAAAGATTGAGGTTGTACAGTGAGTCTTCATAAATGTCACTTAACTTTCAGGACTGATGTCGTATATAGATGACATCGAAGTTGATGATGGATGGAATCCATTACATTCGACTCGTCATTGGTATCCTGAATCTGCTCCAGTTGCATTAACTTCATCATCAATGTCTTCACTACCAACATTTTCTTCGAGTTTATTTTCCTCTCCTTCGTCTCCGCCAATATCCACCAATCAATCTACTGGAGTCCATCCTCCCCCTCCTTCCACTGCGGCAACATCGTCGGGTTCAAGACCCAGATTACCTAATTTCTTGCTACCAACGTCATCGTCGCATAGAAGAGGGCAAAATCATTTGTCTCCTTTTTCGAGGCACTCTTCTTCTAGTACTACTGCTACTATTACAAGGGAAACAGAAAGGGAAAGAAGACGAAGTTCTGCGGAAAGCAATGGTTCTTTGCCACCCAGCCTTGAACTCAATCTCGGTCCATCGAGTCATTCCGTTTTTGCGACCAGTGCTGCTGGTGGTCCTCGTGCAAGTGGTACCGCTGGTGAAGAAGTCTCAGGCCAATACCAACACTCTTCGACGACAACACCGTCATCGTCATCATCATCTTTGACACCTTTCATACAACTATTCGAACCCCCCACTGCTGTCCCCCCGCCTTCGTTGGGCCAACAAGCTCCTCTATTATCATCTCAACGAGAAAACCGTCAAAATCAGAGGCAAAGAAACCCGACGGAAATTGAGGTGCTTGATGGTGACGATGAAGATATGAATGACGATATGGGTGTGGTCTCGAGTGATAATCAACAAAGACAACCACTAGAACCATTACCCCATTTACCACAATATGAAGATCGAGAGCGGCAGCGGCAACAACAACAACAACAGGATAGGTACAGGTCACTTACACGTATTGTGGGGTCTGATAATTCACTCGTGGCGGAAAATGCAGCTGAGACCAGGAGATTGTATGCGAGAATGGATATGGATAGGAGGTTGCATCAACATTCGTTAAATATATCAGTGCCTTCTGCGAGGTCTTGGGCTTCTGTTGTTGAGGAGGAAGAGGGTTCGAGAAATATTGGTGTAGATGAAGATGTGAGGTACGGCGCGCGTCGTGTGGAAGTTAGGAGACAGGGGGAGAGTACTGGCGTTGGAGAGTATAGTGAACGGCAGCAGCGAGCTCGGGTTCTGGCTTCACAGATACAGCATCACCGACGTCAGCGTGCTGATGCCAGTGGTAGGCAGTTACGCTATGAAGAGCCTGTGTCAAGGCGTTTTACGTGTCACTTTCCAGATTTGCTTGACGGTATTGGGATGGCTCCCAGAGTCACAAATAGCGGTGGAAGCGGTAGTACTTCAAGTCTAAATGATCGCACATCTGGACCTCGTATTGCTCCACCCCCACCTCGACCTAGGCTTCATTCCATCCGCCAGGTCCCAGCCCCTTCCGAAAATACTGGGTTTGGCAATGTTCGTGGTGATGATGATAATGGACACAGAAGCAGCAGGTCGCGGTCACAAGGTGGCGACAATAGGAATAGCAATACGAATCCTTTAGGTCCTTCAGCAGCAACAATTACTAATGCACCATCACATCAAATGCCACCCGAAGAAGAATGGGGCACCATGTTTCAACTTCGGTCGCCCGGAAACCATGTCGATCCAGGAACAGTAGCAGCAACGGCACAGCGGCCATCTATAACAGATTCAGCTGCAAGAACATCGCTTGATTCGGTATCGTCATCGGATTCTTCAATGACGGATTCTTTCACAAGTTCTGGAGCTTCCAGCTTTTCGGCGTCAGGCCCCAACGTTTTACCCTTGCGTGTGCCTAATAGGAGGATGTTCTTGGATACGGAATTACCTTCGCCTGGTTTAGGAGGACTTTTTGATACCCTAGGAGCGAACACAATCCCCGCTATTGCTGATTCCCTTACGACCGTACCTCGTCCAACACGAAACTCTACAACAAATCCACCTTCTGCACCGTCTTCTGTCGCAGCCATGGCTCCGACATCTGATCATTATTCTTCGAATTCATCGTCAGGATTCCTGTCTTCTACTACTGGTCGATTTACACCTTCGCCTGTTCGAACTTCTGATGGAGATTTGGACGAAGACAGAGTTGTTGCGGATGAAACTGCCAGATTGCATAGCTTGGCTTCGAGGTTGGGAAATATGAGGGACGAGATGGTTAGTGAGATGATGAATTTGTGGGAAAGACCTCAGGGAGTTGAATCTGAAATGAGGATGGATATTGGTGAAGGAGAACCACGTGGCAGAGCTCAGAATGTAAGTTTTTTCCTTTTGATTTCTGATTCTTACTGCCAATTTATGAGGACTTCATTCGATAGATCCATCGCGCTCCGACCGCGCATAGAACCTCTGTTAGCGATTTCCGCCGTCCTGGCCCTTTTCCACCTCCGTCTTCCACTGCTGTTGCCCAACGCACGCGGACAGAAGACTTGACTTTCCCATCTTCTCCCAGCGCCAACGTCGGTAGTACAGGAAGGGAGAGGAGACATCCGGGCATTGATACGTCGTTGTTTTCTCCTGGAATATTTAGGAACTCGCTGGAGCCGTACGCAAACAGTGCACGGGAACACACAGCTCAAGCATCATCTTCTGTTCCTTCATCGTCCTCCTTGCCTGCAGCGTCCAGAGCTACTCCTGTCCCTGCAACCTCAATCTCCTCACCTACCATGTCTTCTGGTTTTCTTTCCCCTCCCACGGCGTCGCACCCACCTCCTGTTTCATATATGCTTGCATCAGAACAACCTCCGAGAAATTCTTTAGTTCCTCGACAACAACCTCGTCGCCACTACCACCATCACCATCACCATCACCACCATCATAGTCTTTCAGGTAGAACTCAATCACCACCTGTGATTCCACCGCTTTCATTTGAAAACCATTCTTCCGAAAATGACGCTGCGGCAGCGGCAGCAGGAGCTCGCGCAAGGCAACGATCGGATGTGCAAGAGCCCTTGGATAGTGCGGCGAATGAAAATGAACAAATGAGACAGGGATATTTTAGTTTGTTGAGACGTCAGCAACGAGATGGAATAGCGAGACGAGCAGATGAAACTAGTATTCGTGATGGAGAAAGACCTTCAAATGTAAGGTCTTCGGCCTCGGCTGCGCCTTCTAACTCTTTATCGTCGTCGTCGCCATCGTCATCGCCGACACCCTTTGAAAGGAGTTATTTGTCCTGGTCACAATTGGAGAGATTACTGGAGAGATCGCCGGAGAGAACTGAATATCGCACTAGTCCTGGTTCTTCGAGTCGTGCTGCTGAAAATCGTGTTAGAGGCAATATGGAGGCAATGCGTGTATCGATTGAGAGACAACGGAGAATGAGGCGAGAAGCGTTTGATGAACAACGTAGGATTGCGGAGAGGAATGGGGATGTTTTGAGATGGAGGAATGAGAACAATAACAACAATAATCCGCGTCCATTCCATAATGGTGGTAGCAGTGGCGATGCTCCTACGAGAAACATGGCAACTACGGATGTCCCAAACACTCCTAGCACGATTCCGGATATGCTTTACGATAGAATGCGGCAGTCCCGGGAAAATATCGCACAAAATGAAAGTGGGTCGACGACGACGACTGTCGGTGGTAACCACAATAATGAAAATGCTGGATCTCAACGTAGGAGATGGTATGATGTTGTTCAGGGTAATTTCAGGAGCGTTTTACCAGAAGAGGAGGACGAGGATGAAAGTGAAGAAGATTTGTATCGTGAAACTTATCCGACACCGAGACGGTACAGGGATCCACCTCTACCAAATTTTGGACCAAGAATGCCACTACCACGTTTCGAGTCAAGGTCGCAGGGAGTAATAGAACGTGAAAGAGAGAACTCGACTACTCGTCATCGTGGGCCATTAACACACTCTAATCCTGGTAACGTGGGTTGGATTCCGCACGAAAGAGTTAGTCCTCGAGCAAGAAATGTTGGAGGTGGACAAGATACAAGTGGGACTAGCGGTAGTCGTGACAATGGTGCTACTGCGGTAGCAGCGGCTATAATCATGTCAACCATGTCGGCCGTAGATTGGGAGAGAGGACGATGCATATGTTAAGAGCGGGTGCTATGGCTGGTGCTACTAATGGTCCTGGTGGAAATGGTGTTGCTGGTATGATGAGTTTTGGTAGACTCGGAAGGAGGATTGGAGATTTAGGTGACTATTTGGTAAGTCAAAACCCTTCTAATGGTTTATCTCGGTTATTTGATCTGATTGTTATTAGAATGATGACGAGTTTGACGCTTCGTATGAGAGCTTGTTGTCGTTACAAGAAGCACTTGGGGATGTCAGACCGAGATCAACGCCAGAAGCGGTGTTGAAGAAGCTGAAGACTGGGAAGTATAAAGAATGGGTGGAGCAAGGAGGTGAAATTAGGTGTCCGATTTGTTTGGAGGATGTACGTTTCTCTGATTTCTTTCTCTTTGGGGTGTAAGCTCATACTTTGTACCAGTATAATCCAGAGGATGTCCTCTTGAAGTCGGGCAACTGTAAGCACTGGATGCATAGAGCGTGTTTGGAGGTATGTTATAGTGACTTGACTTGCTTTGTAAGTTCAAGTGACTGACTGGGCTTCAAGGAATGGTTCAAGAGCGCCAACACTTGTCCTGTGTGTCGTACGGAAGTTGAGCCGAGGTCACAATCTAGAATGCGGTGCCGTCGACCGGTAGCGTCGGCAAGGAGGAATCCTGGAAGTGGTAACAGTGGTGATAGAGGAGAGGGTGGAAGCGGAAGTGCAGGCGATCCTGGTTTGGATCCTAGTTTAGATCCTAATGGATCTGGTCCGGATAGTAACAGCGGGTCTGGTCGCAGCGGTGATTCTGGTAGTGGAGAGTTTTGGTAGAATTAAGTTTGTTTTATGCGCGTCCCTCATCTGGTTTTATACTGGCATCTGTTTCTATTATATAGCTTGTTATCTAACATGTAAAAGTACTGATAGTCTGCAACTGAAATGCGATACTGACAGGGAACTTAATTTAGATAAGATGAGTCAGCGTTGCCTGATGCAGTTGCCAGAGCTGTTCCATCCACCCACCACCACCATCTCTGTTTCCTCTTTTCCAACAAGCGGACTTTCTCGAAAACCTTGACGGTGAGTGCGTATCGCTGTATGTCTGATAGCCAGACGAAGGCTGAAGAGACGAGCTTGCTTAACCGCTTCAGTATTTTAGAGTTTACGGCGGGCAATTGGTATATCACGCTACCCTCACGATTCTGTGGCACGCCGTGTTTATAAGATTTTTTGAGTGATTTTTAGCATGTCTTTGCCAAAGGTGTGTCGCGATTTATAATGGCAAGATCATAGCTGACGGATGGACTGCATTGGCTTTCGATAATCTTGTCGCTTTATCTGACATTACCGTGTCTCTATCGGTATCTGTTGGCGTAATGTATCACTCTGCAGAGGATTATCAAGGTCTGGATCTGTGGTTGATGAGGGCGACATCATTCTCAACCGCGTCTCTTTGACAGGAAACGGAGAGACTCGTTGCGGATCCCGCACCCGGCATTTCTGCTGAACCGCATGAAGATAACCTTCGGTATTTTAACGTGACTATCGAAGGTCCAGGAGGAAGTCCTTTTGAAAGTGAGTAATTTAGATTCTGGGGTCGAAGGGGGCTGGATTGTGATCAACTCCTTTTTGTAGATGGCAAATTCAAGCTTGAGTTGTTTCTTCCGGAAGAGTACCCTATGGCGCCTCCCAAGGTCCGGTTCTTGACCAAGATATACCACCCCAATATCGGTACGTGGGGGTGTCTATTTACGGAATGACCGGAAATGAACTCTTCCTCAAGATAAACTGGGTCGGATCTGTTTGGATATCTTGAAGGGTAGGATCTGAGTTTAGAGATGAACGAGCTAGTGCTTATTTTGCATTTTTTTAGATAAATGGTCGCCTGCGCTGCAGATTCGGACGGTGCTGTTGTCGATCCAGGCGTTGCTGAGTGCACCGAATCCCGACGACCCGCTTGCGACGGACGTTGCGAAGCACTACAAGGAGAACGAGAAGGACGCGCAACGGGTGAGCCGGGAGTGGACGCAGGCGTATGCAGCGTAATGTGCAGCGTGTGAATGAATAGTGATTAAATAGAGAATATAATTGGATAAACAGCGCACAATAATAGTTGTGATAAATAGTTCGCTTGTCTGCCCCGCTCATGCCCCTCGAGCCCCACAGAATCCTCCCTGTCGTCCAGGTTCTCGCCGCCGTCCGCACCAGCGACAACATCGCCGCCCTCGCCACCCTCGCTGCCGCGAACAGCGAGCTCAGGCTCCTCTGCCTCCCCTACCTCTTCTCCCATGTCCGATGGCCTCATCCCAATAAACACGACGAGGAATCTGGCCTCCATTTCTTCCCCGAGACTCTCTGGCCGCTCTTCAAGCGAGTTCCTGCTTTGTCTGTGCGCTGATGGCCAGCTCTGACATTTTCTGCAGGCGATTTGATCTCATCTGGCCTGACGATTGGCCTGATGCGTCTCCGCCTCGATGGGGAGACCGCTACTACGTCGGCGGCGACTACCACCCCCGGCACACCGACAAACTCGCCACTGCACTCCCCCGCATGCCCGGCCTCATCAGCTTCTCCATCTGCTGCCCCTTCTTTCCTCCAAACTCTCTCTTCAATGCCCTCCTCACCTGCACGTCTGTCCGCGAACTCCGCATGACCGACACGCCACTCTACATCTCCATGATCCCCAAGAGTCCTCCAGAATTCGTCATCGAACGCCTCTATCTTATTCCTGTCGCCGAGGCGCCCCGCGTCGGCCAAAGCCCGTATCATTCCCGGTATTCCAGTCCGGACTTATATTACTCTCGTGAGTACCGAAAAAAGTATAAAAACGATATCCTTGCCCGTTATGCCGCTTCTGCTTTTCTATTTGACGTCGGCAAACCCACATCCCTCACCCAAGTCCAGGTCTCTGGCGATCTTTGTACCCTAGATGAATTTTATCAACATGAATGGCCTAGACTCGTGTCTTTGGTCATGACTGGCCACCCACCAAGACAGACGGGTACAGAACTCGTGGATGTCATTAGCAAGATGCGCGAACTTAAAGAACTCAGGTTGTTATTCGCGAAATCGGTCACTAGAGGTGACTCCATGTTCAAAGTCCTCCCTGCCGCACCCGAATACACGTCCGCCAAAGGAAATCACGGATCGTTGCTCGAGCAGATAGAATCCCTTGCCGTTTCAGATGCGTGTAACTTGGATCGGGTGGGATATTTTTTGAAAGGTGTTGAACGGTTGGCGGTACTGGCAATCAGTGATATTGCTGAACCTACCTCTGCTTTCTCAAAGCGAACGATGCAAAGGATTTTGCGAGAGGTATCTGCTGCTGGGACACCTGCACCCAGAACTATGCCACCGAAACCTCAACGTCAGTCCGAAAAGAAGAAGGAGGATGCTGATGCCGAACCCAAACCCGTGATCAAGCAACCAGAGATTGTTCACAAGAATCATACGTTGAAGCATCTGCGTATTATGCTCGAGGAAAATGTTGAACCTGACATTTGCAAAGTTTTAGCGGATCGCTTCCCCAAGTTGGAGGTTTTAGAGGTGGAAAAATGTGGTTATCACGATGGACGAGATGCTCCTACTTGGGTAAGTGGACTGATCATTTTGCGGAATTTTTCTTTTCTCTTTGCTAGGTTCGATGATGACCTACTGCGTAACCACTTAGACTCGTTTCCGTCAATTCACCATTGATATGAGCTGATTATGTTTCTATAGTCTGAATATGTCGAAAACCTCAAACCTATCCGCCGTACTCTCAAAAACCTCCGTCTCGGAATGCAATTCGAACTTCTAGGCCCAGCTCTTGATTGTTCATCGTCTTCCGATTCAAAATACACGTGTTCCATAATCAATGATGACGTAGACCATACACCTAAAGCCGCTCACGCATGGCGAATTCAAAGACAAAATTGTGCTCAGTATTTTGCTGCAAAGTTGGGACAACTTACGCGTGTTGGATTTGAATATCGACGAAGACCCGGTCCACATCGATTTGATGATCGATGGTTAGATTGGGATATTGACAGGCGGAGATTTACGCCTCAGATGACGACAGAATGGGAAATTAGACGGGAGGCTAAACTTGCTAGGTTGGAGGAGGAGAGACAAGTAAGAGCGGAGGAACTAAAGAAGAAGATGGAGGAGGAGAGGAAACTGTTGTTGGAGAGATTCCGAAGAGAAGAGCAAGAGAGGAGGGAGAGGGAGGCAAGAGAACGGAAAGAGAGAGAAGAAAGGGAGGCAAAAGAGCGCGAGGAGATGGAGGAAAGGGAGAGAAAGGAGCGTGAGAGGGAAGAAAGGGATAAGAAACACAGGGAGGAGCGGCGACGGAAGGCTCGTGAGGCCAGAGAGCAGAAGCGGAAGGAACTTGAAGATCAAGAAGAGAGTGCTGTAGATGAAGATGCTGATGAAAAAGACGATGATGAGGTTTGTCAGTTCATTCCACAAGTCGCGATTGTGCTCATATATATGTCCTTCTTAGCGACTCGAAGTCCACACGAGAAGATCTCTCTCACTTCGTAAGAAACGTACCTCCGGAATCACGATACCTGCTGGCAGTTTGACAAACACGACGCCACCCGCGTCTACTCCATCTTTCACGACACCTTTGCCACATCCCTCTAGTACACCAAATTTATTCCAAGCTGCACATAATTTCCCTACTTACACCGTTCCCGGAGGACCATCAACAAGCTATTCAGCTTACCCTCCCAGTCTCACTAACCCAAACTCATCGTCACCGTTAAGTACACCAACGTATCCACCGCCGAATCGTCTGGATTATTTCTTTATGAATCATCAGACTCAAATATATCATATGGAAGAACAAGGCACGGATTGGGATTCGGATGATGAAGATCCTGAAGGTATTTTGGGAGTCTATGAACTAAGACCGAGCTGGTACCCGTTTCCTGAGGTTTGGAAACCGAGGACATTGTATGAGGAGGAAGAGATTGCGGATTCTGGAGGGGATGGTGGTGATACTTCGAGTTCGATGTGAATTTATACACTTTTTGGTTCTTTCCTGCATACTGCTTTTTCCGGAGCCTACATATTCCCAAGTAAAGACCTGTTACTCTCTTCAGCATATCTTTGATTTTCACTGCTTCACTGTTGCTCCTTTTCTTTTTTGATTTTCATGTTCTTTGGAATGATGATGTTACGGATGACGTTTCGCATTTGGACGGAATGACGATGGTGATGCAATGGATGGTTTTTGTTTTTTTGGGGCAAATCTAGTCTTGTTTGTTTTTTTTTTTTTTTTGTCATGACGCGCACACTAGATGAAATAAGCCTGTCAATTTACTTCTTTTACTACAGATTAGCGATGGCAACTATTTTTACTCTATTTGAAAATGACAGAAGGATTCCGAGGACCCGAAACGTCGGACTTGGGGCTCCGTGTGGGGTTGTGTTGTCCATTTGGGGCAAGATCATTTCTTTTTATGGACTGGTGCATTTTTACTTCAGGAAAAGATGTATACGCTCCCGTGTGAAGTGTTTGTATTATAATATGGTGGAGTAACGAAAATGATTGGTCCCGAACAGAAGTCGGAAAAGGTCATGCGGTATGTTGATTTGCGCCACTCATGAGAAAGGGAAGTGGGAATTTGAGAAAGTGGGTTGATGGGCGTTGTATTGTAGGGTTGAATTGTATTTTACATCTGTCCATCTGTCATCGCACTCCAGCTCCAAGAAAAATTTCGTCGGATACGAGGAAGTTGCGAGTAACATTATAGACACCGAAGATGCGATCATAGACCAATCAATGTGATAATTGAAAACACGAAGATAAGCGACACGCAGACGCGACTATTCCAAGGAGCAGAAATTTTTTTGGTATTCGGGATTTCATTCAAGATGCATGATGAGGGTATTTAACAATATTACTCTGTATACATTTTTCACAAAGCAATTTACATGCTACTTAAAGAATAAGGGACAAAACACCGGCTAAGGTATGGAGACCGAGTTCAAGGATGGTGGAGATGACAGGGTGGATGATGGGGAGGAGCACAACAAGGAGGCCACCGACGACGTGGAGCACAAGGGCGAGGATGTCACCGAGAATGTAACCAATGTTAGAAATGATAGTGAGGACTTCCTTGTGGACACCGCCGACAACCTTGAAGACAAGACCGAGAGCCTCGACGATAAGCTAAGATCACACAGTTAATTACATATGAATTGCATATGAAGACAACAGAGACATACGACGATGAGACCACCGACAAGTTTGGCGACAGCTTTGAGATCGAGAATTTCACCGTGAAGAATAAGAGGAGCGACACCGGAGGAGATGGAAGCTGTGATATCGGCCTTGGCTTTGGTGACAATGGCCAAGACTTGACCGAGGACGTCAAGCACAATAGGAACGACACCGTTGACATCAACGTTTTCAGCAGAGACGGTCTCAGCTAGAATAGCAACAATATTAGTACCATGTCGTAAGAAATATTGATTATCGATTCTGAAAGAATCTCGTGGCGACTTACTCAATCTCTGGCAAAGAGGAGTGATCGTGGTGGTGACTTCGGTAAGGATCTCAACGACGGAGAGCTGGCCGTTACGAGCTTCGATTTCGGCTTCAACTTCGAGGATGGAACCGCCCCTAGGTTTCATTTCCGGGACAGCGTGGTGAGCACCAACCTCGACCTCAGCAGAAATGTCAACGGCGCCCTAATAGAGATGGCATACGATGAGTTAAAGCACTAAACCCAAGAAAGGGATGTCACCCACAGGAGTACGGGCCATGTTGACTACGGGAAGGGCCGAAGCCATGGACGCAAGTGCGAACGTGGCGAAGGTAACGATGGAGGCAAAAGAGCGCATTTTCAAAAAGAATGTGGGGGGTGTGTCTGAGAGACGATGAGGGGGTGGTTGAGATAAGAAAGCTGGAAAGCTGTCGTTGGGAAGAAAGAAAAGAAACGTTCCGACCTTATATATTTCACCTCGAATGCATCAGATCATTGGTCTGTCCATTTTTCCCAAAAATTCAAATTTTCAAACCAATGAGGAAGTTGAAGAAGGCAGTCCGTGGTAACGAGATGAATGGCAGAGCCATTGAACTAACCTGTAATGGATATTTTGACATCCGATCCATCATTTTTTGGAGCCCATCAGAGTTCGTCATAGGCAGGGCAAACAACTCTCTCCTAAGTGTCGCCAAGCATTGACCAGTGAATTGTTCAGTGATAAGAGGGTCGTGAAGTTGGTTAGGAGAGGTCAGGAGCCAGAACGGATTTACTAGGCTGACCACAAGAGAACGGCATCCACGACAAGGATAATTCTGGCAAATGTCAACATTTATGAGTACCACGAGGTTGTGGTGTTGCGCTATCAATAGCAACCGATTAGTGTTCTCATTCTCGCAAATGTGGGGATGGTGGATCAAAAATATCCCCGTCAAAATTATTACTTGTAGTCATGCGAAAAATTGAAACCCTTCAGATGCGGTCAAGGGGCTGTGGGGCGAAAAAAAAACTTCAAGTACCTCAAACGAGTCAATTATTGGCTTCATCCAATTGCTTCTGAATGACTTTGTTTGAACTCGGTCCTGATTCAAGGTGAACACAAGGGACTTACGAAACTCTGAAGGGCCTTTGAAGAAAGACGAGTGGCTGGACAGTTATAACTCGGTTACCTGGATAAATCATCATGTCAACAATTTTGCCAAGAAATCAAATGTCGACTTCATCAGATTGGAATTCACTTGATCATGCCGAATCACTTACTGTACTTTGCCAGATTCTGTTGGAGTAGCAGTATCTCGTCAGGCTCGCACAGGTAGAAAAAGACAGCTACGATAAGGTGGGTCAAGAAAGGGGGCCGGAAAAACTGCCGGACAGCCGTACCGGGGATCAAATATCTGGTCTTCCAACATTATCATTTATTTAAATATAGGTCAAAAATTCCATCAAGGCCGCCTGTTGTGCGCCACTTGAACAAATCCATGCGTACAACGCCACTCACAATAAGCCCGGTTCAACGGGTTCGGCAGGGGAAAAAACTATTCACCAAAGAATTGCAATATTGCAACCGGAACTTCGACCGATAGAGTGGACGACTGTCCGTAGGATTTGGAACTCCAGATATTTCCAGATTTTGTTCTAAACTCTATATGTTTGAAACTCCGCTGGTCATTCCAGAATTTTTCTCATCCGTAGACCATTCGTCTCCAGACTTCCAGATATCTTACTGCTAAAAATAAAATGAAGATGACGGAGAGCATTACCACACTGTCTTTCAAGTTACAACTCATATAAGGGAACTCAGTTCAATAAGGAGGTAAAGAATGAGCCATTTCACTCGTGATAAGTTCGTAACCTCATCGTTGCACCTCTAAATATTTAAAGGTGCAAACCAGCACTTACAATTATCTACCAACTGTATATGATGGACTCATGATGAGCACTCCGAGATTCAAATCGAGATTAAATCTCGCACATGACTGACTTTACGGTAGAAAGTGATGTAAAATGCAGTCTGTATAACAAGTCCGGAAGAGCGAAAAAATCTGGAGAGGGGGGGGGGGGGGGGGGGTGCTTCCAGATTTTAGTCTGGAACGACGTCGTTTCAAGATCAGCTGATGGGATGTCCCGATTTAGCGGGCGGCATCAACGGCACACAGCCACATTTCCTTTTTAAAAAATCTGGAATCTGGAAAGTAGGAAAAAAAGTCTGCGGATGTTCACCCAGTATTCATCCACACATTCAAGAGTATGTAGGAACGCACATGCCATTACGTTGATATTATACTCATGAATCGTATAAGCCTACAAAGTACCTAAGCCTGAACAACTGCTAAAACCTTGATGAGAGCCTTGAGGTCAAGCTTGATAAGGATGTTGACAATGCACTCGACGAGAGGCTTGAGCTCAACAAGGAGACCAACGCAGATCTTGACAACAAGGCCAATGATATCAGCGAGGCAGAAGTTAATCTCAACCATGAGGCTGACGAGAGCCTCGACGTTGGCAGAAGCGCAGACCTTGACGACGAGACCGAGAACCGTAGTGACGATCTACAAAAAAAATCCTTTTCAGAATGGAAATGATGAGCGGGGGAGGTGAACGTACGACGATGAGAACAGCAAGTATTTGCGCAACGACGTGCACAGCCAAAGTCTTGCCGTCAAGTACAAGAAGGTCGACGCCAGCAGCAATAGCAGCCTCAATATCAACTTTAGCCTTCACAAGACTACCCTTGATTTCGCCCAGAATCTGGAGAGAAGTATCGACTGCGACCTTGACCTCAACGTCCCCGGAGATGGCAGCAGCTAAAACGGGTCAAGATGACGTCGTAAATTTCAAGTACCACAAGGAACGCTGCTGGGACGTACACAATTTGTCGCAAAGAGGTCTGATTTCAGCGGTAACGTCGACGATGATCTGAACAACCGAGTGCTCCGCCACCTGAGCAGGTTCACCACGGCCCGAGTGGGGAACGTTCAGAGATTCTGGTGCAGGAGCGGCAACGCCAGAAACGTCCTTTCAAATAAAGGATTAGCTTGAATAATGGATCCCGGAATGCAACTCACCCTGTTGGAAAGCGCAACGCCGTTGGCATTGAGGGTCGGGAGAGCCGAAGCCAGAGATGCAAAGGCAAGAGTGGCGAAGGTAGCGATAGAAGCGAAGGAGCGCATTGTTAAAAGAGTGTAAGGTGGTTGTTAAGTACGACGACGAAGCTGAAGAAGTAGACTCGGTAGGGAACTGATGCTGTTAGAGAGCGAAACGGTGTCTGCATTTATAGGATTCGAGTCGCTCGATCATGACACGGTCGCTTCCTCTCGTAGAGACCCGAATCGTTCCGAGTACGTCACTTGAAAAATTTCATGACTTTTAACCCTTCCCAAGAGTCATAATATAGGCCGAGAGACGTAAGGCATGGCAAAATACGAACCGGAATGGAACCAACACGAATCCCGGATCACGGTCCCATACCTTGCCACCGGTGAGCACGACCTTCATGGTGAGCCGTCGAACCAATACTAGGGCACGTATGGCTCATGGTGGTGCATATGGGTAGTACAGACATTGCACGGCCTACGAAAAAAAAAGCCAAGATCAGAGGCGAGCACTGAGTTGCTTAAATTATTTTTAGACGCACTACATACCACGTGCACTTCGCTGCCAAAGACTGTTGACAGGATCACTAAAAGATGAAATCCGTGTCAACATGCGGGAATCATGTCGCGACAGAGTCAAACCATAACATGATACCTAGATGTGCCAAGCGCAAATCCTCATTACAAGTTCAATAAGACTCACAGATACAATTATCCAGACAAAGTTAGGGACTTGTATACTTTTGTAGATGATTATAAAATATCTATTATTTCGACGCCACTACAACGAACTCGTAGGCGACTATCTAATAAACTGATTTAAATGCGGACAACAGCCAACACCTTGAGGAGGTCCAAAAGGTGCAGCCTGACACAGATGTCGAGAACACCACCGATGAGAGGGAGGAGGACAACAATGAGACCGGCGCTGATTTCGACAACAAGGGACACAATGACGGAGAGGCAGACATTGATATCGACGATGATCTTGAGGAGGGCGCTGATGTCAACAGACACGCACACCTTCACAACTAATCCAATGACAGCCAAAACAACCTGCGCCAAGAGTTAGTCACAAATCCCACACTAGAGCCAAATCCAACGTACGATGAGGAGTTCGGCAACGATCTTAGCAACAACATCGACGGTAACGGTGACACCGTTGAGGACGAGGAGGTCAACACCGACATGGATAGCAGCCTTGATATCAGCGACAGCCGCAACGAGAGCAACCTTGATGTCCGCGAGGACTTCAAGAGAGATTTTGACAGCCGCATCGACCTCAATATCAGCCGAGATGGTAGCAGCTTGATACCGACATTAATAAAATTTTACAAGCAGTTACGAAAGACTTTAACTCACTCAGTTTCTCGCACATCGGCTTCACCTCAGCGGTGACATCGACGATGATATCGAGAACAGACTTGTGCTGCTCACCACCACGGGGGTAGTGAGGGTGGTAAGTACCGATGATGGCGCCAGCTCCGCCACGAGGGGCAACGGGAGCAACATCAGCACCAGCAGGCTAAATAATTGAACGTTGAGAAACAAGACATTACAAGACCAAAATAAAACTCACAAGTTTGTTAGCTACATCGGCCACGTTGGCAGTGGGGAGAGCAGAGCAAACAGCCGCGAAGGCGAGGGTGGCAAAAGTAGCGATGGAGGCAAAAGAACGCATTTCGAAAAGAATGTGGGGGGGGTGGGTTAAGCTGAAAGCTGTTGTAGGGGAAGTAGTTGATGCTAACTGGAAGAGTTGGCTGGGTATGAAGAACTGCAACACACCTAGTTTTATAGCCGTCAAGACCCCAAACTTGGAACGGCCTGTGTCCGCATCGTTCCGCTAGAATGTTTAATGCCGCACGAATGATCAAAAAATTTGCGTTTAGCCAGGCTGGTTTGACTGACTTCGATGAATATTTACGCAACAAGAAGTAGACCCTGCAAGTATTTTCGTCCTACCCTGACGGCCAGTTGACGGCTAAGACCTATTATTAAGTCATTAAAATTTCCCTACACTTGCTTTGCCTCTCCAGTCTTCCTGACGGTCCACCGAAGGCGTTTGACGAGGTCCAACAACGAGCCATCCCAAGTCCAAACCAGCAAAGTGCCATCGACGTTCAACTATAGCTGAGTCGTAGTAAAATTTTCGATTTGAAATCTTGTCCAAAAATAAAGTGAAAAAAAAATGACGGGGAACTTGACCGTATTCTAGGTTCGAGCTAAAATCTTGACACGGGCTTGGCTGACCTAGAGACTCGCTAGACACTCTTGTATGTAACCAATCGGCTTCCCAGACGCCCGCCAGTAAACAAACTGAGTCCGGAATTCGGCAGAGTCCAGGCCGCGCGCTGTCAGTTCAGATTCTGTATTCAAGCTCATTTTTCCAAGATGATTTTGAATCCGAAACAAGCCGAATTCGCCAGGAGAACGCTCTATCCCTGACGTTGGTGGAGCAAGATGCCGGTAACATGGCCGGTGTTTTTTGCACCCTCAACGTTCGCTTGGGGATTTGAGGGTAATAGTGGTGTGTGAGTAATACGTACTTATTTAAAAACATTTTTGTGAAACTGATCGAGAACTAAGAAGCGGTCGTTGACAGGATTGTTATCACTTCAGTAATGCACTTTGAATGGACTGGTAATGGACACGCACCTTCTCAACTAGACTCCATTCAGCAAGGCGATCGATACTTCATTCATCTAAATGCGCACTAAACGTTATGACAGGTGCACTAAGTAATGCAGAAGTGATGATGGTTCATGAAAAACTTCAAACTCCGATGTCTGCCTTGTTCGCGCTCGAAGTGGCAACAAGTTATAAAAACACTAAGAATGGAAGTTTTTTTTTATGGAGCTATTCGATTTTCGTCGATTGCCAAGGTAGTTTCTTAACCCTAACTGGGTGGGCAATGTGCGCTCATAAGTGAGAGAATCTTATGCAAAAAATTTCGGAGTACTTTGTTTGATGTCTCTTCTACAAAGTCGGAGGTTGTTATGCGTCGTTCTTGCATTCCGTAAATGAAATGAACAATGAATTTCACAAAGAAGGCCGAGACTCCGGGTATCAGCCGCACAACATTCTATGCCCCATGGTTATCAGCATGTAGACTGCGCTTATCGAAGGCGACGTTTCGGTGTGGTTTCGGTGTGGTCAGGAGGAAACTATGTACTGAGTACCAAATATCACCAAACAACGGACGTTGTGCGCGTGACCTCTTGGTGCTGTGGCGGTTCGTCATTATATTCCTATGTCACGATTTATGCCGTCGTTGGAAGCATTTGCGAAGGTTTGGCCCTTTTCAAATCGATAATCATGTTTACCGACCTGCTAGCTAGGGAACACTGGCTACGGCGGCAGGCCTTTCTACGCTCAGTAAGTGTGCTTTCACTTGCTAAGTATTCGAGGGTCTAATGTATTATGCCAGGTGTCGGATTGCTCTGGTATGGACAAGGCTATTTAATTTACCCCTCAGCTTTTCCCGCTGGTTCGAGGACTGGTACGTTCAGCGCATGCTTTTCTTCTCCTCGTGAGCTTACGGCTTCTCAGAGGTTGCCCATCCTCGTGATTTCGGAATAGCAAACTCTGAAGACCTTGAACTAGTAACTCCCGATGGGATCACTCTGAGATGTTACATGTTACGACAGAGTAAACAGCTCAAGTCCGAGCCTAATGCCAGCTCTCTTCCCGACGATACAGATTCCGATATTTCTGAGGAAGAGGCGAGTCAGTTCTCAATATTGTGAGTCGGTTACTGATTGGCGATATAGCTTGTGGCAAGACGTCCTACGGTTATCATGTTTCATGGAAACGCAGGCAATCATGGGCACCGAATTCCTTTAGCCCAAGTTTTCTACATGCGCATGCGCTGTAATGTGTTGATGATGTGTTATAGAGGGTGAGCTACGACGGTCGTAGATATTATGAATTTCGACCAAGGCGCTTACAGATATGGTCGTTCTGATGGGACACCGAGTGAACAAGGTAATTTTCTGCTTTCTCGTTTCGCATGCAAGTGATGACAATTACTTTGATAGGTATTCAAATGGATGCGCAAACCGGATTGGATTACCTGCTTCAACACCCAAACTATAAGCAGACTCCAATTGTTCGTTCTTTTTTTGATCCCTGTTCGATCGCTCATATCTATCCTAGATCTTGTATGGCCAATCCATTGGTGGAGCCGTTTCAATTGACTTGATCAGCAAGAACCCGGACAAGGTGAGGCCGGCTACTTTATACGAGGACTAACAATGGTCTAATTATAACCAAGATTGCAGCGCTCATCCTCGAGAATACCTTTACGTCCCTCCCGAGTCTTATTCCGCACGCCCTTCCTCTTCTTAGTCCCTTTTCTTTCCTTTGCCACCAGAAATGGGACTCTATCTCCAAAGTTTCGAAAATTCCCTTGCATACGCCAATCTTGATGTTGAGTGGTCTTCAAGATGAAGTTGTACCAAAGGAGCAGATGTCCTTGCTCTTTGAAGCCATTGCGAAGCGCGGAGAACGGAGAACTTCTGGAGGGAAGGAATACAAAACGGGAACCGAAAATACCGAATACAAAGAATTCCCTAACGGTGGCCACAGTAAGGTTCATTTACTATTGGGCGTTTGGGGGATGCTTATCTTTCGCACAGATGATACTTGCGTTCAACACGGGTACTGGACAGCTATTGCGAACTTTATTGCCAGGCTCTCTCCTTCACCGGTGGATAATTAAGAGATATCGCCTTCGAAGTTCATTGCCTTTCGGCTTGTTATCAAACTCGTGTATCTATCGCTTGGAAGTCAGCGCTTGGACTCCTTTGGCATTGTATTATACCATACATATATGAATGATTAGACGTTTGCGTGATTGTTGAGCAAGCGTTGCAGAATGTCACGTGTCACGTGTTGCAATTAAGCAGCTGCGATTTCCGGGATTCCTTTGACCCTCGACTTTCGTCTTTCTGAATGCTGGTTTGTGAGTTTCTTATGTTTTATTCTTCGAATTGACTCAATACGTGTCTTTCATACAGACGGGTCGTTGCTTGCTATAGAGGTCCTGCCTTAGGCTTCCAAGGACAACGCCGCCCCTTTTCTGGTTCGGACATGGATTACAGTGATGACTCTGTTCAGTGGCTAGGCTCGCAGGCGACGTGTCCGGCACTCGACAATCTCCTATCAGAGGCTGTCTTTAAGCCACAACCAGAGCTTTTCCGAAGTTCGTCCCTTTTTGCTCTAGACCTTTCCCAAGGCTAATCAACTCTATGGATCCAAAAGCATCGAGGGATTTGCCTAGCAGAATCGGAAAGTCTTCCCGATACATCCCGAATAGGGCTTTGTCTTCCAACCACCAGTCTCGTTCTCCTGCATCTACTTCGACGTCGTCATCATCGTCATTTACGTTCACTACAGCGTCGGACTCTGACAGACGAGGAACACCTGATTCTACACCGTTAAGTTCGTATGTTTTAGATGGTTCTGGCGGCACGTCGAGCTGGCAGGTCTCATCGAATGACTACCGGAACCGACAATCCCGCCCCTCGAACTCTGCAAATGGAAAGACAATTTCCGCCCCTGATTGTGACCGATTTTTCAATCTACTCGAGAAAGCATCAGCGCGAATAAATGACAACATTCGCAATGACACGAATGCGTCAAGGGAGTTTTCAAAGCGGATTACGCCATTGAAAAGCACGGCAAGCGTACCAAAGGCCTACGTCAAAAGAATAAATCGTACTGGTCACTCGGGGTCTGGGCTCGGTGCCGCATCGGAGGGCATTACGAAAGGGAAAGCGCGGGACTTGGCTACCTTGACTAACGCTCCCAAGGATGTATCTGGACGATCAGCCAGAATAGCCAAGAGCCTTAGCCTTCAGCAGGATCATATTGGTGCCACGATGGACCTGGACCCACCCAGGCCATCCCTCGAAGTAATGCCACCTCCTCCAGTCCCTCTTTTGCAAAAGAAATACTCAGCAGTATCTCCGACTGAAGATATAAGTCGACCTGATTCGCCGTTTGATTCCCCGAAACCATCCATACCCCAACCTTCTGCCTCATCGAAATCAAGTCCCACCGCGCCGTTCTCTAATTTTCAGAACCCGCATGAGCAGCTTACTCAAACACAAAATGCATGTCCTACAAGCTCCACCATTACACCGGGACCAACGCCTAAACTTCATTCTCTTCTTGATCCGGAACGCAGGCAGCGGAGACTCAAGCTCAAACGCACCATCTCCGCTTCATTGGCACCATTCTCTTCTTCCGGGTCTTCCTCGGATTTGGGGTCATCGACTCGCACTACGGTTCCTACGAACGCACCATCTCCACGCATTCGCACCAGTCACCAGACAAATACACATCCACTTTCTCAAGATGACCCCAGTACACGTCCTCCGCCTCTAGGCATGCGGAGGACCAATACTTTCCCACTCTTAACTCAAAAATCATCTGAGACCTCAAATCGTAACGTCAAAGTGGCAAAACCAGCGAAACAAAAGTTTAAGCCGCCACTACTCTCCACCACACAATCACCACCGACAAACGTTTCTTCGAGAAGCAACCATCCGTCTAGCAACCGGACTTCATCTTCTTCGAAGACGTCACGCGAAGCATCTCACTGTAAAGATGCTCCCAATCGCATCGACGAAGATATGGATGAGGACTTACCGTCGAATTCAGAAGCAGATTTCTCATTTGGTGAAAGCGTGAACTTTGATATTGATATGGACGCCTTGGAGGAGACAATGCGCAAGTATGATTGAAAGACTACATATATTATAGGCTTACTCTAACCTGTAAGTATTCGTTTTCGGAGGACTGATTCACAACTTTATCTTCGCCCTGCAAGAAATTTATGTAACGATAAATTATTTTAATTCTTCACTATAAAAACATGTCATCTCGAGTCAACTTCGAATTTCTCCATGACATCTAAACGTCTGACGCTCGTGCCTGTAAATTTCTGGTCAGCGACGCTGGGAAATAGTGTTTAGAGTGAATCTCACGTATAATAACTATCAGTACACCCAAGGCACAAATTTATATGGCACCCTCTTCGCATAAGCCTCCCACTCCGAACCGAAATTCGCATGCAAGAGATCATCTTCGGCTCTCAATCGCACTCCCATCCCACGAAAAGCAAAACTGCATTTAAGCAACCAAAGGCATAACAAGATCAAACCGATTGGGTTTCGAATACCATAATCTGCTGTCCAATTTCCTGGAGCTAGGAGGACACAGGTGGCGCCGATTAAAGTTAGATAAACGCCTGTGTAACTTGGGTGTCGAACGTAGGCGTAGGGACCGTGTGTGATGAGTTCGTGTTTGGGTCGAATGGTGATTTCGAAAGTGAATAGGTGACCGAGACATTTGAAACACCTTGTTTTGATGAATTAAGAAAATTGATTTTCAGTTTTTACAAAACATAGCGAGAATTGAGGGGCGATCAGGGGGGACGTACCATAACCTAAGGATGGCCGAGAGAATTGTAAAGATCGTGCCAAGGAAGAATACTGGGTGTATCACAGTCGAAACGGATCTTGGATGTGACACCGGGCACGAAAATACGATTCCATGGGAAACTATCGATGTCGTGTTCAGGACGGTGAAGAACCATACAGAACTCTGATAAGCGAAGAAGGGGAAATCAGAACTAAAACGAGGGCAAAAACCAAAAACAAGAACCTGACTTTAGACAGAAAGGTAATATGTTGTACAACACGTTCGAATAGGGTGTCTGTCTCCGGAGTTCCAGTGCAGACATGTTGTCTAGCTGCCGGTGGATTGGGAGGGGAAAGCGATATGTGAACAGAGAGGGCGTTGGCGAGGTACATGCTTATCTGCATTATCACTTTCGACATCGCGGGTGTGCACGAGAAAGAGTTGAGGGGAGGGGGGTAGGCCGGATTGATTCTCGTAACGACAGGGGAGTATGGGAGGCTTTAATTCGTTCCGTGCGGCTAGGACGTGCTATTTGAAGTAGAGAGGCGTCGGTGATGCGGGGACGTTAAAAATATCGGAAATGGGTAACTGTCATTCCATATTTACTTTTTGGGACTCACCGAAGACGGAGGCTAGATGGGATGCCTGAGAGAAGACTGGTGGGCAGAGAAGGGAAGAGGAGGATTGCACTTGAAGGATTTAAAGCACAGTTTATCCGGCGTGGAACTCTCCGAGGTGGGATGTAAATTATAAGAAGTAGATGCATGAGCACTCGAAGGTGTGGGTGGTAGGTGGATTCACTAGCTGAGCCTCTGGAGCTTGATTGTCGGTTGAGCTTACTTGCGTCAGGAAGCATCGGAGCGGCGAGTATTAGCATCTCGTTTGTCACAATCCAGAAGGTAAGAAGTGTGGTTCAAGCGCTCAGGATCGCGTTGCTTCGCAAACGGAGGAAAAGTTGCATTCTTGCATATGTCGCAAATGTTCGATGATAGTGTTCTCGAATCCAACATAGGTATTGCTCGCGGAGATCACTTCGACGATCGCATAGTAATATGCCTTCAGACATTTGGAGACCGAAAGGTGTCCAGATAGTTTCTAGGGGTAAAGTAGAGTTAATCTGACTGTTTTCCATCCGGGCGAGACTCTGAGTAGGAATTCGACCCGCAGCCGCTTGTCCAAATGCCAAATATCTATAACCCCGTATCGATGGGAATAATCCAGCGAGACAAAATGACACAGCATGGAGGAGGAGCAGGACGTTATTGGACGTTTTGAGGATTGACCAGTGTCGAACGATAGACCGACCTGGACCCCAGTTTCAAGGCCTCGAGCTTTCTGATGTAGTCATAGCAAATCAAAAGAACTGGCGGTGATGGAAGTTGTGCCTCGATGGCGGAAGCAAGGTGAAGCAGCAAAAAAAACGTAAGATTAGCTTTCATGTTGACTAGTGTCAGCCTAGTTGCGAGTGCATATGAATCACATATTGGAGCCCGCGTCAGTCCAGAGATAGAGATAACTTCCGTTGACATCAAGCAGGTTGTGAAGTAGGCAGGTAGACTTGATAGTGTAATGTAAGGTTCGAGTCGAGGAAATCGCCGGTTGCTGAGCTCCGAAGCTCTGTCCATTGGAAACGCCAATATTGCATCTGGTCCGATGTAGTTGATTCAACCACTTTCGAAGCGCAGTATCAAGAGAACTGTTGAGGTAATCCTATACTGATCGTACGCATCCGAGAACTAATCTCTACTTCCTTGATAGCCGCGGCGGTCGGTCTGGACACGTATCCCCGTGGCTTACCGATCGTACTCCAGCACGAAAGTGGTCCGATCTCCAGTATGAGTTTGTTAGCCAGGGAATTGTGGATCCTATACTTACCAGTACAATGGTAAGAGGCGACACAGCATACCAGACGTCCAAGTGAAGTGTGGTTAGCCTGAACTACCTGACATCCTTGTGGAACAACCGAAGCCCGTAACTCGGATGTGAACTATTCTTTCGTCGCGGCGTCGCCCACTCGGTAGGCTAGGGTCTGCATAAGAATCAAACATGGACCGGTGAAAAGGTGAATGAGAATAATTTCAGAAGGAGATCAACAGGGCCTCAAATGGTCCTTTCCGGGAATGCTTTTGAGCATGTTCGGCTTGAAAACCGCATACATAAGCTTCTTGCGACACATGACTGCATGACCGTTAGTTCGTTGATCTCGAAGAAATGACAAGAGTTCACCTCAACTTCGATGGAACCTCTGATTCGCATTGTCAATTTGCCGGTAAATATGCGAACCCAGAAAGCTATTCGAAAGGGACTGCTCCGTTCAATGCAATTGGGACAGGGGACAGGTTTGTCCTCCGGTGCCAGGCTCGATCGCAAGTATGACCACTCTTGAGAACGGGACCAAGTATCACCCGTTAGTGCACAAGAATAGGGCTCCAAGTTCGACGAGTAACGGCCCAATGAACAGGCCGACAAACGCATAACGGAAGAGATTGTAAATATCGCTCAAGCTAAAGAACCCCTGAGTAACTAGGCTGACTCATTGGTTTGCTGAAACTCTACTAGTTTTGGATGAGAAAGTAATGGGAAAGTGGCAATATCTGCACCTTAGCGTAGTCAACCTTCTGATTACTGGCCAGTTCTTGAGCCGTATTGATATCCGTTGTACCATTAACATTTATAGTTGACCCAACGGCCCGCGTTTTGTCCTCTCAAATCGCGAGATCGGTCATGTGACCGCGTTTCCGACTAGCTACCTCCCACATTCAAGCTAGTATCTGGTTCCCTGGACATGGATCGTTTATATACTGATGTAAAAAGAGCAGCCGGAGATCAAGTGAGTAGAATATAACCATTACTGTTAAGCCTTTCTGTTGACCCAAGATTCAGACGGTCAGGCCACTTTCAGATATGATGTGGAACTCTTGTAATCCGCGTTCGCCATCCCTTACGTCGGTGTCTTATACCAAAGGACCAAGACAGTCCGCGGAACTGGAAAATTAGTGATAACCCCAATGACTGGGCCAATTATCAACCAGCGATTATCATCCTCCTCAGTTCTATTCTTATTCTTGGATCCACAATGACGCCTTTGGTTTAATCCAAATGAGAGGGCTGACAGGTCTCGCAACCTACGGAAAGGTATATAAACCCTACCCCCGGGCGACCTAATTCTTCACAACTTCTTCCTCGAACTCTCACCTCAAACGCGCACTCGCTCATTGCTAGCTGCATGTATGTGATAGACGTTTAACCTCGGTGGTCGGCAAGGATCCCCAGCTGCAAAGTCCGTCTCTCTCTTCCCTTATCGTTGTTGACACACGCTGACGCTTTTTATCTTAGAATGCTCTCTGATGCAGGCAGTCTGGGTGACTCGCAGTCGGTGGTCCCGCTCTCCGACATCGACCAATGCGTACGTTGCTCTCACTCGTCTTTGTTGCTGATATTAACGCTTTTCAACTAGTTGCTAATATACCCTGGTCTCGACCAACCCCAGCAAGCGGCGGCGATGCTCGTATTTTTTTTTATCATCCATCCATTCTTTTAAAAAACCCACCACCCACCGACGCCACCGAGGGATATTCATTATATCTATCGCCTCTTGCACTAGCGTGTGAGAGCGCTGTAACAGGCCTGACACACGACGACGGTATGTCTACCTTGTCTATTCTGTCTCGTGGCTGAAAATATAATCAGATAGCTATTGCACAGTCAGTCAGTCCTACCCAAGCACCGATAAAAAGCAGCGAGCGTAAGCCCAACCTTTTACATATTAGACTTAGATGACTGTTGCTAACATGTGATACAGGTGTACTTCAAGACGATACCCTGTGCTTCAAAATACTGAGTTTACAGCGAGTCGATGTCAATTACGGCGGAGGTCTGCATATAGTTGGGTTTTCACCCTCTACCCGCCTTCCTCGCTCGGGCGGCAGCTGGACCATCAACGTTTAAAAAGGAGTCTTCACTCTGGTCGCGGACTGTCGCAGCTTGTGTGACCATATAACCTGTATGCGCTTTTCTACATCTCGCTCTTGGTATCTTATTAACTCGTGGCTTGGCTTGTCAGGTGTGATTTTGTGTGCCTCAAGATTCAACACTGTGACGCCAAGATGTGCAGCGGCTGGGTTAGAGAGAGCCGCGGACTGCTGCAGCTGCCTTGAGAATAAATCTAGTACGTCTCCCTTTTCTATGCTTTCAACTATAGACTGACGGTGCTTTGACCTGCAGGTGTGATTATTTTCGAGTACCTCAAGACAACATGTGCCGCAAGATGTGCAGCGGCTGGGCTAGAGGGAGCCGCGGACTGCTGCAGCTGGTTTGAGAGTATATCTTGTACGTCTCCGTTTTGCTCTTCGACTTTTCTCGGCTGGCAATCTTTCAAGGTACTCTTTCGGGCGATGCTCATCGTATTCTAAATTTCGGGAAGACGCCTATTGAGCATCCTAAGTATTGAAGAGATGAGAAGACTGGGCAATTTGATGCACACTTAATCTCCTTCATGACGATGGATCGGATAACTTGCTCTAGTTAGATATTTGACTATAGGAAGAGGCCGTACATCTGTATCAGCTCTTAGCTCGAAATATATGCCAATGCAACTTGGAATGCTCCTTATCCTTTCAATGAATCTGAAGATACCATTCTGCTTTGTTTCTCGCATAGTTTTTCGACTGAGTTAGCAAAGATCTCTGACGCAACGTACTGAAAGGATCCTTTCTAAAGGGTCATCAGAAGCTTGTCGTACATGCCGACTCCAAAGTGTTGAGCTCGAAAAAAGAAGACTTAAAGTTCAAAGGACAAAGACAAAGAACTACATATAGGACGCAAAGACAAGTAGTTAACTCTCAAATACCAATTTGATTTGTACATGGTCTAATCCGCCATACACCTCTTTTGCTTCGGATACAAGATTTTTCAATGCACCATAATGAGAGCTCGACGCCCAGTCGATCTTGTCAGACTCTTTGGGTGAAATCAATTTGTATGAAAATTCAACCAAGCGACTATGATACTCCAACTCAGCCGATGAGCCAACGCAAGGTGGTAATGTGAGGCTGTCGAGGTCAGGCTCCAAACTCTTCTGAGGTAGAGGTCCATGACGTCTTGAGTACAGTATGGCGATTAATACAGAGCATGGTGTAGCATCCAAGTATGAGATTATGTGTAGACCTTGTAAGTGTGGAAACAGGATCTCATTTCCCGGCGTGATGATAAGTTTCTGTAGCCACTGTTCATCATATTCGGCTTCCCACCCCAGCTTGACGTCCAATATTTTCAAGTTTTCGAAAATGTGAAAGTATTGGCTGATGCAAGACGTCAGTGAAGGGTAGAACATGAGGTACTCTAGTCGTTGCATGGAGGTAAAGAAGGTTTGAGTGGAAGGGAGATTGCTTGGAGCCATTGTCTTCCAATCCAAATGACGAAGGTTGGGGAAACGAAAGTGAGTGAGTAACCGGATGCACCAAGAATCGTAGTCTGCATTTTCATCTTCACTGTGGACAAGCCATCCGAAATTTGTAATCAGTCGCATATTAAAGAGGATGTGAGGTGGTGGAGACCATGTTTGCTCCTCATGATCGTCGAGATACAAACAGAAAGAAAAAATGGGTGAGATGAGGGTGTAAGGAAAGAAACATGAGGGCATGTTCGGGATTTGTATGATATAATTCCATTTCGGTGATATTTTTCCAAGGAAATACCAAGTTGGTGTGTGGCATACTATATCCCAGTTCGTTCAATGAAAGCCTCTGAAGGAGAGGGCTGTCGCGGAAAAGTACATGGGGAGACGCTGATATCTTGCAGCGCCAATGAAATTCCACCTCCACGAGTCGAGTGAATTGAACCTCTCTCTGCGCATAGTCAATGATGGAAGGACACATGCAGTTAACATGTTCTTCAGAATTCGAAACAACTCCATCCCATACGTGGAAAGATTTCAACTTCCCAGGGTTCTCTTCCAAAATAACTTGGATAATTTGGTCGAGGACAACCCCCAGCTCGGACACCAGATTGAAATCATAAATCCGAACGGACAATCCAGCGAAGCCTACATGCTTGTAGTGCGGTATCGAGGTTATCGATTTATAGGACCCTCTGAAGAGCGAAAGAATTTCAAAATGATCGCGTAGCATGATACCAATGCGAGCAGACGCTACCGAGACGAAACAAACGCCCCGTATCAGAAATGGTACTTGGTCGATCTCTCCAGCCATATGTTATGGGCCGGATGGAAAGCCAAAGAATGCGAGAAAACAGTTCGGCAGGGAGGCTGCAGATAGGCGACTCGAGAAGATTACCTGGTGGAGGAGATCTGCGCACCTCCTATACGATTGACGGGTACCAGCATAGTCTTGAGAGTCGAGCTGCATGGTTTTGGGCTTGAGTATATATAGTGGTGAGTACAAGTGTATTTATCATCTAGGTTGAGCGCCCTGTTCGGCCCGCACCAGCCGTCACACTACTCCCATGCGTTAGAGGTTAGGGGGGTCCGTATAGCAGCTTCAGCAAGTTATCTCAAAGCTAATATATTATGACAAAACCCATCCAATGAAGTACGGGAAACGAATGCGAGAGATACAATGCGCTCTACGCGCAATAGTTAAAGGCATATACAAAAAGATTGGTTGGGTCAACTCAACATGAATCTAAAAAACCACGAATAACTAAAATAATCCGCAAACACTCCTCACCCTCATTCAATCTCTCTCTCTCCATCGATCACCATCATCATCATCGACAACTAGAACAATCCAGCCAAATCTGCGAATGGATCTTTATTTACAGGCTACTGCGATTGTGTCTTCTTTTTTCGAGCTCAACGGTTCGGAGTCGGCATGTGCGACAAGCTTCTGATGACCCAAATGGTTTGGAACTTTAGAACTAAGGATCTTTTCGGTATGTTGCGTCAGAGACCTTGCTAAACTTAATCGAAAATCTATACGAGAAACAAAGCAGAGTGGTATCTGGTCAGATTCATATATTTCGAGCTAAGAGCTAATATAGATGTACGATCTCTTCCTATAGTCAAATATCTAACTAGAGCTTATTCGATTCATTATCATGGAGAGAATTTTAACTTTATACTGAGGCATCTATTCGTTACTTGGGATGTTCAATGAGCGTCTTCCCGAAGTTTAGAATACGATGAGCATCGCCCGAAAGAGTACCTTGAAAGATTGCCAGCCAAGAGAAGTCGAAGAGGAAGAGGGAGACGTACAAGATATACTCTCAGACCAGCTGCAGCAGTCCGCGGCTCCCTCTAGCCCAGCCACTGCACATCTTGCGGCACATATTGTCTTGAGACACTTAAGACTAATCACACCTGAAGGTCAAAGCATCGTCAGTCTACAGTTGAAAGTATAGAGAAAGGGAGACGTACTAGATTTATTCTCAAACCAGCTGCAGCAGTCCGCGGCTCTCTCTAACCCAGCCGCTGCACATCTTGGCGTCACAGTGTTGAATCTTGAGGCACACAAAATCACACCTGACAAGCCAAGCCACGAGTTAATAAAAAACCAAGAGTTGGGTTGTAGAAAAGCACATACAGGTTATATGGTCACACAAGCTGCGACAGTCCGCGACCAGAGTGAAGACAAAGTCGCTACCACTCCTTTTTAATTATTGATGGTCCAGCTGCCGCCCGAGCGAGGAAGGCGGGTAGAGGGTGAAAACCCAACTATATGCAGACCTCCGCCGTAATTGACATCGACTCGCTGTAAACTCAGTATTTTGAAGCACAGGGTATCGTCTTGAAGTACACCTGTATCACATGTTAGCAACAGTCATCTAAGTTTAATATGTAAAAGGTTGGGCTTACGCTCGCTGCTTTTTATCGGCGCTTCGGTAGGACTGGGCGACTGTACAATAGCTATCTGATTATGCTGTCAGCCGCGAGACAGAATAGACGAGGTAGACATACCGTCGTCGTGTGCCAGCCCAGCTATATAAAAGGAATATCCCTCGGTGGCGTCGGTGGGTGGTGGGTTTTTAAAAAGAATGGATGGATGATAAAAAAAAATACGAGCATCGCCGCCGCTTGCTGGGGTTGGTCGAGACCAGGGTATATTAGCAACTAGTTGAAAAGCGTTAATATCAGCAACAAAGACGAGTGAGAGCAACGTACGCATTGGTCGATGTCGGAGAGCGGGACCACCGACTGCGAGTCACCCAGACTGCCTGCATCAGAGAGCATTCTAAGATGAAAAGGGTTAGCGTGTGTCAACAAATATACGGGCAGAGAGAGGGACGGACTTTGCAGCTGGGGATCCTTGCCGACCACCGAGGTTAAACGTTTATCACATACATGCAGCCAGCATTGAGCGAGTGCGCGTTTGAGGTGAGAGTTCGAGGAAGAAGTTGTGAAGAACTAGGTCGCCCGAGGGTAGGGTTTATATACCTTTCCGTATGTTGCGAGACCTGTCAGCCCCCTCATTTGGATTCAAACCAAAGGCGTCATTGTGGATCCAAGAATAAGAATAGAACTGAGGAGGATGATAATCGCTGGTTGATAATTGGTCCAGTCATTGGGGTTATCGCAGTCCCCGCGGACGGTCGGTCCTTTGGTGTAAGACACCGACGTAAGAGACGGCAAACGCGAGTTCCACGAGTTCCACAAAGTGGCCTGACCGTCTGAATCTGGGTCAACAACAAGGCTTATTAAGAAGGGTTTAATTCCACTCACTGAATCACTTCTAACATCAGTATAAACGATCAATGTTTTCCGCCCCAGCGTCAGCTAAATAAATAGCATGTTCCTCAGAATTTAAAATGAATCCATTCTCTTCCAAAAATAACTCGGTCGAGGACGAACCCCCAGCTCGGACATCTGAACGGATAATCCAGCTGAGCCTACACGCTTGTAGTAGTGTCGGAGGAGGGACACATAATCCGGTATCGAGGTTATCGACCCACAAGGACCCCCCGCAGAGCGAAAGCATCCCAAAATTGAGGATCGGATCGCGGAGCATGATACCAGTATGAGCAGACACCACCGAGGCGAAACAAATGCTTCGTATTAGAAATGATACTGGGTCGGTCTCTCCGGCCCCCGCCATATTTTATGGGAGCGACGAATAGCCAAAGAATACGAGAAACAGTTTAACAGGAACGCGGGAGATAGGTGATTCCAAGAGATTACGGTGGTGGAATAGATCCCCGGTATCAGCATAGTCTCCAGAGTCGAGTTGCATGGTGTTGGGCTCGAGTATACTAGTTGTGAGTACGTAATTACCATCTAGAAATGAATAAGTTTAGCGCCCCGTTCGGTCCGCAACAGCCCTCACACAACTCCTATGGTTTAGGGGGTTAGGGGGTCCGTATCGCAGCTTCAGCAAGTTCTCTCAAAGCTAAAATACTACGACAAAACACCATCCATTGAAGTACTGGAAGATAATGCGAGAGGTACAATGCGCTCTACGCGCAATAGTTAAAGACACATACAAAAAAAACAAAGATACGTCAACTCAACAACATGAATCCAAAAAACCACGAATAACTAAAATGATCTGTAAAAACTCCTTACTCTCGACATCCAATCTCTCCCTCTCCCTCCCTCTCCACCGATCATCATCATCATCATTGCCAAGAACTAAAACAATCCAGCCAAATCTGCAAATGGATCTTTATTAACCTGCTGCGATTGTTGTGCCTGTGACTGCGGTTGAGATGACGATGACTGCAAATGACGTTGTTGTTGAGACTGTGGTCGACTCGTACTTGTCTGCGATCCCACAAAACCTCCACCACTAACACCTCCAAACATATTAGGTGGCGCAACTGAAGGTTGAGCAAAATGATTCGTAGGTCCAGGAGACGTTGGAAGCATAATTGCCGCTGGGGGAGTCACACTTTGCCGAGGTTGAAACGGTGACGATGTCCCACTACCGGTCTCCCCACCTAAGCGAAGACCACCAAACCCGTTGTTGTTGTTGTATGCTGAAGTAGGAGCTGGTGAATGCGTTGATACACCAAGGTTTCCAAAGGCTTGTGGTTGAGATATCTGAGGCGCAGAAGGCGTAGCGAATAAGCCTGCTAGATCCCCGATACCTCCTGTAGGATCGCTGGTAGTTGTCGCAGGCGAACCTTCGTCGAAATCAATCAACGAGGTTTGCTGGGAGGGAGCATTGTTATTAGATAGTTCCGAGGGTATTGGGTTAGCCGCTGCAGCGTAGTCGCCTCTTTTAAAAGCGTCGTATCTCGAGAGTACGGTGTTTATTTGGTCGTTGATTTGGAGGAATGTATCGAGGGATTCGGAATCATCTGTTGCCGCATCGTTTATCCATTTTTGGAGTCGAGGACGTGCATTTTTGAGAATGGATGCGACTTGCTATAAAGAAGCAATGGCTTAAGTGTTCATGGAATCAAGCAACTACTTGGACCAACTCACGTCGTAAGCGTCACCTGAAACGAATCGTTCCCCTCGGTCTCGGTCTACGTTGTCCAGCATCTCGTTGAGCAAAATGACTTTTTGCTCAAGTTTGTTGAGATCGTTAAGTGCCTGAGCGCGATAATCTGGTTTTGCATCGGGGTTGGCCCCAGCGAGGGATTTCATGAGTTCTTGTGCTACGGCTAGGTCTCTTGGGGTACCACGTCGGATGAGTTCTTGGAGTTTAGCAGACTGGGCCTCCCGGTCCTCCTCCTCTAGTTCCTCTGCAGATTTTATATTTGCCTAGCAGACGTAAGACATCAGTAACAGAGATCAAGTGAGCTAGAAATGCAAAACGCACAGAAGGCGTAGCAAGGGCAGGTTGCCTCCCAATCTCTCTAAATCTATAACCCTTAAACGTGAGTAGTCGGTGCATATCTCTGATATTCCCTAAGTCTTCTTTCCATCTCGAATCCGTACAAATACCCTCTTTCCAGCTGTGTATTAGGTCCAGTATGCGTGTCATCACAGAATTTGGAAACGGAGGCGGTCGTTCTGGAAATCGGCGGACAAGCTCATTCAAGAACTCCTTGGTTGCTATCTGCAAATGAAAAGGGTATCCACAGGATTGAACGAGGGTGTCGAGGAGAGAAAGGGAGAGAAGGGCGATGTGTGGGTTTCTATGATTGGAAAGTCTGGCTATCGTCATCGCTGCATCCCGAGGGCTGTTATCGAGGGTCAGAATGGTTGTTTGAGTGTGAATGGGAAGTGGTACTTGTTGGATTTCTTTTTATTGATGTAGTCCGCCACTTCGAGATGGAGGGCATAGTTGGGTTCGTGGAGGGATGGTTCGCAGGCGCGGGATATCAGCACTTCCAGCGGGTTTGTGCGCATCCAACTTGTCCCCGAGGAAAGCATGACGGGCTTGCAAAGAGGAAACGGAATAGAGCAGACACGCAGGCGTGGCACACGGAACAAATTTCCTTTTCCGGTAATGATCTACCTGTGTCATTTTCTGCATTTGCGCATGTACCCTGATCCATTGGATCTCTATTGCTAGGGAACATTCTCTAAACTAGTACTCAGCTTTACGCCAATTATCACCACTTCCAGTTTGAATCCCATCTTCACTATCACGGTACTATTATTCTTATACTTGTACTCACGCTCCTCGCCATGCAGGATTGCAGTCATTATAATAGGAAGTCCCACTTATAATGCCGGTCTCACATGCAGGTATGCACATACACGAAATTCCAATCCCTTATCAAGTTCGATGCCTCAGCGCCGCTGGTGAGCGCATGCTTCGTGGTTAGCCGTCAAAAAGAATACTCAAGAACTTCTGCCACAATAGAATGCGTATAAATAGCATAAACATTTGCAGTCTCTACGAAAGAAAAATGGAGATCGGAGGTGCATCCATGCTCACACCCTGTGAACAAAAATAATAAATGTCACTACAACAAACTCGTAAACGACTCTCTTCTAAAATCTGTTCAAATGTGGACACCAGTCAATACCTTGACTCGGAGTAGATCCCTAGGGTTAACCCTGACGCAGAAGTAGAGAACACTACCGAGGAGAGGAGAACAACTATTAGATCTTGACTGACTTCGACAACGAAAGACAAAATCATAGCGAGGAAGACCTTGAGAAGGCAGTCCCAAAGGTCGAAAATTTACATATAGCCAAGCTGGTTCGACAGGCTGTATTTAATTTTACACAAGAGAAGCAGATCCTGCAATGATTTTCGTCCCAATTGATAGGTAAGACCTATAAATAAGTCTATGGAAGTTTCCCCATATTAAACTTTCACATTCTTTCTGAGCTGAATTTAAGAGGTATATTATTTAGACGCCACTACAAACGCGTAGACGAACTATGTAATAAAACTTTTTAAACCTTGACAACAGCCAACACCTTGAGGAGAGCAAGGAGGTGGAGCCTGACACAGATGTCGATAACACCGCCGAGGAGAGGGAGGAGGACAACAATGAGACCACCGCAGACTTGGACAACAAGGGACACAATGACGGAAAGGAGGACATTGATATCGACGATGATCTTGAGGAGGGCGCTGATGTCAACAGACACGCACACCTTCACAACGAGCCCAATGACAGCCAAAACAACCTGCGCCAAAGAGTTAGTCACAAATCCTTTACTGAAATCAAAACCAACGTACAATAAGGAGTTCGGCCACAATCTTGGCAACAACATCGACGGTAACGGTGACACCGTTGAGGACGAGGAGGTCAACACCAACATGGACGGCAGCCTTGATATCAGCAACGGCCGCGACGAGAGCAACCTTGATGTCGGCAAGGACATCGAGAGAGACCTTGACAGCGGCATCGACCTCAATGTCAGCCGAGATGGCAGCAGCTTGAGACAAATATGAATAAGATATTACAGGCAGTCACGAAAGACTTCAACTTACTCAATTTCTCGCACATCGGCTTCACCTCAGCGGTGACATCAACGATGATTTCGAGAACAGACTTGTGTTGCTCGCCACCACGGGGGTAGTTGTGGTAATAACCACCGACTGCATCAGCGGCACCGCCCCGAGGGACGACAGCAGGAGCACCAGCGGGCTGAAAATTTGAACGTTAAAAATTAAGACAATACAAGACCAAAATAAAACTCACAAGCTTGTTAGCTACATCGGCCACATTGGCAGTGGGGAGAGCAGAGCAAACAGCCGCGAAGGCGAGGGTTGCAAAAGTAGCGATGGAGGCAAAAGAACGCATTTCGAAAAGAATGTGGGGGAGGTGGGTTAAGCTAAAGGCTGTTGTGTGGAGTAGGTGATGCTAACTGGAAAAGTTTGCTGAGTCTGGAGAAGTGCAACACGCCTGGTTTTATAGGCTGCGACGACGCCAAGCTTGGAACGGCTGTTTATTTGTTCTGTGTCCGAATCGTTCCGTTAAAATATTTGCTGCCATTCCAATTGCGTTTAGCCTGGCTGGTTAGACCGAAATTACCAAAATTTACGCAAGAGAAGCAAGACCCTGAAAGTATTTCGTCCTACCCTGATGGCGAATTGACGGGTAAGACCTAATATCATGAAGTCTATTGAATTTAAATGTTATCCTATATTATACGGGCCACCGAAGTCGTTCGACGAGGTCCAACTGCGAGCCATCCCAAGCGGAAACCAGAAATGCGCCATCGACATTCGACTAGAGGTAAATCGTTATAGATATTTCAAGTTCGAAATTTTTTCCAAGAATAAGAGCCGAAAAACAAATGACGGCAAGTTCACTAAATTCAAGGTTCGAGCTAAGGGTCTGACATGCGCTTGGTCAATAGAGTGATGGAACGTCGGGACGGAGAGTGAATACCTTCGCAATATCTCACGCTCTTGTCACGTAATGCGACGGATACGGTCCTCGCACAAATCGGAATTGAAATTAACACCAGATACGTACTTTATGCATTATATATGGGTTTCAAGGCCAGTGGATGTCCACATGGCCTACCACGAAATCCACAGGTCGTGGTTTTCACCATGGCTGCGCTCATGGACGTGGTACAAGCATGGATTTGATGGCGCGGCAAAGCCCGGGCCACCACTCGGGTCGGCGACTCGGGCTCCTGCTTGATTTACCATCAATTGACTTTGAATGACCGTCAATTTACAAGTATGTAGTATGTACTACTATGTACACCTGTACAAGTACAAAAATGTATGAACTAACACATATTTACAATGATACTGGTAGATTTTGAGGTATTCGAAACTGGACGGATCAAGCAGAAATGGATGATGAAGATGAGACTGGCCCCAAGTTGGAATCTGCAACAAATCACTATGTATGACGAAATCGCATGTTGAGTAGACTTAGTATTAAATTTAGCGAGTTCCAGGCGTAAGCATTCATGAATGCATGACGTCTGAGTTGTCCGTAGTCCTTTAGTCTTTAGATACCGAAAGATGTTCTCCACTCATCCTATATTCAGATAACTTTTCCATCTGGTAAGCTTGCGGGACCATTCCAGAATCCAGACTGGTTGGAAAACTATATATTCCAATGCCATCGAAAAAAAAAACAGTTGGTGCGCGATTTTGAAATCTCATCAGTCTCTGCAGCTATTCTGAAGCTACCTCGACTGTCTGCGTATCTATGATTCCATCAACGAGGTACCGAAAGCATCGCTCCAACATACAACCTTTGGGCGCTCCGATTTCGAGTTACTCGTTGCTTCAGGTAGCTTCGGAGTCCTTGGTGGGTGTTTCATGAAAATACTACCCAGCGCAGCATCGCGAGGTAACACCGTGTTTCGGCCTCCAGGCTTCAGACCGCAGTACGCCAGTCATAGTCGCGCTGAGTCTCTTCTCGTCTGACCAAGCAGGCTCGATTGATGGATATACATATATAGCAACTTCCCACACTAGTAAGGGATCAACCACAGTCCCACGCCATGGGTCCATGGCCACCATGGATATCCACGTGGATATCCATGGTTCAGTGGACATGGATGAACACGTCATCCATCATGTTGAAAACACTATCAAGATTACTTCTATTATATAGTTGCAGACCCTTGCAATAAGTACTAAGTACAGTGGCATGCTCAGCGCCCTCAGCTATACCGTTTACTCCGCTAATCACCGTACAAATCAAGGCTGCCATGTTCCAGACTTGTTCCAGACCCTGGGCCATAGTATGAACTCGGCTTTGATCTCTCTTCTGGTCTCTGCGATTTTGTTTCTTTGTTTACTGAGTTCCCTCGCATATTGCCTTGTGTGACCTTGACTTTTCTTCCTACTATCATTAGTAGTTGATGTACGCAGAGTGTGTTGAGGCATCCCACAGTCAAATCATTTTATTGTCATTTGTTCGTTTATTTTGGAAGAGAAGGTCAGCAGACTCAGAGAACTTTAAATGCCAAGTCAAAGCCATGACAAATTGAATACACGCAGTGGAATTAGAACGGGTTGACGACCGAGATTGAAAAGTTTAAACGTGATGAATGTCGAAAACTTGGAGTTGCTGGAACTTGGAAGAGTTTATCGCCATGCTCGAAAACCACCTGTCACTTATACCCACTTGTGCTGTCGGTGCGTTCCAAGTAAGTCGAATCGTTTTGCGGCCGCACTTAGACTGGCGAAGAGGATCGTGGACTAGCTATTGACCTAGGTTTTGTTGACGTCAGTTCCTACGTTTGTCATTTCTATTGCCAATGTTCTCTTACTTAGATGAAGGGCGAATAACATGGACACATATGGGCTTGCGTCACCGGTGGAGCGTACTAATCATTTCTACAGTTCACCGTGACTAAAATGCGGTATATTTGTCTCCAATTACACTGCCATACTTTTGCTATGTTATTTATGATAATGGCCGTGTCGTTTTTATGGATTCAATTTATCAATATTTTGAGTGTCACACTTCCAGTCGACCAAGTAGAATCCAATATGATCAAATCCGTTCGGCATTAAAGACGTCGAACAATGATGCCACCGTGACTCGACAAATATATATCCCTTGAATCATTTTGACAATTTGCAGAACGTTTGGTATCAAGTTCGTACCTGCCCATAGCCGATTTCAAGAGTGAATTACCATGCAAATCACGCCGACTATGTTTGATGAGATGGATGCGCGAATTCAATACTGTTCTACGTTGAAGAAGAAGCAGAGGGAGGCGTAAGTCGATGCCTCCAACCAACTTCATGTCCATTCTCGATCATAGGTTCGACGAAACCCCTAAAAACCCACGGCCTTTCATCTTCCCCTCTCTCATTTACATCCTCGCCCTCCTTCAAAGAACTTCGATCTTGTGACCACCGCATCCCATAACCCTCCTTAACTCTTATCTCATACACCAGCACCTGATGGGGTAACCAATGCAAATTCCTCCATGTAACTGCATTAACAATCTTCCAAAATAATATCAAGGATTGCTGATTCAAGTGGGATTTCGAGCCTTGAGCGCGACCCCACCATCCTAGCTGACCGGCTGAAGTTTTAGACACGTCGGAAGGGTGAAGTTCTTGTGAGCGATGGGCATGTTTCGTCCAAGCGCGTGCACCAACGGTCAAACCAACTGTGTTACTGATTTGATAGGTGGAAAGACATTGGTCGATTGTCGGAGGAATGGAGCCGAGTGCAGAACCAGTTGTCAGAGCCAAACCATGAGAAAGGTGGACAAAGAGAGGAGAGGCTTTTAATTCCAGGTCGGCCGTAGAGAGATGATCAGTATCACTTCTAGAGAGAAGAATTCGGGAGACACTGGCGCGATGTTCTGGAGCTGAAGCCAGCTCCTGCATGTTGAAGCAGCATGGGTCCGAAAGGGGGAGGACCAGAGTCATGGTACTACACAAACATATCGCAAACATATCAACCTCAGAATTTCAGAATCTCTTGGAATTTGGCTTGGCTTGGACGAAATGGCTGTGCTCGGCATATGTAGTGACGCTGCGTGACCCCCACTAATGGGTCACATGGGCCATGGCGTATATATAGAGACACGTTTGGGCCAATACCCGTCTTCCTTTCTCATCCCCGTTTGAATGGTGGAAACGTCTTCGTCTAGCCCGTCTTCAAATGCGACCTCCGGAAATTCCAGCTCTTTGCGCCAGCCGGTCACCTCTCTCTTCGGCGAGGATGAGGATGAACCTCCCATATGTGGCTCCTCACACCCTCGGTCGACTCAAGTAGAACGCCAGAGCTCGTCGAAGTCCACTATTATTCCAGTCCCAGAGGAGGGAGATGGTAAACGTGCGTCGGATGATAAAGCTGATATCGAGGTCAATATCATACCCGTCAAACGTGTACCGCTTGAAATCCTTCAAGAGACACTTGTTGAGGATTCTCTCAGCCGAAAGGAGCCTGACCTGGAGCACGGCGGTGCCCGGTCTGGTCGGTCTGGACATCTTCACTCTACGACCATTTTTGGGGTCAAAATCAACCTCGGGAACAAGACTCGTAAATTTCGTACACTCTTCACCCCAACTCGACCTCTCGGGCCTCAACCAACGTATGCCCAGTCAATCAAAGCCGCCATTAAATATTCACCTTTGAACGTCTTACTGTTGTTTATCCCAGTCTCTTGGGCTTTGCACTTTACCAATCAAAATCCCACTCTCGTATTCGTCTTCTCGGCCCTTGGACTTGTTCCACTTGCCGCGTTATTGGGATTTGGTACGGAACAGATTGCCTTGAAAACTAGTGCTAGTGTCGGTGGATTGTTGAATGCTACACTTGGAAACATTGTTGAAATGATTATTGCTGGGATTGCTTTGAAAGAGGTGGGTCGTAATTGGCTTGTCATGCTGAAGGGATTTTGATGTTGTGTGTTTTAGTGTGAACTTGAGCTCGTCCAGAGTTCGCTCCTTGGAGGATTGCTGAGTAACTTGCTTCTTGTTTTGGGCATGGCCTTCATAGGTATGCTCCGAGCTTTACGTCTTTGGTCGGACTACAACTTTTTTGCTCATTTTATTTTTCTTAGTTGGAGGGTATCGCTTCCATCAGCAAGAATTTCAACCTATGGTTGCGCAGCTCAACTCTTCCTTGCTGATTGTTTCCGTCATCTCACTGATCGTACCAGTCGCTTTTGTGAGCCTGAATGTTATCTTTCTCTCGGTTTTTCCTGACGGCGACAATCGTTAGCATCAGTACCTCGAGAATCGCGTTGATGATGGTCAAGAATTGCCTATCCTGTTGGAGCTCAGTCGTGGCGCTGCGGTCATTTTGATTCTCATGTACGTTTTTTTCAATTCGAAAAGAATGGCATGCTAATTCTGATTCTTATTGCAGATATTTCGCATATGTACGTGACTATGTTCAGAAGTCCATTGGTTTTCTGGGCTCAAGCCGATTTAGCTTTACTTCCAATTCTATTCCCATAACCACCTGTTCTTGGAAGTCGATACCAATTCGTCAATGTCATCGGACTCGTCCACAATGTCGAGCGACTCCAGTAGTACTTCATGTGACGATTTTCATACCATCAAAGTCAACACGCCAACTGCACTCTCACTCGTGCTCGTAGCGACTGGACTGGCCTACCTCACAGCCGAAAGTCTGGTCGATTCGCTTAACGGCTTGTTGCTCGCTCATCCGGGAATATCGAAAGAATGGTTAACGCTCATAGTCATTCCAGTCATTAGCAACGCTGCGGAACATGTTACAGCGGTTATAGTTGCTTCGAAAGGGAAATTCGACTTGGCGATGTCGGTTGCTGTGGGGAGTTGTATCCAAATCGCTTTGTTCGTGATCCCTTTGCTGGTTTTAGTGGCCTGGGGTATGGGAAAACCGTTGACATTGTTGTTTGATCCATTGGAAACGGTGGTATGTCCTGGTTCCTATTTATGTTCACTCGAACTTGATCTCAATCATGGTTTAGGTCTTGTTCTTTTCGGTGTTACTTGTGAAATTTTCTGTTGAAGATGGGAAATCACATTGGATGTCTGGTATGGCGTTGGTTTGTGAGTACTATTATTGCTTCGATCGATTCGAAATTAATTAACGGGCGGTAATAGCGGTATATATACTGATTGCGTTGGCGTTTTGGCATTTCCCGGAGACGCATAGGATGTTGCAAGGATCTCCAATTGGTTGTGTATAAGTAAACGGGTCGTAGGTGGTGGTTATAGTTGCTTTGAATTTGTTGTCCTATCAACTGAATTTCGTACACGATTACTTGTCTTTGACTTGTCTCACGTTTCAAGATTAGTTACCTGGTCCCTTATGATCAAATATGTTCATTTCGCTTGTTGAATAAAGTTTCGGCAGGTACCAAGGACATGAGTAAAGTCTATCGTTTGTTTTGCAAATATGTATGTAAAGCGAGTAAAGTACTCAGTGATACCGAAGGTGTCTTGATCACTGAGGAGTTCATACACCACATGTATTTTAGCGGTCCTACCGTGTTGGAACCGTACAGTAAGAATAGAAATATGAATGAATGTAGTCGGAGGGAGGGCATTGGATGATAAAGCGGAAGTCGGAAGAATGAAGACAGAAGATAAAAATAGAACTCATAACCCATAAACGGAGATATAAGGATCATCACCTACGAGTCTACGACCCCAGTGTCAAAAGTCATCCCATATATGTGTTAAATCGTCAATCAATCAGACCGGCGGAAATGGGATAAGGATCTCTGTGTTTGCAGCAGTTGAGTCTTGGGAATGCTTGGAGGTTTACAAAGAGGGTAAAGGTTATGTTCTGCGGCGTAGGAAATTTCATATACTTTGGGAGTCGTGTGACTTGTTTGCCGCAGACCATTGCCCCGGCATTCGGGCAACAATCGGGCGAAGGCTCCGAATCTCCCATGTCGAGACACCTCCTTGGAGTTAAGGAGGGCTTTGTACTTGGTAAGGGTTGACGGATATGGTGAGTTCGTGAAGGTGTGAACATTCTCCGCCGAAGCTTGATGTGATCTTATCAAATTCAGAATGGGATGTACATAAATTGCTGGCTTTTTTTACGTCTTTGATGTCGGTTTTCTTGGTGAAGTTACGGATGGTCGGTACAGTGAGCGAGTGAGTAGATGAGCGGTGTTTTTACAGTTGGGCGTTGGAGTAGATACGCTTAGCGAGGCCGTGGAGAAGGCACGTCAAAAGCATGGCCGACCTTCCCGCGAAAATGTTAGAATTGGTGCTGAAAATATCTATGTACATGATGCAGACCAGAACGCCTGTGTTTCTGATATGACGGTTGCTGGAGGACGAGTAAGCGAAGAGTCAGGGATGGATGACCCTAACAAGCGCTTATCCGATTTGCTTTAACTAGACCCTGTCGGATTCGGTCCTCATCTTCTCCTTCGCTTCTCCTTCTTCCCTTCCTCTCTCCTTCCCTTCTTCCTCCCTCCACATGTCCTCCGCGCCCATCATCGTCGCTACCACCGGCTTTCTCCTCGCTGTCTTCGTCTGGCTCCGCAGGTCAAAAGCCTCAACCGCATCTCTTCCTCCGGGCCCAAAACCTCTCCCTCTCGTCGGCAATCTAAGAGACCTTTCCGCAAAAGAGCTTTGGCTCCCAGCGCAGAAATGGGCGAAGCAGTACGGTGAGTTGGCGTTTCCTTTGTTGAGCGCCTTTTCATCGCATATACTCTCCGCTGACTCGCGGTCACCCCGTCTTTTCTTCATTTCGTCATCCCCGCCACGTATATGCAAACTGCGCGCGTTTCCACTTTTGTCAATCAACCAGGCGACGTCGTCTACGTTCACGTCTTTGGTCAAGGGCTTGTGTTTCTGAATACTCCCGAAGCGGTGTTCGATTTACTTGATCAACGTGGAGCCATCTACTCGGATAAACCTCAACTCGTCATGACCGGGGAACTGTGAGTCTTCTTTTCAACTTGGTCATCTATCACTTCTCCTTCGACTTCCTTTTTACGAGTTTATGCTCGTCTTCTTTTCCTTTTGCACGTGGATTACTGACCCGCTTTCTCCGCAGTTGTGGATGTAAGAACATGGTATGTCCGCTCTCTCATTTCGGTTATGTGTTTCCCTGCCTCCCCTTGCGAGACCAACTGCGACAGCCAGCGCTTTTGGTGGTTGGCGGTGTTATTCTTACATATTTATATAAATATATGCCCGTCACTCGTGGTACCGTGATTACTGACTACCGTCTCTGTGTATCTCTGACAGGTGGCGTTTACGACGTATGGCGATCAGTCTAAGCGTCAAAGAAAGTTAATGCACAAAGCCTTTGCAACCCATGTCATCCCCACCTATTACCCATTACTTGAAACGGAGACGCGAGCTTTCCTCCGACGTCTCGCAGCGGATCCCTCCGACTACACCCGCCACACCAGGCGTTATGCCGGTGGTCTAACACTATCGGTTGTATACGGTTACGAAGTTCAGACTGGGGAGGACAAGTTCTTGCAACTCGCGGAGGAGTGTGTGGATCTATTGGCGAACCATATCGCCTCGGGTGGTGGTATTTGGCCCGTGGACATTATTCCTGCATTGCAGTATCTTCCTAATTGGGCGCCTGGTGCTGGTTTCAAACTCAAGGCTGCAAGATGGAAGGCGAAGATGGAGGAGTTTGTGGATAAACCGTATGAGTTTGTGAAGAACAGCATGGTGCGTTAAATTTCACAGCACTTTTACTTCTTTCTTTGTTATTTTGTTCTTATATTAAAGACTTGATTTAGGCGAGTGGTGACTATACACCATCGTTCTGCTCGACTTTGTTGGAGGATGAAAAATCTAAAGCGACCGATCATTTCGAGTTTGACCTGAAATGGACTGCGAACTCGATGTACTCGGCGAGCGCTGATACCGTAAGCTATCTTATGCGTCTTTTCACCTGCACATTCTGAAGCATACTTTTCCCCCCCCCCTTCAGACTATCGCTCTATTTAGCCATTTCTTAATGGCAATGTTGCTATATCCTGAAGCTCTTCACCAAGCGCAGAAGGAAATCGATAGTGTGGTCGGTACAGATAGGCTGCCGACAATGATGGACCGCTCCTCTCTACCATATGGTGAGTGAGCACCGTATCAAACTGATCCTGCAGATTTATGATGTGCCGATCACAGTTCAGGCGCTCATCAATGAAACTCTTCGTTGGGGTGTACCAGTACCTTTGAGTAAGTTATTTGATGACTCGATATTGGTATTTCCTCATGGTTCATTATAGACTTACCCCACCGATTGATGGAAGATGATATCTATCGCGGGAAGCATATACCCAAGGGATCGTTGGTGAGTTTTTTGAGTTTGTTCGTCGAAGCAATAGTTTCCCTAAACGTCTTCTTTTCTACTTGTGACGTAGATATTCGGAAATATTTGGTGAGCGATTGGCGTTTCTTATTCGGGTTTTTGCTGGATGATGCTAATGGCAATGCGACTGTTACCATAGGGCTATCATGCGGGACGAGAGATTATACCCTAATGCTGATAAGTTCCAGCCCGAGAGGTTTATGGAAGTTGTCGATGAGGAGACCGCGAAGAGAAGGGATCCGAACAATTATGCTTTCGGTTTTGGCCGAAGGTGAGTTGACAGTGACTTTGTGGTCGTGTGCGCAGGTCATTGAATTATGAGATTATCTAGGCGCTGCCCTGGAGCCAATCTCGTGGACTCTTCTGCGTGGTTGTTAATCACCTCCGTCATTGCGACAATGAATATTACCAAGCCTGTGGATAAGACTGGCAAGGTGATTGAGCCCGAGTTTGTCTTTGAAAACTTCATTTTCAGGTTAGTAAAAGTTTCATCTGCCTCACGACATAAAGCTTGACGTGTTCTTGTTTGTGATACTCTTAGGACTCCCAATAAATTCAAGTGTGATATTCGGCCGCGTTCAGAAAAGGCATTGGAATTGATCGGACAAACGGAATTCGCTTTATTGTAATTGGACGTGGAACTTCACGTCGGACAACCCTACCCTCGTGCTATCCCCCGCTTTTGTTTTTTATTGGATAATGTTGGTGGAAAGAACGGTTTGGGACATTAATTATTTCCAAGGCATTTTTTCCATCACTTTTTATTCTTTCTCCGAATGAGGGCGTTATTTATAGACGTCAATTGCCCTTCGCATTTTTCTTTCTTTGTTTCCCATATTTTACCTTAGATCATCCAACTTTCTTGGACACGATTCCAAGGATATAATCACTCGTTATTTCTGGCGCCTCTAAACCTTTTCGATATCCTTAATTTTCTTTCTAAAATTTGTGCAAATAGGTACCTGGCTTTATCAACTGTCAAAGGACGTTATGTTTTGGTTTAGGTTTTTCAGCTCTCGCTCTCGTATCATAGCAGTTTTTCTCTTTTGTTCTTTCAATAGTTTATAAGGAAAGATTATGAGCATTATTTTTTATTTTTATTGCCGCGTGCACACGTCGTAAAGTCAACGTTTTCTGCTGAGCCGACGAATTCACTTGATAAGATAGTACCTGGCCGAACAGGTACTAGTTCTTATATTAGTTGATTTGTTTTGGATCCTATTTCGGCATAGCAGAAACACAGGCTGTCAGTCAGCGTTCATTTTCTTGTACCACATGTACGAGAGACTTCTGCCGTAGTGGATCCGACTGTATTTGAAGGGTATCCGCGCTGGCCGCAGCAGTTTCGCCTTCTGGAAGCTGATTAGGATCATCATGTGTCAAAGGGAAGGCTTATAACATTTGTCGCTGTGGGTGCCCCAACATCATATAAAAGCATGTCTGCTTGGCTCCGGAGAAGTCCGACCAGGCTTCTCCGCTGTTCTACACCCCCAAACTATGGTTCAAGGAACATTGGAGAAGTCGCCACAACAAGTCTGCAGATTTTATATAAGAGGAAGATGTACATTCGGGAACAATTGCAAGTTTTCTCATACTGTTTGTTTATTCGCCTTGAACCCTTTCTTGTTGCTCTGCTGATCGTACTTAGACGCCGTCAGGCGACAGGCCCGCGAATGATACTAGCCGGGCGGAAGATAAGATTCCAAATACGCCGTATGTCTTTGATTACTTGTATCTGTGAAAGCCCTGGGGATCAATTGTTGATGTTCTTTGTGTCGTTTTTAGGAACTCGACGTCCTCTCATGGAGTGACGGGGTCGAATGAGTCAAAAGTGAAACCACTTGCTAAAGTTAATAAGCCATGTAGGCTGTGGCAAGGAGGTAGCTGTAAATGGGGAGATAAGTGTCGATTTCGACATGATGCTGAGGTATGAGGTTCCTGATGACTCGCTATGAGCGTTTGACTGATAATCTTGGTTGATTTTATTTGTATAGGCTGGGTCGCCTACTGTTACTCAAGGCGGTGATGCTACACCGATTCCTAACCGTGTAGGTGGTACGCAGTCTGTGGATACTAGTGAGACGAAGGTCCGTCCTGCGGCGACGACCCAAATACAAGAGAGGCAACAACCTGTGAACAAGAAAGGGTTCAAATTCAACGACCAAGCAGCGGCAGTCCGCCGGGAAAGGCAAAAACAATTAGACCAAGAAAGGGAGGCACGAAAAGAAGCGAAAGAAAAGCAAAGAATTGAACAACGTCGTAAGCAAGAGGAAGATTGGGCTAAGGAGGCGACCTTCACGATCCAAAGAGTCGTTCTCAACTCGTTTGTTCGATTTGAAGCTGGACTAACCATCCAACACGTTATATGCGGTTTCGAAGCATCTCAAATCCTTATCAAGAACCTTCCTTTGAATGCACAGAGATCCGAGATCATTGCGCTCTTCACTCAACAGGGTGTCGATCCTAATGATCTTGTCATACTCAAAATGGAAACTGTGGATGGGCATTCGCAGGCTACTGTTCTGGGAAGAGCGACGGATGTGGGGGTTATTGCTGTGGGTTTGGATGGTATAGAGTTTCGAGATGAGAATCTCGAATTTGTGGTTTGCGAGAGGACTTCGGATGGTCGTACCATGGGTTCTTCGAATCGAGACTTTCATCTTCTCACCATATCTTATCCCAAACCATCCCTCACTATGGTCGTCAGGTATCCCGACATCGGAACATTCGAGGCAGGAGAAAACAAGAGGAAACTGGACGGAAAAATTCTTAATGGACAGAGGATTCGTGCAGAAGTTACCGCTGATGGTTTTGATGAAGACTACTTACCTTCTTATGTTATCGAGCTTTCCAGAATACCCGCAGACACCACCGTAGCCGAGGTGCAAACCCTTGCTAACACCCGAAATGTCGAACTTCGTCAGAATGCCTTGTCATACAAGTCTGATGATGTGTTCAATGCAATAGAATCTCATCTCCGCAGTCTACCTGGATCGACTCTGCAAAGGCTCACCCCTGATAACTCTTCCCGTCCCAATTTCGTTTCCGTCAAAGCCTTTTTTAACACTTGGGAAAGTGCCAAATCTGCTCGGGATAGCCTTTCCGGAAAATTTTTGAGGCTTGGATTTCCTTCCCTTCGTGTCTTTCTATCCGACCCCTATCGATTCGTACTCACTCTGGACGAAAACCAATATAATTCTCAAAAGGCTCAATGGTCTGAATTATGTGAGGGAAAGAGAAAGGAGGTGACCATCCAGACAAGGACCGTCGATCGAGGTAGAAGAAGAAGTGTCATTATCACTTTATTCGGGCGCGACAAGAAGATGGTAGGTGCCTTGAAGGTACGCATCGAGGGTATGGCTGCTGGCCAGAGGCTCGATGCGTCCTATTGGCACCCCGTCTTCAAGGATTACAAATATCTCGAATTCTTCGACGACCTCTACCATAGCACTGGTGCCTATTTTCGTAGTGATTGGAAACACAGCTGCCTGACAGCGTCGGGTTCGACCGACGCGGTTGAAGCTGCCAAGGCCCATATAAAGGACGAAATTGACCGTATCTCGGCAGAGGAATGGACTATACCGCTTCAACGTCGAGCCTTGGGATTCTTCGTGCGCGAGGGTTTGGCGAAGATGAAAGGGTTACTTGGAGAGGAGAACGTCACACTTGATGTAAACTCTGCGAAAATTGTGCTCCATGGTGCTGATCTCGAAGAGGCCAGACACCACCTCAGGCAGATCATGGACACTTTCACAAATCGGAATGCGTCATCGTCCACTACCGCCTCGAATAAAGACCTCTGCCCAGTTTGTTATGGCACCGTCTCACAGCCATTCGAGATTGGTTGTCAACATATCTATTGTTCTTCTTGTCTTCGCCATTATATACTCTCTACCTTCGATAACCATAGCTTCCCGTTGAAATGCATGGGAAACGATGCTACCTGCAACCAACCCCTTTCGCTTCCTCTCATCCAGAGATTCTTGCCTCACCAGCGGTTTGAGACGTTAATGGAAGCTGCGTTTCGCTCATACATCGACAAGAATCCAGAGACGTTCAAATACTGTAACACGCCGGGTTGCTCACAAGTATATTGCGCTACCACTTCCCCTCAAGTACTACAGTGTCCGTCATGCTTCGCTGAAGTGTGTACAGCATGTTATAACGAGGGCCACACTGGAATGACTTGCGCAGAAAGGCGTGTTCACAAAGATGCAGGAGAGCAGGAGCGATTGTTGAGGCAATGGGCAACCAAAAGTGGTGTCAAGAGATGTCCGTCTTGTCAAGCATGGGTCGAGAAAACCGAAGGGTGTAATCATATGAGTTGTAAGTGTGGCGCACACTTTTGTTGGATCTGTCTAGGGGTTTTCGACGAGATTAGCGTCTACGACCATATGAATGAAGTGCATGGTGGAATTTCTAATGGTCCACAGGCTGCCGCAGGACGTCCTGAGCGAAACAATGTACCAGACGTTGTAGATGTTATTGGTGGACCCGCGGCGGCGGCGGCTGAACAAATGGCAGGGGTTCGTCGCATTCAGGCGGGGCGTATAGCTGCGCAAGTCATTGGACGCCCTGGAAATCCCGTGCCCGTAGTTGAGGGACAAGGGGCAAGATTAGGGCAGCGCATCCGCGAGATCACGATACAAACCCGTATAAGATTGCTAGAAGAAGAAGCTAGGAGGAGAGAAGCGGAAAGAAGACTCGAGGAGGGCCGGCTAGAGGAAATAAGACGGCTGCAACGTGAACGTGAACGTGAACTGAGGATGGAAAGGGAAGTAGAGGAACGAAGGTGCCAGGAGGCGGCAGTGAGGAATTATCACATGCAGCGACAAATTTTGCGGGAAAGAGAAGATGCCAGGATGATAGAAGAAGAAGCCAGGATAATAGAAGAAGTCCGAAGGCGGGAGGCAGAAGAGAACAAGGGATGGTGTACAATTATGTAGAAGCGACAGTTGTTTTTTTTGAAGTATTGATTGACCGTGTATGATTTCCAATGTTATTGGTTTTGACCTGCCATTTCATGTATATTCACCCCGCAATGTTGTTGAGACTTCAAAACCTTTATTTTCTCGAAGCAGGACATTCTGGGTGCTATTTCCACGCCAACTGAAAATCTCTTGTAGTTCTGAAATAGCACCTGAAATAGATTAACCAGGAGAACTGATTCGTTCAGGTATAATCAACTTCTTCATTTGTCGCGTTTAGCTAGACTTCGTGATCAGATTTCAAGTTCACTGGTTATGAAAAAATGTGCGAGTGATGAGCGCAGTGTGCTTTCTGAGGGGTTGCCCAGCGTGTGAAGTAAACTCATTATATCAATCATTTCCTAATATGAAAAACGTTTCGTTCCTTTACTCCTTCAACATCATGCATACTTATGCGGACGGTTGGCCATGGACTACCACTTCGCTTTTGAAACCCACCCTTCCCGATTTCCCTGTCATGAGGCCAGACATATAGGTGAGACTCGGTTGACACGCCTGGGGGCGACGCAATCCCACTCTTACCGCCCAGTGGAGGCTTTATGCAGACTTGAATCTCCCTGCCTTCCACTCACGCTCCAACACTGTCTCCTTGACCGTCAAACTTTCTTTATTCTACTTGCTTTTATTCCCTGTTTAACACAGCCTTTCGGCTCACATGGGAGATGCTGTCCTTCACTTTTCTTTCGACTCGATGCTGAAGTTATTGGCTACGCCAAAACATCCGCTTCATAGATTGTTGCCATTTTTTGGTGCATCGTATGCGAGAGGTTTATGCCGCAGTGGCTCCATCTATGTTTGAGGGTTACCCGTGCCGCAGTCTCGCCTTCTCGAAGCTGATACGAGGCATCACATCGTCGGATCATGTGTGTTAGAGTTACTTGCAGGCTACAACGTTTATTGCCAAGGGCCTAGTGGCGTATAAAAACACTTTTGCTGAGCCTCAGAGAAGTCCGACTAGGCTTCTTCACTGTTCATCCCCCCAAGCTATGGTTCAAGGAACGTCGGAGAAATCACCTCAACGAGTCTGCAGATATTATATCAAAGGGAGCTGTCGATATGGGAACAGCTGCTGGTTTCTTCATACTGTCCGTTGATCGTTTTATCGCCCGTCCGCCTCTGCTGACCGTATCGATTTCGGTGAATCACCTTAGGCGCCATCGTCATGCAATGTAGGTGACAGGGCGACGATTGACAGCCAATCGGAAGATAGGTCTTGTTCAAATGCAATGTATGTTCTCCGTTAAATTGTATCTTTGACTTGAACCTCTCAATGAATCGTCAATGTCTTTGTTGTTATAGGAGCTCAAGTTCAGATAATTCAGGAAGTAAGCACCTTAGCAAGGTGGATGAGCCTTGTAGGCGGTGGCAAGCAGGTAGTTGTTGGTGGGGAGATAATTGTCGTTTTCGGCATGATGCTGAGGTGGAGGTAAATTTCCGTTACTATGTACTATGTGCCCTTTTTCTGATAATCCTTTTTGTTTTTGTCAATTTTACAGGCTGGTCGTGTAGGCGAGACACAATTTGCAGATACTAATGAGATGAATGTTTGTCCTGCCACTACCGACGATTCCGAGGGGGAAGAACATCAAGAGGCGAAAGAAATGGAAAGGATTGAACGATGCCGTAAGCAAGAGGAAGACTGGGCTGAAGATGCGACTGTCACGATCCAAAAAATGGTCCTCGACTCATTTGTTCAATTTGAAGCTGGTTTAACCATTCAACGCGTCATATGCGGTTTCGAAGCATCTCAAATCCTTATAAAAAACCTTCCTTTGGATGCACAGGGATCCGAGATCATTGCGTTCTTCACTCAACAAGGTGTTGATTCTAATGACCTTGCCATACTCAGAATGGATACTGTGGATGATCATTTACAGGCTACTGTGCTGGGAAGAGCGAAGGATGTAGAGGATGTTGCAGTAGGTTTGGATGGGATAGAGTTTCGGGATAGAAAACTTGAGTTCGTCGTTTGCGAGAGGAACTTGGATGGTTGTACGACGGGGTCATCGCATCGGAACTTTCATTTTCTCAACATATCTTTTCCTAAACCGTTCCTCAGTATGATTGTCCGGTATCCCGCCCTCCAATTATACAAGGCTGAAGAGAGTTGGAGGGAGTTGAATGGAAAGATTCTCAATGGACAAAGGATTCGTGCAGAACTTATAGTTGATGGTTTTGATAAAGACTCTTTCTTACCTTCTCATGCTATCGAGCTTTCCAGAATACCTGCAGACACCACCGTAGCCGAGATCCAAACTTTCGCCAACACCCAGAATGTCGAACTGGGTCGTAGCATCACGTCGGATGAAGTACTCAACGCACTAGAGTCTCATCTTCGCAGTTTACCTGAATCCACCTTTCAAAGATTTACCCCTGACAACTCTTCTCGTCCCCAATTCATTTCTGTCAAAGCCTTTTTTGACACTTGGGAAAGCGCAAATTCCGCTCACAACAGTCTTTCCGGAAGATTCTTGAGGCCTGGATTTCCTCCGCTCCGTCTCTCCCTATCGGCACCCTATCGATTTGTGCTCACTATGGACGAAAACCAGTATAATTCTCAAAAGGCGCAATGGTTAGAGTTATGTGAGGGAAAGAGCAAGGAGGTGACTATCCTGACGAGGACCGTTGATCGAGGTAGAAGAAGGAGAGTGATTATCACTTTGTTCGGGCGCGATAAGCAGATGGTAGGTGCCTTGAAGGTACGTATCAAGAGTATGGCTATTGGCCAGAAACTTGATGCGTCCTATTGGCACCCCATATTCAAGGATTTCAAGTATCTCGAATTTTTCGACGATCTCTACCGTAGCACTGGAGCCTACGTTCATAACGATTGGAAGCATAACTGCCTCACAGTGTCAGGTCCAGCCGATGCGGCTGAAGCTGCCAAAAATCGTATAAAGGAAGAAATGAAACGTATCTCGACAGAACAATGGACTATACCGCTTCAACGTCAAGCTTTAGGATTCTTCATCCGCGAGGGTCTGGCGAAGATGAAAGGGTTACTTGGAGAGGAGAACGTCACTCTTGATGTCAAGACCGGGAATATTGTGCTCCATGGTGCCGACCTTGAAGAGGCCAGACACCACCTCAAACAACTCTTGATCTCGTTCTCGAATCAAAATGCATCATCATCATCCAATACGGCCTCGGAAGAAAATCCATGCCCAGTTTGTTACGACAACGTCTCAGACCCTTTCGAGATCGGGTGTCAACATGTCTATTGCTCTTCTTGTCTTCGCCATTATATTCTCTCTACCTTCGACAACCATAGCTTTCCGTTGAAATGCATGGGAAGCGATGCTACCTGCAACCAACCCCTTTCACTACCTCTCATCCAGAGATTCTTACCTCGCACGCGATTTGAGGAATTGATGGAAGCTGCGTTTCGCTCATACATCGACAAGAACCCCGAGACGTTCAAATATTGTAACACGCCGGATTGCTCACAAGTATATCGCGCTACCACTTCCCCTCAAGTACTACAGTGTCCCTCGTGCTTCGCCGAAGTGTGTACGGCATGTCATAACGAGGGCCATACTGGAATAACTTGTGCTCAAAGGCTCGCCCAGAAGGATGTTGGAGAACAAGAACGACTACTGAGGCGATGGGCAACTGAAAGTGGTGTCAAGAGATGTCCGTCTTGTCAAGCGTGGGTCGAGAAGAGCGCCGGGTGTAATCATATGGGTTGTAAGTGTGGCGCACACTTTTGTTGGATCTGTCTAGGGGTTTTCGAGTCGGATCGCATCTACGACCATATGAGCAAAGAGCACGGAGGATTTTATAATGATCCAGAACCGAGGGTTAACGCGGGACAAGCCGTGCCGAACAATGAACCAGACATTGTAGATATTGTGGGTGGGCCGGCGGCGGCGGCAGAACAAATGGCCGCGTTTCGTCGCATTGAAGCAGGACGTGTATACCGAGTCCAACCACCAGCCAATAGGTTTTGGGCCGATCGTCCAGCTAGACCCCCTGCAAACCGGATGCCCTTAGCTGAGGAGCGAGTTGCGGAGCACGAGGCACTAAGGGATCAGCCACTGCAGGCCGAAGGTGAACAAATTTGGCGCGAGATAAGAAACTTTGCTGAAAGAGATCAAGCTAGGAGGAGAGAAGCAGTGGAACAAAGACGCGAGGAGGACAGACAAGAGGCATTGAGGGCTCAGCGTATGCAGGTAGAACGTGATCTTGAACAGACGAGGGAAAGGGAAGAAGCTATGAGAAGAGAAGTGGAGGAACGGAGGCGTGAGGAAGGCAGACAGGAAGCAATAATGGCTCAGCGTATACAAATAGAACGTGAGCATGAACAGGCGAGGGAAAGAGAAGAAGTTAAGAGGAGAGAAGTGGAGGAACGGAGGCGTGAGGAGGACAGACAAGAAGCATTACAGGCTCAACATTTACAGACAGAATTTGAGCGCGAACTGCCACAGAACACGAGGACAAGGAAAGAAAAAAAAGGCAGGGGAGCGGAAGCTCGAAGAATGAGAAACAAGGGATGTATGATTATGTAGACGAGTTTTGCAGGGACCATGTCATCTTTCCAACATTACACTTTGACTCAATATGCCGTCCACCAGCAGCGGCAACGATCGTAAAGGGCCGAAATGACGTCTGGTTGGACAGTGTGCGAGCACACGAGCAATTTGTGAATGTGGAACCGTGACGACAGCGCGAACCAACTAGCACGAGAATTTTGGAAACACGAACTTGTGGCACACAAGGTAAAGTGGAAGCTCGGGGAGCCATGTAGCCTGTGTGTGGTTTTGTAGGCCATACGAATCTTGTATATTGTTCGAACAGTAGTAAGTACTACACACTACACTGGGACCTCTTCTACCGGTGGCGACATGTCAGAGTTATCGGATCAGACTGAGCGAGGATTCCCCGAGATACGCTTCCTGGGCAAGTGACTAGATTAACGCGAAGGGGTTGGTCGCCTGTGGGCGCCATGTCAGGGACACGGATCCTTCTGGAGCGAGCCTCGCGTGGGACATCATTGGCGATTCTGATGGCTGTTCTCTGTAACATTACAGCTTAGTTTCTGCGCATATATCGACTATAAAAGACTTACTCCATCCGAGATCTCTATACAGAATGAACTAGCATCCGTATTGACGTAATCCCACGAGACGCTACAAAAAAATAAGAATCGATGCAAAAGGACAAAGGCGGTATGAAGCAAACATACGTCTGTATCATTCCGCATCTCCACTGTTCACCTGCGTAAGGTCGGGTGACCTGATATCCCATAGTAGAGGTTGTGATAGAGAGAACGAGGGCATAGGCGATGAAGAAACGCATAGTAAGAAAAGGCGACTTGAGCGAGTAGGATATAGTATGAGTTTAAGAACAAAGTTCGATTTTTTGAGCGTGTTCAGGTATATATAGGCCCGGGCGCGACGACGTCACGACAAAGACGACAAGATATATGCGGTCTCTCTTTCGGAAGTAATCGTCACGTCATTTGGCTGTACCGATGATCGCCAGCAGAGAGAAAGCCCGAGGAATACGGTCCAAACTCCTCAAACCCTAGCAAGGCTGAAGACGAGCTGGACTTGAACTGGATAGTGCAATTTCTTATCATTTTATTTGTTACATAACTTGGGATCTAAAGGATACATTACGAATTTATAAATAGTAGTTCGCCTCAATCGTCATAGAAAACTAATGCCCTCAATTCAATAGACTCCCGGTGAGGAGCACCTTTGGGCGTCGTAGGGTCTTCAAATGAAGTGTGTGGCGTGAAGCGCGAAACGCTTCCGTCTTCCACTGAATCAAAACTGAAAAAACGTCAGCGGCGTGCTCGACGAAATATTTAGACTAACCAGGAACTTACCATTTGATCAAGGCAATTTCATCCGGCGTCATCCCGCGTAGATATTTCCACTCGTGCTTGTCGCTGGGCTTTACAGACATAGTCTCTCCTTCACGGTCGGGATACACTAACGCAACAGGGAATGTATCATTCTCCGGGTCGACGCTCCTGAAATCGCAGAATGCCAAAGGATATTCAAGAGCAGGGTTCCCTATCGGCCTCCAGAGATTGATAATCTGAAATCTATGGCGTAGTAATTCGGGAACATCTTCGGGCGGTAGGTGTCGATGAACTCGGTCTATCGAAGACTTCTTTGTTTGATCGACATGGGCCTGAGGTACAGGCTGACGACTATCTGGAGTATCGCTGACTTGACCTGGTCTTCTAAGGCGGCGGGCTACATGAAGCTCATGGTCAGCTATGTAATCTCGACGTAAGGTGCGCAACTGACTATGATCAAATAGAACGACTCGAGATGCGCCTGTAAGTTCTTTGATAATCTCAATGCTTTCCGGATAATACTCCTTCATAACTTTCTCGTCGTCACGGAAATCCGTAAATTTAGTCGGGCGATTGTAGAGTTGAAACCCAGCTTCATCCAGTTTATACAAATGCTCCTTTCCGCGAACATTCTCTATCTTCACAGTCTGTTCCATAGGCACGATATTACGATCCCTGATCCCGGCTTTTTCATCTGTATTGATTGATTGGTAGGGACGAGAACCGTCAGAGGGAGGTAGCAGGAATACGAGCTTAGTTGTGACAATGTCGGAGGAAGCCATGGGTGTATGCATTGGTAGGCGGCATAAAGCTGCCTTTATATAAAGTCTGCTGTATAAGCATGGATAAGAATGCATTAAGATGATCATAATGACACAAGTCTTTGGTTAGGTCACTTCCTTGGAGCGGACGCCAGTTAGGTGAATAAGCTGAGTTCCAATGATTATAAATCGTCTCCGAGTCTTATCGCCGAGGGATAATATAACACAGCTAGAGCTATAGTCCCGCGTCAGCGGTTGTTCATACTTGCATTGCTAGACTTACAGTATAACTACCGAGGGTGTTTGGAGTCTTTGGACTCCTTTAGCGCACTTAAGTACCAACTTTGATGGTGAACTTACTTTTCTTTTTCTAGAATACTGATGTTCTCTATTTATAATTCTTCCATCCAATATTAGGCTAGGAGTTCAGATATAGAATGTATTTATATTCGTTACCGTGGTGTGCCGGTCCGTGAATCGTATAATATAATACAGGTACCCGGGCTCATCAGTCGAGAATCGTCGGGTCATCGGGTTGGACCAATGACTGTCGACTAACAGCGGAGACTCCAAGGTGGGATTACAATTTCTCATCGTTTCGTTTACTTCATAAGCGATCGAATGGATATTGAGTATGGTTCCCCTTAATCATCGTAAAAAACCAATGCCCTCAACTCAATAGATTCGCGGTGAGGAACACCCTTGGGCGTCGTAGGGTCCTCAAACCCAGTGTGCGGCGTGAACCGCGAAACACTTCCGTCTTCCACTGAATCAAAACTAACAAGAAGGTCAACGACACATAACAATTAGAAAAACCAGAAACTCACCATTTGATCAAAACGATTTCATCTGGTGTCATCCCACGTAGATACTTCCACTCCTGTTTATCGCTAGGTTTTACACACATAGTCTCTCCCTCGCGATCCGGATAGACCAAGGCAACAGGATATGTATCATTCTTTGGGTCAACACTCCTGAAATCGCACAACGCCAAAGGCCATTCAAGGGCAGGATTCCCTATCGGTCTCCAGAGATTGATAATTTGGAAACGATGGCGAAGTAGTTCAGTAACGTCTTCAGCTGGTAGGTGTCGATGAACTCGGGCTATAGAAGACCTCCTTGTTTGATCGACGTGAGCTTGAGCTACAGGCTGACGACTACCTGGAGTGTCACCGACTTGATCTGGATTTCTGAGTCGGCGGGCTACATAAAGTACACGGTCAACTGTGGAATTTTGACATTGGAAGTGGGACTGACTATGATCAAAGAGAACGACTCGAGATGCGCCAGTAAGCTCTTTGATGACATCAACGCTCTCCGGATAATACTCCTTCATCACTTTCTCGTCATTACGGAAATCCGTAAACTTGGTCGGACGATTGTAGAATTGAAATCCAGCTTCATCCAGTTTGTACAGGTGCTCCTTCCCGCGAACATTCTCTATGTTCACGTTTCGTTCCGTAGGTACAGTATTAAAGTCCCTGAACCCAGTTTTCGTATCTGCATTGATTGACTGATAGGGACGAGAACCGTCAGGGGGAGGTAGGGTAAATGTGAGCTTAGCTGTAACTTCGATTTTGGGGGAAGCCATGAGCAGATGTACAGCTGGACAGGAGGCCTCGGGCAGCCCCTTTTATGAAGTCTGCTGTATAGGAGTGTATAGGCGCCGTGATGATGAGAATGGCAATGTTATGATCATGATCGCGTAACACCGGTGGAGTGGACACACGATATCTTGTACGGTCCGGGAATATGCAAAGATCCAGACCACTTCATTCCTAATCACCCCATTAGAGGGTGTGACATCTTGATAATTGGGAGGCTTGGCTGAATGACCATGAAGACGAACATGCTAGTTCGTCTGCTTCGGGCGACAGGTAGTATAGAACAATGCTTTCAAGGACTCCTGATAGTGAGAACGAAATTACAAGTGAAAAATTATGAGAAACCAAACATAGAAAAGCTGTAAAAGGCAAGTAATCCGAGTCCTAATAGGTTCAATGAATTAAAAAGAAACCCTCGCGATAAGTTTTACTCAACGTACTCCAACCTGAATCAATCTGACCTTTCCCATACCTCCGGCCCGTGAAGAACAATTTGCAATCTGAGGATACTAGGGTGTATCTCACCCAACGGACGGATTTTCAACACCTCAAGGTCATTGTCATCATCAAGTACGATGACTAAAGGACGAGTCACTTTATGGTTTGGTAGAGATCCACAAGCCATATATTTGAAACGTTCGTAGTCAAGGTTTTCCTCGAGTATCCACGTGAGAAATTCGTACACTCTCTCGGCGCCGACAAGGTCAGCCAACTTTGAATGACTGATTTCAAAACCTTTGATATATCGACAAGGGAACATAATATGCTGAATTAATCGTGAGTACAATCTGGCGCCAAGGGCAGTTGCACGTACATCTTTGTCAAAAGAAAAAGTTCAACAATAGTGGTGGAAGGACTAAGCGCACGTGCAGTGAGCGAGCTGGGGATAGTATACGTAATCCACTGCGTGAAAAGCTTCAAGTCACTTCAAGGTTCAAGCAAAGCGAGCTCTCTGGATAGCACTCTGTTACAACCTTCTCGTTATCGCGGAAATTTATAAACCTAGTGGGACGTTTGTAGAATTGGAACCCAGTTTCATCCAATAGATGTTCCTTCCCTCGAACATTTTCAATGTTCACTTTTCCGAGTCGTCCCGTAGATACGACATTACAATCTCTGACCCCAGTTCTTGAATTCAAATTGCTGGATTGAAAGGGTGAGACCGGTCGGGAGGAGGTAGAATGAATACAAGTTTGGTTGAAACAACATCAGAGGAAGCGATGGGTAGATTAGATGTACGGACAGGAAGCATCAGGCCGCCTTTATTAAAAGTCAGCCACATTGGCAGGATGGGAGTAGTACTAACATAATGATCACACAAATCCTTGTTTCCGGGTAGGTAAATTCTCTAGGAGGGAACACATGAGTATGCTACCTTCCCATCCCCATGCGAGCCCCGGAAAGAACATCGGTGACGAAGAAGAGTCCGACTCTTTATTGAAGTAGATATTACACTAGAGAAGGTTTAATCAGCTTGAAAAGACTAAAAAACACTGAACAGCATACTTTCTTGGTAGTCAGCCGCGACCAATCTGTTGAAAAAACTTTTCAGCGCCATGTCCATGAAAGATGACAAAGGATACTTACAATTCTAATACGATCTCTCTGGGTAGACGCTCCATAAACTCATGTAGTGGGATATCCTCCTTCGGTCCAACGGTCTCGTAATGGGCTTTGAAGCTCATATATTCAATTAGCTTTTCAGCTATAATAGCTCTGCCATATAACGACGTCAACGCATGTCATCGAATGGCAAAGACTTCGGTACACGCACCGTTGACCAGAAGGACACGTCTTGGTTGCCGCTTCCGCGTAACTGCCTGCATAAAAGGTCGATCGAAACACCCAGTCTTCAAATTCCGCATTTACCTACTTGACATGTCTAGCATGCTCTTCATTGTTCCGCTTGCCTTGGCAATCTTTCGCCGTACGATAAAAGAATAGCCATCAATGCTAGTGATGCGGACCCAATCATTATTCTCCGGTGCCTGCCGTGTAGGATGTGAACATGAGTATGCAGGGCGCGCTTGCTCGAAACATACCGGTGTGCTCGCTTGATTCTGCATGATAAACGACCAAAATGTTTAAAAAAGTGTTACAAACGCGAGGTTCAGCATGAGTTGGGTGATACTGATGGTTTGATGGACGCGAGTCAATGGACATCACGTGCATCGGCTTGAATATCTCATTTCAGATCTAAACTATCACTGCCCCTAGTACAATTACAACGGAAAGCCATATAATGGCCATGGTCATCCGCTCGCCCCCATTCTGCTGCACCACCGTCAATGAAGGACCCGTATTATTCGCGCTAAAGACCCGGACATAGCCCACGTCGAAATACGCATTTGCATATTGCTGCGTCCCATTATTTATCACGTAGTCCAGATAACAATTCCCCGTACACGTCGCCGGAAAGAATTGAGGAGATCCAGCAAAGTCTAGGCATGTCAAAATTAGAGTGACAAAACGCGAAAACCAAAGGCCTCACCTCCGCAGAGCGTAATATCAAACACCAGCGTTTGGGGTTCAAAATATTTATCAATCTCACACCCACCAGAAGGCAAATTTCCTGTCGGTGTCCCGAATGCTGATGTGTCGATCTTGCTTGCGTTATTGCTCAACACATCGGGCACTTTGGAACGTTCAAAGAACCATATTCTGCGATTTCAGTCTTTTAGATATGCTTTTAGGATATATATCAATACAATACTCACGATACTCCAGTCTCTGAAAGTTCACCTACGAATACTCCACCTCGCGCGTTCGCGAAATCAGGTCCATACGAAGCCGGACTGTCATTAGTGACGATACACCCGGTAGATCCCTCGCAATTCGTTCCATTAGTGATTTTTGAGGTTTGTTTTGGGAGAAGTTGTGTGCATCCAGCGGTGGTATGTAATCCCATCTGAGAATGCGGCGAGAGATTGATGCCTTCAAATAGATCCATTTCACCTCCTGCAGGCCATAATGAGGTAGGCGAAAATGTCCACCTATGAATGAAACAGGCCATGAATAATATGCTCAAGGGGGACCGCATACATGAACTCACACAGCAGGCCAGACCGAACACTATTATATCAACACATCAGCCTCCATGCGAGACAAGATAACAAAGCAAAATACTCACACCATAAGGTGCATGCCAAAGATCAACTACAAAAACGGACCCGATACCATACGTAGCCTTCGTCGAGATCCTCACCGAATTTCTCTTATAATTCCAAGGGACGAAACTCGTATTATCAACTTTAATAATTGCGCGGTTTGTCGTAGAGTCGATATATGCGAGACGTTGGGTTGAGGCATTTTCTGCCGAGAGGAAACTATTTCGATGGATCGTCAGCCACCATGCGTCACATACAGACAAATGGAAAAGGTAAGAGAGAAGGGACTGACATAGTATCACCGTTACTAGTGTTATCATCTAATATCCATGTCAATAACAAGGCCATGTTCACTCGAGAAAATACGTTGCACAATGGTCATAGAAAATCCAGTCATCAAAGAACGTTCCTCCAGAGTAGTCCTTCACAAGCCCGTACCGCGTCGCTGTTACCCCTCCAATCCAAGCAAGTAACACAGTCCAGTAATAGTAGGAAGATAGCAAAAGTGATGCCGTCGCCATAGTCCCAAAACGTAGATGTTGTTGTAGTTGATCGCTGTAGTAGTCTTTCGCGTAAAAGAAATTTTTTCGCCTAGGCGTTTGTCCAGATAGTGTAGAATTGACTAAAAGAGTTGGTGGTTGTGCAAGTATTTAGTGGTGAGGATGAACCGAGTCTATTTATATCTTGGATCGTTCATATCTGCGACATAACGGATTGGGAAGGAAAACAGTCGGTATACATTATCTAAAAATTCGCCATGTGGCTCAAAAGATATGACAAACTGGATTTCGAGTGTTTTTTTTTCTCATACGTTTTATACGTGTCATCCGTCGTCGCACAGGAACGTCTCTTCCAAGTATCGAAACCGCGCCAATAGATATGATAGACTCGCCTTTCTGTTGGCCATTCAATTACGCCTCCCAACTATCAACATGTCACACCCTCCGTATTAACGTGAGAGGAAGGATCTATCCTATATCGATGCCACTTCTCAGCCTTGCAGTGCGTCATGGATTACAGAGACGAATGTCATCGAGCTCTCAACATGAATAATATTAGTATATGAGAGGAACAACAAACGAACTGGAGTCAATCTGTTTATTCAAGAAGTTCTGAACTATTAACCAAATATACCGCAGCTTTTGAGCGAGGGATGATTCTGAATGAAAATGGCAGCGGGTGTCTACCACATGAAAGTGCCTTGAGTAAAAAGTTTAGTGACAGATGAACATCATTAAAAACGTACGAGAGAAGTTCTCCTGTAACATCTACTTTAATTTCCACTTCACGTCCATTGTCGTCAATCTGGGGCTTGACGTCGTATACCGCCAACACACTCGCAATCATTATGAAAAGAGAGTTGTCACTGAAATACCGGCCTGGACAGATTCGCCTCCCGAAACCAAAAGCCGCGACACTTGGATCACGAATTTCTTCGTTGAACTTGCCATCTTTGATGAAACGATCAGGAATGAAATGGTCTGGGTTCTTGTATATTTCCGGATCGTGCAAGATTCTCCTGGAAACATTGGTCAGTGAGACTTATCAAGGATATCGAAGAATTTTAAGCAAACCAGGCATCCCCAATCACAATTGTGCCTTTCGGAATATGATACCCTTCGTATTCGTCATCATCTGTGGCCATATGAACCTGACCTAAAACAGAATAGAATTTCAGATGTTTCCAAGGAACAGCGAAGTGAGGTGTACCGAATGGTGTTACAGTCAGCCATCGCATTGTCTCCTTGACCATGGCGATGATGTATGGCAGGGAAGGACGATCATTAAACTCGGGCAAGCGACCCTTCAGAACTCTATCGAGCTCAGCTTGACCCTTTTTCTGCGCTTCAGGATACAAACACATGGCCAGGAAAAATGTTTGAATAGCGGCAATAGTCTGGCCAAGTTTCAGCAATCTACAGTCTTCTTGAAATTAAAAAAATCTTGCCGTATCTGATCCCCCTTCATAGCATTGTTAGCACGAGTAAGAAAAGACTCTGAGTCGCTCACCTATGTAAGCAATAGCGCATGTGTTCATTGCGACCGCTTCTTCTGTAGCCCTATCTAGATCTGGAAAATTCTGGTCATGCAATTTCTGAATGAGGGACGCCGCAATAGACGGGGCCGCTGTTCCTACTTTCTGGATTGGAAATTAGCAGCTGCAATTTCAATCCAGTAACTTCGCTTCACTTGCCATCTGTTCTTTGACCAGCTCAAATGGTTTACGCGCAACATAGCGATTCACATCTTGCCAAGCGTTGGCTTTTCGCTTCCATCCGGCGCCGGGAAACCATGCCGGAATATGCTTCATGAAAGGAAATACATCTACCAGATATCTTCCAGGTGTTCCCCCGTCTGCGAGTCCCTCAAGAACGCTTTCTGCATCCTTCACATATGGATCATCAAGTCCTTTGATTTTTATGCCGTATGAAACCTCCATTATAGTCTCTGCAAGGGCGCTATAGTCCGTTTAAGTGACGCATAATCCAGTTAATAGCGGGTGAACATACGTGTGCATCAGCTCCACATGTCGCTCAGGTGATGAAACTAAAATATTCCGTAGGAATCGACGGGCTGCGTTGACCTGAATGGGATAATATGTGTCCACGACATTTGGATGGAAGAAATTATGGAAAGCGCGACGTTGACGCCGCCATGAAGATCCGTACGGCAGTAACACAAAAAGAAATCCCAGGCCAATACTAGTGGGAATGGGATACATATGAAGAAGTTTGCCACGAGAAGTTCAAAGATGACGCACTTTTCCAAGAGCATCGGCATACGAGGACGATCTGAATAATTCTTTGATCGTCTTTCAAAGATGTCGTTCACCCTTTCCAAAGTTCCTAGGAGCAAAAACGATCTTCCTAGTACCTTCAGGTAGACGATATCCCCTGATTGGTTGGTTAGAACAAGACCTGACCCCAAACATACTCCTCACGAACCATAAGTCTTAAACCATTTATCATAGACCAGCCAAGGTTTAGTTGTTGGAAAATCGAATAAACTCCCTATGATCGGATATCCCTTTGGTCCAGGCGGCAGGGGAAGACGTGTCGGCTTAGTTGTTCGAAAATACTTGTAGAAGAACCATCCAAGAACAGCTAACAGAGCGAGACGTGGGGAGAATGGTTCCATATGGCTTGTAGCCAGGGGACAAATCGGAAGAGTTTATATAACTAGCGGAACCTTTTTTTTTTATCTAAGAAAGAAGGCAAAGTCAGAAGGAGGAGACTCGGAAGTTCTGTAATTGCATGCCAGCTTCCATACCAAAATTGAAACTCCCATACCAAGCGGAACTCCCATACCCTGCGAAACTCCCATACCAACCGAAGATTTTCATGTCGATCTACTAGTAAAGGGAAGAGATGTTAAATTTGCCGGGTGCTGCGTAAGACGAATTGTTAACAACAATCCGTCGCCTCCGGTTAAGCGAGACAAGCGCTTTCTGTTGTATGCGGGGAGTTACAGTGGTAGCCAAGAGAGAAACATCATTGGTAAACAAGCATACGGAAGAACAAGGAGTATCCCCGGATATAAGCGCGTTTCAAAAACGTGGGCAAGGATTTGCTTTGACAGCTCTCACGCAAGACTTCGAATGGAGCTATGACCAAAGATAATTCTGAAAGCCAGCGCATCTAGGCAGGTTGGATATGGATAAGCTGGGTGATAGAGGGGCTGAGTGAAGGTTGTGGTCTCCTGTTCCTCTTCTCTCCATGTTATTTATAAAGGCCCCAAGAAGCTCCCGTACATTTCGCATCATAGTCATGATTGAATGCAGTCGTCCTTATCGCCAGAATTTCGTATCCAGTCGGTGCCTTATATCGATTCTTGTTTCATTTTTGCTATTGGAGGTGCCAAAATCCATGATAATACTCTTAGCAGTCATTGCAGGAGTCAAACCGAAGGAACTGGAGAGATCGTTGGTCCTTATACTGGCAGCCGGTAACGCCCATCCTTGGCCTACTCACTCAAGCGTTCCAATCCCCTTGGATTTATTTCATTTGGGTGGTAATCCCACCAATTTGCCGAGTTCGCTTGCACCTATTGATCGACATCTCCCATCCGACGGGTTGACATCCTCAGCATCTTCAGAGCATCCATGGCATTCAACGCGGCTTCAAAGTGTATGTTTTCCAATGGGGATGCATAGGCATCGAGTCGCTAGAGAGTGCGAAGCAGACTGGTACCGTGCCATTCGTTCGGATGCGATGTGATCAGCTGGGTGCAGCCAGGACATGATCGCCATATGACGGTACATCAGAATGCCCAATGACCTCGAGCAACGAGATCGCGGGGTCGAACCAGGGGGGTGTTGTAAGAAAGATTGCACAAGTTTGACTGACTCACCTGAGATACTGGTTCTGAACTTGAAGCGTATTTCACTAGTGACCAACTCATTCAGCTTTTGTGTTGAAATCCAGGGGCGACACGCCGAGAATAATTCTCAGCCATTGTACATTACTCCGCATGGAAGTGCCAGGTCTGCGTCTCGAATTTCAAGATCCGCGGCGCCTAATACTTTGATGTGATAGGTCCAGGTGCTCCTCCCTGAGGAGTTAATATTCATCAACCCATCACTGTCCATATATATTCAGGGCTCGATGCCTGCTCAGAACAAGCACATATTTGTGGCGTACGGCCAGGGTCTATTGTCTTACACTTGCTCAGTTCTATTCGAATTTCTTTGTCGTCGACTATCAGCCGTTACCGTGACGCCCACTCTTCTTGCCTTTTTGCTCTGGCTTCTTCCTCATAGAAACTATCTTCATACTCGTCATCTATCCAGCAACGTCATCTATCCACAAAGTCGTATCTAATAAAGAACAAGTGGGGAGTCGAGAATACCTTCAATCTAGAAGAATGGAGCCTAACGTCACAGTGAAAGGTTATCGACATCCAAGCTAAGACCTTAAAGCTTGAAAACACGATTGAGCGCTCCTGGTGTCCATCACACTACGCCGCACAGCAAGACTATCTCTATTCAGCTCGAACCAAACCAAGCGGCTTTCAAACTCACATGCACAACTTCTATGACGCTCCCCCGTCAAACAAAGGTCCACACGAATGATCAGGGCCAATCCTAGGAACATAGACCGGCGACCTCCGTTCCTCTATCAATATCTGTGACAATGGACCTCCGGATGACCACGCTTTGGGAACCTCGAAGCCACCACTTGGCAGAAATCATCAAGACAGACTCATGATCAATGCACCTCTCGTCTCATGATCAGGGTCTATTTTTCCCTCTTTATCACTCTTCATCATCTCCACCATGATCCCGGAACTTGGAATTATAAAACACGACAAAGTCTCGCTTTCGAAGCCCAACAAAGACAGTTGCCTCGAGATTTTAATCTAATCTAGATACTATTTTTAACTCTTACAATGTTGCGAGTCGCCAGAGTGGCTTCTACTTCTGTCAAGAATAAGTACCTCGGGGAGTGGAGCTTGTTTAGGGTTTTAATTTACGGCGAGATGTTTAATCCTGTAGCTGAGGTTGGTATTGCTACCTTATTCTGCTAGAAAAGTATCGATGTTCGGAATGTACACGGTGTGTGTTCCCAAAGCCATTTCAAGCAACTCGTTGATTCGTTCACATACCTCAGACTCACATGTCTATGCGGGCAGGATTCCTTTTCACACGCCAATTAGAAGAACGCTCTCAAAAACCCAATTCCCCCACCCCACCCACAAAAAAAGTGGCTGAGGAACGGAACGGAACTCGCAAATGGATAAGATCAACAAAATCCACAGCGCCTCTCGATAACGATTATCTCTTCATCCGTCATCTCGAAGATGTGTATTTTCAGTATCTGATTTTGGTACTTATGAGGTCATTTCCTGGACCGTCAGGCTACAAAGTAGACGACATTACAGCGAGTTCGCCACAATCCTAGTTTCACGTTCTCATCAACTTCCTATGACATCAGCATAACAAATTTTTAACAACAACCTATTCGAGAACCATCTCCACCCTCGGACTTGTCCCAAGTTCTCCTCTACGCATATTCAAACCCACAAAAAAAGAAAATAAAAAGAAATTCACTCGCTATCAACATACAGAAAATTCTCGCATCATGTTCGCCCAACAAGTTATCGTAGTCTGAGACTGACATATCAACGACCACAACTCTCTTTCTCACTTCTCTTTACTCGAAAGTTCAACTCACTCTCCAATTCTTCAAACACCCACACATCAAATATATTCTCAAACTAAAAAAACGCAACAAAACTACCTAACTACCAAACTAAAACTACCTACAAACAAAATAAATAAACGGTCGTCTAAATAGTCTACTTTTTTATCAAACCCAAAAGCACCGAAACGCTCTCGGTTTCCGACCGAAAATTATAAAAAAACAATTCAAAACACAACAAAAAACCGTCAGGTTATATACAACACACTTCTTCAACGTTGTTCAAACAACAATGCCTCCAGGCAAATGATCCAAGACCATCAGGGGGTATCCCTCCCAAAACCCACACATCCACTTGACAGAGCAAGCAAATAAAAAGAACAAAAAACAAAGAAAGAGACTGCGATCGAAATGAAAATATTAAGTAAAGCATAGGGCATATAATTTTTTCGGGGCATATGCATAGGGGAATCATAACTAAAAAAGAAAACTAGGGTATCAAAAACGCATATGCCATAATGTGCGGACGCATGAACGTCCAGGGGGGGTTGAAAAGAGAAGAAGTAAAAAACCGGATCAGTGGGCGGAGGTGGAGGCCAAGAAGAAGGCGGGTACGAGAAGAGAAAAAACAAGAGATCGGACAACAGGAGATGAGAAAGCAGAGCATAGGAAACGGATCGACAGAACAATAAGCAGACGCCACAAGGCAGAGATGAAAGGAGAAAACGAAAGATACAATGGCTACAGTGAAATAAGAATACTGTCAGATAGAGGGATAAGAGATCTACGTGAAATACAATTACCCAGGAAATCAAGAATAATGGCAAATAACGAGAACTATAGACTAATAACCTACCATAGAACGAGTAAAAAAAATCTGGGCCTGAACCACACGATAAGCAAACCCAAGGTTGACAGTCGTCAGAAGATTAGAGGGATTAAAGCAGTGATGTAGTTGCGTATCAAGCGAGCTCGACACTGTAAAGGATGAGCTAGACGCACAGGACAATCAGCGCATCGACGCGGTATGGAAGATTGTAAAGATCAAGTCCTTGCACTGACGCCCGCGTGTCTCGCAGGGCTCGCATGGGCTCTTTTGTAGTAGGTATCGTGATCATCCTCAACCAAGACACCTCTATGGCCAGAAGAGGTAGTGCTGGGATGCCACAGCTGTTGAGCCTCGGCCTTTTCTTCACTGGTGGTCCGAGATATAGATGTTGGGGGCGAGGCATGCGAGAGCCTTCGAGGCTTGGGAGGGATAGGCGGACCAGGGGGTGCGTACGCGTTTGAATGATGTGAAGCCGTCGGTGCAGGGGTTTGTGAGCGAGCATATGCAGAAGCAGATGAATAATGTGAGGTGGGTCCAGGAGTCATAGACCGGCTAGAGACTGGAGCTGGAGTATACGACCTCCCATAACCAGCGGCAGGTGTCATTGATCTGGCTGAAACCCCGTTCCTGAGAGGAGAGGTATGTGAGAACATGGAAGGCGCAGGAGTCTGACTCCGCCCAAGCATAGAGGGGGTGGCTGGGGTCGTCGGTCTCGTGGCAGCAGAGGCCGACATGGACGTTGACCGTGAATGCAACGAGTTGTAACGAGAAGGGGACATAGAAGAAGCAGAGGCAGAGGCAGAAGTGTATGTAGGTGGAGAGGTAGCGCGAGGAGACGTCGGAGATGTTGGTTCAGGAGTAGAAGCAGCAGCGGACGCGGACGCAGAGGAATAGGAAGAAGAGGAAAGAGGTACACCGTGAGATGCGGCCAAAGATCGCAACTGAGCAACCTCCGTGCGGAGCTGTTGGCTTTCTTGGGCTTTTTGTTCGTATAATTTTCGCTAACAGGCTTATTGTCAGAGCTACGCAACGCATAAATCTAAAAATTACTCACTTGGCTGATGGAGATAAATCGAGTGGGCGGTGCGAATCAGTATGAGTCAAGTGATACAGCAACCGAGGCTTACCGCTTGGACTCTACGTCCAATTTTTGAGTCGTTAATTCAAGATGTTCGATTTTTTCTCTGAATGATATTTCGTTTGTTTTAGCTATTTTGCTGGCTTCGGAATGAGCCTGATGGTTCATGAGGATGGCTCTCAACAGCACAGCGCTGAGGAAGAGGGAAGTAGACTGGGGTGTCAAATGAGTAAAGCGCATATATGCCATCAAATGACGACGCACCTGCTCATCCTTTCCACTCCTAAGCACACTCTCGAGTTCCTGATGAAGGGCAGACACTTCCTCGACCGAGCATTTTTTTGCTGCTATTCTGGCGACCTTGTCTTCGAGACGGCGGGTTTCCGACTTTGGACGGTTGTCGGAGCGAAGAAGCTGTTCAGTTCGTTTGGCAAGGAGCTCTCCGGTAAAGTCGCTTGCGCCCTCGAAAGTGGGGTGGCGACGGGGAGTGCTCCACCCGCTGGTAGCAAAGTCCATGCGAATGAGGCGGACCGAGTCGGGCGTGAATGACTCGCGGCAGAAGGGGCAGACGGGGGAGAGACGAGAGGACGTCTTTTCAACGATGGTTGTGCAGCAGCTGGCACACATGACATGACCTGATAAAATGGTTGAAAAAAATCGTAAAAAAAAAAAAAAAACGCAAAAAAAAAAAAATACCACAGGGAATGGAATGGGGCATGCAATGGTTTCCATACTCTTCTGCGCAGACGTCGCAAGCAGAACCGGGACTGAGAGTGAGCATGGTGCCAGCCGGTGAAAAGCACCTCAACGGAGGGACGGAGGTAGACGAAACAGGGCGCAGGGGAAATTCTGGGCACAGTTGCGATCAGAGCCCTATATATACTGCCAGCCCATACGTCATCCGATATTCATTTTTTATGCCCTAGCCCTATTCCACCACGTTGTAGCTGCCGCCAGATCGGCCACGATTCACCCAGATCCACCCAGATCCTGCGCTGTCTGTGCTGGTCAACTTGCTCGCTGTTTGCGCTTGGGCCAGTTCTCCCGAGCCACCTGGTCAACGTACCTCGTGTCACGACCAGCGCAACCCTCTCACGCCCTTTGATCTCCGTGCCAGGACCCCGTCCACCCCTCCATCTCCGTCCCTCCTCTTCACTCTAGAGATCGATAGTCATGGTCGTCTACTCGCTCGAGCGTTTGTTATCCCAGCCCTCTGGCCCTTCCGACCAGTTTGGGGGATGGCCCTCGCTTGACCGTTTCGCTTTGCGAGAGCAAAATCTATTCATACCTACAAAAAAACTTTTTGTTTTTGATGGCGCTATCACCTTACCTGTCAACAAATTTTCCATGGGCGTCTATTATAAGCGGCCACACAAACCCTCAACGATGTACACGCTCGCCACCGTCCGGTTACCATTAACGACGCGCGTTCTCTCTTATGTCCACTTCCCCACGGCGGATGGGATAGTCCGTACAATATCCACTAACACCCACTGGCAGGACAAATGTCCAATCGAGGGGTATCATGAGTCCATAGTTTAATTAAGAACAATCGATCACACCCAGGGTCGCCTCGCGCCGTCGGGGCTACTGCCAACATCATCATCGTGATATTCGCAAAAAGGAGTAGATAGTCGTTCTTGTTTCAACCTATTGTAGTATTGATAATGTCATATCGTCGCTGTGCAAAACAGATTATACCTTCCCACAGCAATCCACTGCATCTCATCATTATGTTGTTCTCTTTCACTCTCTCTCACGGGCCATGATCAACCACGGGCCCTTGTATTACTTTACCTATTTCTTACTCATCTCCTCATCTCCCCATCTTCACCATACCTTCACCCCTTACCGAGCCAAAGAAACTGATCACCTCCACTAATAATTAGATCCTTCCGGAATGCTTTCAGTATTCCGCAGTTTTTTATACAAAATACTGGAAGATGGTCCACCTCTCGGAATTGAAAAGGGATCCAGTGAAAAGTTCCGCGCGATACCCGAAAGAGCATGTTGGTCCCCTCAATAGCCATGGAGTAATATTACACTATGTTCTCCAACCCCACGTTTGCCAAGATAATGAATGTTCATATCCACACACTCGCTATAGCAAAAACCAACAGGCGTAGTACAGCACATGTACATTCAATTACATTCAATAGCCACTCCGAGTTTTTACTTTGAACTACATATAGAAAACGTGTATTACACCATTTAAGCTCATCTCCCGAACATCTTAATCTCTCTTCACCGGTAAACGTTCTCGCGTGTGATCATGAGCTTGCTTGCTTCATTTCGAAATTCCCCACACAGGCCCGGAACACCGTAAATTGAAGTTATTAAGAGAAACAAAAAATTTCTCATACTTTCTCATTCCTTTCATCATATGAACGTCATGAGTGAGTCAATAATTAACCCCACAAACTTCGTACTAAGTACCATAATTTCCAGATAGAACATACCTTCCTAGTTAATAATCACCAACTGAACGATTGTATTCAAGCCTACCGGATATAAGAACATGAATGAAGAAACTTGAGCGCCTGTTTGATTGGCATACTGTAAGAATCTAATCACAAATGATAATAATCTCTTTTTTTGGTTTTTTTTTTCTCCGCATCAAGGGATGATGACCATGAGCGCTGTACCATTGATAAACATACCAAAGATCTCATACCTTATCAAATTTCCTTCGTAGCCTGTAAAAAAAAAAAACAAGCTATGTATCATGATCAAACCTGTCCTAATGACTGATGCCCTGATGTCTGAATCAACGCACCATCAATGATTGGTACATCATATCAGGTTAAGACTCATACCCTACATCTCGTCTCAACTTTAGAATCCACCACTTCATACCTAATATAGAGATAGTGCATGTATTTAATTGAACTTGTGGTCTTCATGTTTTCTTCCAACACGGCGGCGGCGGCGGTGGTGGTGGTGGTGGCTGACAAAAACACGCATGTTGCATCATGTTGAGAAGTCTAAAACACTCAAAAGGGGAAGATCTTCTTTCTTCTTAGAAGGGAATTAAATGAAAAGAGAAACAAAACACGTTGAAAGGAAGTCGGTGACAAAAATCATATATATCAAAATTGGAGGTGGGGTCAAAAAATTCACATGTTTTCGGTATTAGGTTTAGCATAAAAAGGAGAATGACCTCTTTAGAGGACCTTCAAACAACCAACGCCACCATGAACTGAAGCCATGCTTAAACCTTACGATATATGTATGACTAGAATTTGTATTGGTCCCGGTATCTTTATTTGACTTATGATGATGAACGGAAATGAAATCATAGATCATTAATATCATATTAAAGATAATCTATTCTTCAAAAAGTCCCAAAAATTAATGCCAACAAGAGAAATGAAATACAGGTTTTTTCTCATCGAACTTGGGGTATGTGATCATCATGACGACTTCTTCTTCTTCTTCAAAGGAGGTCTAGACTGTGGATTTGTAACTGACCACGGTCTGAGTTAGAAGCGCCGAACCTAATGGTATGCTACAGTAAATTACCTTCTCATCGCCACCCACAAACGAAACAATTCTCCCATGAAAAAAACAATCGCCCTTAGAAGAGCGCATCGCCAAAAAAACATTTCCATTCGAACGAACAAAAAACTACCCACTCTCACTATATAATCTAATAATAATAATAAAAACACGCGCAGCGCGATGTCTTATTAAGGCTTCTCATCTTCTCTCACCACCACGCCTCGAGGCAAAAAACTCCCTTCTTCACTTTCTCTCCTGGCTCTCGCATGCTGATATCATGAAGAAGTCAGATGTTCAATGACAGTCACCCCTAACAATCACCGTTCTCCGCCGAGGTATTTAAGCTTTCAAAGTACCCAAGAAGATAAAGAAAAGGTACCCCTCGATATCGATAACTGCTTCACTTGGAAGACTTAATAAAGATCTGAGGGTCTGATCTAATCATACCCTAATCAGAATTTACGACCCAAAGGAACAAAGGCACGAATGTGATATAGAACGGTATCACTGGCAAGGTACTGTCAGATACTTCTACTAAAAAGGTTCCACAAGATCTCAAGTGACATGTCAAATTCTTGACCCGCCGCCGGGTTGGAAAATATAACCAAAAACCGGGTTACCTGAACTAAACTTTAAAAAAGACCTTGGGTAAAAACGAAAACCACGTTGTATACACGAGGATATGAATTTATGACTCGTCACGTTGAATCAAATCCCGACTTCTTTTTTTTATTATACAGCTCCCTGCAAGCAGAGTCTCTCAATACCCGGTCAGATGTTTCTGATATAGTCTATTAGTAGACTTCGTGTTTAAAAAGTCCCTAAGGAAGTTTAAAATGCGAAAGATAGTTTGACAGATGAATCTCACTGAAAAATGATATTCTGTTCTTTTAGTCGAATCGTGTGATCGGCGGACACATTCAAAAAAACAAAGTTTTAGAATCAATCATTCATTCGGCATCCCCAATATCGTCAATCGACTCAAAACGAGCGTCTCTTTTCCAATCAGCTCTAAAAAGAAAGAAAAGAAAAGAAAAAGGGGATGAATCAACGCCTCAAGGCAAACAAAAATCAGCTCCGCTTCAACGCTGCAAACGTAACGTTACATTCCCCCTCTCCTGGCAGACTTCCCGTACAAATGCCGAATCCTGTCTTGTTCATATTCTTTCTTGTCCGACCCTGAGGTGCATGTTCAAACTCACCCTTATTCTGGACCCATCAAAAAAAAAAACTTGAGAGAAAAAAAAAAACAAAAACGATGTCTCACCGAATGTATATATCCGACGGCTCAATTCAGGGCGGCCCTTATGCCTCGAGGCTTCTGGGTATAGGGTTTTTTTTTTAGAGCACGATAGTACCAATAGGTCAAAGCAGGTATGATACATTGACAACTCTAGTCGATTGTTCGGGCTACTAATGTTGTATACTACTGTTGCTTTTAATTCGGTCCGTATTTCCTTGGATTTTTTCTCTTCGGGAGACAATTAGCCGAAAGTCAGGGATATAGAAAAAACGCCATTCGCTCCATTCTTCAAGAATTTCCATTTGTAACTGAGTCCAGAGTTGTATGGACCAGGTCAGATATTCGTAATTTGTTCAATTGTTTGGATAATGGAGTCGGGTATATGTACCTAGTTGGAACAAGGGGTGACGGAGTTGTGGTACTGCGTATGCACTGCGCGCTAAAGCGATTGAATACTCAATCAATACGGAAATTATCTGTGGTGATGCCAGTGGCGTCATCATGATGAGAACAATTAAGTTATACTCGCGTATTCAACAAACCGATGAATAGTCCTTTCAAGATGATACATAATACAAATTGTAGATGAACTCGGCAATGACACAACGAGAAACGCTCCATAATCAGAAACGATGACGAAAAAAAGGAATGGTTCATCAAGTGATCGTACTCATGATCCTCTCAATCTCCAATTGCACTCGTACCCGGGAGGCTCTACCTTCCGCTGTCTGACCTCCAATACACCGATTGGATCCGAATCCAACAGTAACACCTTCATAAATAAGAGCGAGTAGCTTTATCCATTGACCTCCCCAGATTTGAAGAGCATCATGACCCATGACATTCAATGCCGCTTCAACAACACAATCAGTCATCGGTAAATGTTGCGAAAGAATCGAATTCAACTTACTGTATATCAGTTCTGCGGTAATAGGCGACTGCATCAAGCTTCTTTCATCAAGTATCCTCGCAAACCAGGACCAATATCTCGTTGTTTGGAACATAGGGCTCAACGGACCGTGAGGCGGATTGATTTGCAGAATCAAGAAATAGACCCTCATTATACCAGCCGCACGAGACGAAAGCTCTGCTTCCGATTCCAGGGCATTACTCTCCTCACTCTTTCTAAACCCCATAACTTTGAGCCTTTCCTCATTGCTTTCCCATTTCCGTCCATCATAATCTTGGTTCGGGACAGCGTAGGGTATTGGCCAACCACCAACACGTTGGACAAGCTTTGCAAAAAAGACATCGGCAAACTCGGGTACCGAGGCGAGTATATTGAAGGTCAATTGCGCGAGTGGAATGGCACTCCTTTTTTCGGCGGTAATTTCGACTTCTGCTTGGAGGAGAATGTCCTTTGCGAAAGACGAGAGAATGGCAAGGAAGACTCTAAAATCATGCGGTGTGGGAGGTCGAAGCACGTTCAGTACTTCTTGTGACTATTCTAGGTCAGGATAACACAGGCGACGATCAGTCGAATGACTCACAATAGCCTGGATAGCATTTAAATCGTTTGTCAACTGGCCAACTTTGGGTTTTATGTGTCGCCGACAGTTCCCCCATGCGGCCCTGAGGTTTCTGTCAGCCTTGACAATAGCAATTTCAGCTTTCAGGCTCTAAGTGACTATCAGACAGTTGAAAAAAGCCATAAGCGGGAAGGAGAGTCACCTTGAGGTGATATCTAGTGTCAGCCCAGTTCATAAATTCGGTTTTGATACCAAGTTGTTCTCTCGAAGCTTTCTCGGCTTCAAGCAATTCTTTCTTTTGCCGCTGTTCTTGTTGTTGAGTTTGCTGTTCAATGTTCTCTTTCTTCTTCAACTCTTCTTCCTGTCGCAATCTTTCCTCCTCCTCTTTCTTCTTTTTTTCTGCCTCTTCCCGACGTTTCGCTTCAGCTAGCGTCCTCCTCAACTCTTCTTCTCTCCTCTGACGCTCTTCCTCTTCTTTTCTTTTCTTCTCCTCTTCCAGCTCCCTGGCAATCTTTTCCTCTTGATATCGAATACCCTCCTTGACATCATTCCAAAGTTGTGATTTACGAGCAGTCCACGCTTGAATTAAGGCTTCCCGGGTTTTTTGCGCCTCAGAACGTCGGTTCTCAAGCCAGGAGCGTACTTCAGAGATCCGTTTATCATGTTGAGCAACTAATTTTCTAGACTCTTCTAAACATAGGCGTTCCTGCTCGGTCTGAAACTGTGTATTACTCGCAGAGAGCTCCTTTCGGGCAGTAGCCTGAAGACAATGACTTTAGTCGGTAAAGGACGGCATATTAATCACGTACGAATGCGTCTTTACGGGTCTGTCTCTCCCAATCTTCATAAGGGTCATGATGTCGTGTGCGAAGACGAATGGAAGCTAGCGTTTCTGCTAGTTGCTGTACCTCATCTGGTGAACGTTGTGATTTAGATAACGTCGACCTATTTGTTTCTGTTCAAAGGTCGTTGTAGCACGCGAGAACTTGAAACTTACCTGGAGAATGGTTCATCTTCGGAATCAGAGGAGGTTTCGTCATCGGAAATACTGTAAGATAGTGACTCATCCGACGAGTCTGTATCGTCGATCACGTCGGAGTCGGAGTCGGAGTCGGAGTCGTCGAAATGAGAAGGAAGACCATATGTCGACCGGCGAAGTAGTCTATGTCAGGATCAGTCGCGAACATAAGTAGGTGGCGGAGTCGTCACATTACCCGCTCGTAGGCGATGTCATTACTGCCCCAAAGGTGTTTGTGGGCATTGTACGACGCTTTATGGTGGTTGGTGGAAACTGGAATAAGGAGAGTCAGGCTCTTGACATTTCTTCCAGCTGGTCCGTTTCTCGTGACCGTGTTCGTGACCGGTGTTTGTTTGTCACGCTTTTTGACATGTCTTTCTCTTGTCAGAATACCAAACCACGGTTCATGTACAATTCACCATGATAACAGGCTGTCAAAGTTTCAACATCGATGTACATCGCTTCTTTCAGGCTTCATTCCATCCTAGGACATTCGGGATCTTCTCTTGCATATCGTCGCTGATGCACCTCCACAGAATTGGCTTCGTATGGATGTACGCTGAAATATTTTCATAGCGGTTAGGATGCTTATAGCTGTGATCAGAACGCCCATCTGGTTCAGAAAGTTGCCGCGGTCCTGGGGCTGCTCTTGCCTACTGCAGCAACGTCCGCGTCAAACCCAATCTTCCGATATCCATGACCCTGTCAACCAAGTTCCAAAATTCAGCATCAGCTGCCGCTAGTATACCGTTCATCGCGTCGACCTTCACCTACGAATCAGGGCCCCTAGGGATCAGACTCGGATGCATGGCGTGCACAGCACTTTCTTCAATGGACCAGTCAGCGGAGAAGCAGCAACTCAGAGGCTCCAGTCTACTCTCTCCTCGAATAACTTCAGTCCTCCTCATCAACGGTTACACAGCAGAACACAATGGTCAACGGGTACCCTCTCAGTACATGCTGACTTTGGAGCAGATGATTGAAAATGACTACCCAAATCTCTCTTATATGGCTGACGCCTTCCAAAAACCTACCGGATGGGTAGAGACACCTCACTCAACCCGAAGAAATCACACCAGGTAAAGGGAAGGACGGACCCTATAAACAAATATTTCCTATTGACTGCGAAATGGTGCGTATATGCTGTTATTTGTTTTTGTCAACCTACATATCTAAACGATCGTTCTAGTGCATGACCGAAGATGGCAAGGAACTTGCTCGTGTTTGTGTAGTGGATTTCAACACAAGACTTGTTGCGTAAGACCAGCTCGTCGAAGCCATCCAAACCGATCATGGATTATCTCACAAGGTTCGATCCACCTTGCTTTTTGTCGTAGTCCCATTCTCAACTTCGTCACAGATGCTCGGGAATCACGGCCAAAGCTTTAGAAAAAGTGACGACTACTCACGCTGAAGTCCAAGCGCATGTTCCCGGCCTTCTTTCGCCTCCTTCGTAACACCCATTATCAACCAATGGAAGCGAGCCTTGAGCAACGTTAGTACCAAGTCTACTCAGACATTTCCTAGAGTCCGACCTCAAGGCTCTCAAAATATGTCACCCGTTTTGCATTGGCACGGTCGTAATCTACTACCACCTGCGTGGCCGTCCTCTAAAATTCGGCCTCACCTGGCTAAAGAAGCGGTGCGGACGCAAAATCCAAGCGCGGAGAGGGAGGACACGACCCTGAGGAAGACGCGCGGGCATGTTTAGAGTTACCCAAAAAGAAGGTGGAAACTGGCCAGGCTGACTACCAGGCTGACTACGAATCTACTTTGGAGAGGATGGCGAGGTCAACACCAAGACGTGCTGGTGGAGGCGTGAGGAGTATCAGGTCTGCTGTTGTTGACCAAGGGGATCCGACAACTATGCATGAGTAAGGCGAGTACAGCTGTGGATGCTCAAGAGATGATGAAGTTGCAAAACAGCCCTTGGAAACGTTGCCGTCCCATGATTTTACGTTTACGAGGTTGATGAGTCTGGCCAATCTCCAAAAATGTACGTCTCGTACTCCTTTGTCTCGGATCACAAATCGTAACAAGCACATTGCTAGGGACGACACCAAAGCTTGGACTTCACGGGTCATTCGGATTCCCGTAGGATGTCGGCACTTAATGCACGCAAGGCGCAATTTGAAACTGCGATTAGGTCAGGAAAAGCTCCAGAGGGTTTGAATACTAGGTGGACTGCGGCAAATGGAAAAGATTTGGGAGAACGGTTGAGTTGGCGAGGAAAGGGCTATTACAATTCTTCAGCAAAACGGTTTACTACACACAAACTCCCAGATGTTTTCGAGAGTGCGACGCTCATCAGACAACTGGACAGCTGCAACCACGTCCCGAAGCATATTATCGTCTGTCGTATGGACAACCTTGTTCGCATCTATGCGCGTTGGAGTATACTTGTTCCAGATCAGCTCAATGCCCTTGTCAGTCAATGACTGTACGCCGAAATTCTCCCTCACAAACTCCTTCACACTTTGTAACGTCTGATGTTCTGCACCGAAATCGTCCCAACGAAGTACATCGCATGTGGTAAAACTGCTTTGGTAATTTTTGAACGAGCTGCATCAAGCAAGTATCGACGTCTGAGGTTATTTAGCGCGTTGCGATCCTGGATTCTTAAGTAAATTGCTCTCTTCAAGGTGGAAAATGAAAACGTACACCAATCATTGCTCTTTCTAATATTCCTACTCGAGTCCACAGTTCATCTGTTTTAGGCCGACGTTCATCATTTACAGATCGGAGCTCATCGTTTACAGATCGGAGCTCATTGTTCGCTGTCTTCAGCGCCCCTATTGAAGACTTGATATCAGATCAATCAATTCCTGTAGCATTTTGCGCCTCGTCTTGCCCGTGAGGATATTCTGGAAGCAGAGATGATTGCATGAGTCGACTGAAATGGAGGAACTGGAAGCAGGATCTCGCTGCTAGATGATGACATCATCCGTTGCTGTTGAGTACGCAAATATTCCCACGTGTATATTACCTTCCAGGGAGCGACCTTACTATCTTCAAGCGTGGCTAGGGCTAGATGAAAGGAAATTGTATTCCCTCTATGAAATTTCAAGGGGATAGCTGGCATGTATCAATGACCGGGAATCTTTTGCCAAATTTCTGGTACTGAGACGATACATGAAACTGCCGGGGACTCAGTGTGCTCTGAGACTCTTCGCAACCCTTAGACGAACGCTCACTTCGACGGGTAGCCTAGATTTGTTTCGGTCGGGATAGTAGTGGTTTCGATGTTAGCTTTTTCGGTTGAGCTCGTATCTCAATTTATCTACTACGACATGTGCAACACTTTTCCTCAATTTCGTCAACAGTACAACCGAGTTATTCCGACTGTTATATGCAGTCGACAAGAGCAATGGTTCTTGTTTTGATTGTTTGAACGTTGAGATACTGGCTGACCGGAAACTGACTACCGAGCTCGATTGAAAACCTCGACAAAAAGTCATCGATATCCGAATAGTGTGCGTGTGTTAGATGATGGTCACATTGTATTTTAATATCGATTGGCTCTGATTATGATACAAACATATAGAAGCGAATTTAAAGGGGTCTTCACTCAAGTTGTAGCATGAGTACCTGTGTGAGGGACCTATCCATATCCATGGTAAACATGATGAGAGGCTCCAGGAATAACATGACCTACGTCAGTAAGACCCAATGCTTTTCCGAGACTGGAAAATTCAACATCTGTCGGCTTGGCGTTTCCGGTACAGACTGAGAATAGCGAAAAGTCAGCATGGACCATGTCCGATATATAGTACAAAGACTAACTATCAATCACACGTTGCTCGGTGACGCCTACTTGGTTAGCGAGCTGGCCGTAAGAAAGGCCTGTAGATCTAAGCATCGACTTTTAATGGAGAGTGGAATGAAAGCTGACCGCTGTTTTTCAAGGCGTTGGCGATAGCAGTGCACTTTGGATCAGGAGACATGATTGTAGTCGGATGGAAGATAAGATGATAATCATTACCAACCAATTTCCCTTTATATACCTTTCAGTGTATATTCCAGGATTGGCTGACATTTTTATTACACGTCGTGGCTAGAGCCAAGGAGGTAGCTACATCATTTCGAAGTCTGAAGATGGAGCTGGGCGCCAAGAATAATACTTGCCCGTTTGAATAGGTCAGATATTGTTCTTAAATCAAGGCTTTTCGCTCTCTGATCCGATAATCTACTTCCGAAATGGAACTTCGAGGTCGCTGGGGGTAAACAGTAGCGGGGATTCCACTAAGATATCTGATAGTCCGAGAATACAAACAACATTACGTTCCCTTGAAGAACGGTGGATTACAGATGCTCAAGTTCACGCGATGTCGGAAAACTTGCCTGATCAGAACCTGATCAGGTTGAATCAGGGATTTTGCTGAGCCAGCTGATCCAATGTCCTTTGCTTGCAATTTTTTACCCTGATCTAATCGGCCTGAACGAGCCTTTCAAACGATCACGAAATTTGATCCCAGAAGATCGGACAAATGTAATTCAATTGATTGGACAGAAGTTCGAGGACCTGATGGTTCTTCGGCTGCATAATTTCCTTCATGGATGGGTGAGTAAGCCTATGACATTAATTTATCATCAGTCGGGAAGAGCAATCTGCATGCAAGATGCAGATGCGTGAATGACCAATCAAATTGAATAGAGCCAAGTATTATTTGCTAATGTTTGTTCTGTGTGATCTGGACAGATCAACAAGCTTTGTAGTCGAGCTCATCGTCCACCAAGTCATCCTCAAGCTCCCTTCCCCGTCTCGTCAAAATGGTGCGTTTAATTTCACTATTCGTGCGCTATGGCGGGAGAATACGCTTCCAAGGTGCACTTGGACGTTGGATTGCAATGCTGACTTGTGGATGATGATGTAGCCCCCGAAGAAAGTCAAGGTACAAAAAGAGGAGGCTGTCTCCCTCGGACCGCAAGTTGCTGAAGGAGAACTCGTTTTCGGCGTCGCGCACATCTACGCTTCGTTCAACGACACTTTCGTTCATATCACCGATTTGTCTGGCCGTGAAACTATCTCCCGTGTCACCGGTACGCCATTCTTACATTTCTAGCGATCAAATGCCTGATCTAAGAAACAGGCGGTATGAAGGTCAAGGCCGATCGTGATGAATCATCTCCCTATGCTGCCATGCTTGCTGCCCAAGACGTGGCCGTACGCTGCCGCGAAGTAGGCGTTACTGCTCTCCACATCAAACTTCGTGCGACTGGTGGTACTGCAACTAAGACCCCCGGACCCGGTGCTCAGAGCGCCCTTCGTGCGTTGGCCCGCGCCGGCATGCGCATTGGCCGTATCGAGGACGTCACACCTATCCCCACCGATACAACCAGACGCAAGGTACGTTCCGGGTGTCATCTTGACCGCAGCTTCTTGTGTGTTGATTTATATTGACAGGGTGGTCGTCGCGGTCGCCGTCTATGAGTTCTCCAGTTGCGGTTGTCAGCATTCATCAGAGGATCTTGTCATCGAAAAATTGTGCTGTCGTTTGCTCATGTTATGTGCCTTGAATAAATGTCGCCGCTCGACACGCAGCAGAATCAACTAATGGTTCTGTCCCGTGGTCGTCCCCCCAAATATTTGCATTCTTTCCTCATACGTGCAATCAGCCGCTGGATAGAAAATGCTCTTGCAGATCACTCTATGAAGAACCACGTTGAGGTATTCCGTGCCCAAATACTCACTCTTGATAACTGTTGTCACAGCCCTGTAGATTGTTTGACCTTGGACATTCAGCTTCAGCTTGTCTCAAACAGAATTTTGAGGAAGTTACTAAGAGTAATATCAGGCGCATGCAAGATGGCTTGGATATGTTGTTTTGCAATCAAGATTGTCAAAATGTGGTACTTCCAACTTGACTTCGCAATAGGCCTTCTCGTTGAGATTTTTTTTTCTGGGAGCTCCAAAAAACAGGAGTACCCACATTTTTCCAGATCCAACATATCTAATATACAAAATCTGCCGTTTCTACATCGAGAAAGTCATGGCATGCAATTGCGGCATCAATCTTACTTATGGATTGAAACATGGAATATAATCTTCTACGGTGATCAAGGATCTCGTATCTCAATCCATTCTGCGCTGCCCAGTATTAGGCAGGAAAGAAGCCAGTTTGGATAAAAGACCAGCTTGTCAATGAATTTTGTTGTCCTCTTATTTCCTATGGGATACGTTCCGGTAAAGATGTAACCTCATTAAGTTTCATACGTTATGGTTTAAGGGCAACACATCGAAAATGTGCGACATGCATGGAAATTTCCAAAGGCATTTCAATTGGATTCATGTAAAGAGAGTTGGATGAAGTCATTTCGCCATCAAAGCGCTTAACGAGAGAAATCCTTTGACCTCGATCGGGCGGAATTCGCGGAAAGAGACTTCATAATAATCATAACGAAGGGCACTTAGATGAACCATGTCCTGCCACGCCGGGCGTCCACCCAGTTCCGTCAAGCCAACCAACAATATGGTCTCTTGTCGGCGCCGATCTTCTTAAGGTATAGTTTTATTATGAAGGTCCTGAGCTGTCTCTTCATTTCTTACCCACAAGAGCAGGGTCAAGAGTGAGCATTTCTGTGATATAGCGCCGTTGAGGTGGCAAGTTGATAAGCGATAGTGGCGCCGAGGGTCACCGAGTCAGTTGGGTCGAGAAAAGAATGCAAATGCTCCCAAACGTCTTAAATCGACAATAGTCTGATTGACGCCCACACTTCGTTAAAGGACCTCGCTTTAGAATCTCAACACGTGTGTGGTGTGGTGTAGGATTACGACAAGAGGAATGAGCAGCACCAGGGAGGAGATGTTTAGAAAGCAAGTTCATGCCGCCGGAAAGCATCCGGGTCTGAAGATGACTCAGCAATCACGTACCTTTCAATATTTGGCCATCATCGGCCTCAAAAATTTAACATGAAGTATGAGAGAATTATTCACGACAACGTTGCGTACGTCTTTGAAAAAGTCCGTCCCCTACGGATAAACATGTTAGGCCCTTCCATACATCGAGGAGCAATATATCGGATCATTGGACGATCAGTCGCCTTCTTCCAGTATAGGCGGTGTTCAAAACGATATTCGGCGCACGTTATCAAACACAATCCGCCTGCCACGCATGCAGTTATTAGGTTGTTTTAATCAATTGAGGTGCAATATTACCCAGAATCTCTGAATGATTCATATACATGTCATGAGAGACGTCAATATTTTGGTCGTAGTCGAGAAGTTCACCGGATAGATGCACGCTCATTTCCAGATTTGATTGTCTCCATGTCAGGATCACGAAACCCACCTAGAAATTCAGGAGTTTAACCGCTCGAGGACGATGTGAAGTTTTAACGGAACTTGCAAAATTTATCTAATCACAGCACCGTGAAGTGACTGCGCAGGCGGAAGCGGGAGGGAGGGGATACCCGAGTGATATGCGACGTATTTCCAACACTCTGGGTAGTTATTCAAGTGCTCCGAGGCTGATCACCCTATCGCATGGGTGAGACTGTTATGAAATCCTCCTGGAGTCCTGTGTCTCGCTTATCCGATTCCGTTCCGCGTTTTCGTATTGCCTATACTCGCCAGCGAAGCCATCGATCCATGGGAACAACTGGACAACATCAACAGGGTCCGGTAATTTCTGGCCATGTCAGCCTTCAGTGCCGTAATGAGTTGAGGATTGTCAGTCTGCTTTGGGTTGTCCACGCTCTAGTGCCATGCGGTGCATCGACTGTTTCTGGCGTCTAGTCTATTTGATAATTTGATCTGGCAACATTATGTCTGAAAATAACACTTACCCGGCGCAGAATTAAACGTGGTCCTGTTTCTGAACTTCGCCGCGGACGCTGATAAGTTAACAGTGGCCGGTCTGTCTCCATTCGGCGTTACATGTGAATAGATATATTGCAGGTAGGAACAAAATTCTGGATTTGAAGAATGCCGGAAGTCACAGTTGAATGCGATATATGACCCTTTTGGACTACTGGAGACCAACTAAAATCAGAGCATCATGAGCTGTATGGCATGTCCGGGTAGATAAATCGTGGTTTACCGTCCATTGAGCAGATATGGAAGCGGGTCGAGGAGCATCAAGTGCCGAGGATCTGTCTTCAGATCACGAGTTAACACGTGTAAGAGTCCTGCTCATGTCGGTGAAGGCAAAGGAGAAGGGGCAGTGTATAATTCAAAGCCGCTATTGTCGTGATGAAGGAACCGAGAATGTCCATCCAATTGGGATGTCGGGTTGGGGAATTGTGTTGGTTCTAAAACTAGTCAGACTAATAAAAGGAGATACGTGACATTTACATATCAAAACATCATCATCATCAGGTTGGCTCATTGGTCTCTACCCACGGTGACTTGGACCATGGAATTCAAGCACATCGTCCAAGGCGGTCTGCGCCAACTGTCTCTTTGGATTGTAGATGGCTGGTATTCAGACGTTCACGTCGAGGGCGCGAGCAATGTTCCCAAGACAGGACCACTCATCCTGTGAGTACTTTATTCTTCAGAACAATTCACCTCTAACCCGTGGTTTTATCAAGGGCTGCAACCCACCATAATGAAATTGTCGATGTAGCTGTCTTATGTGAGTCTTGTCTGATATCATCTTTTGGTTTTGTTCAAGTCGTATGTGGTTATAGCTGCTCGGATACCTCATGAACGTCCGATAGGTTATTGGGCAAAGTCATCTATGTTCAAGCACCCCTTTACGAAATTCTGGATGGAGAATAGCGGTGCTCTCAGTGTAACAAGAAATCCGAACTACGTTGAAACATCTAACGCATCTACCTCTGACACATCTTCCAATGGCGGTCTATTCAAGGACACGGTGAAGGCATTATCTCAAGGCCAAGTAATTGGTATCTTTCCTGAAGGAACTTCGTACACTCTTCCTGCTATTGCACAAGTTTTACCTGGGGCTGCTCGAGCTGCTATCGAATATGCTAGATCTGTGAGGAGGGAGAAGTTGGAAGGGATGAAAAGCGATAGGGAGAGACAAATCTATTTGAATGGTGTTGGGAGGCATGGAGAGGTGACCGGATTGCGTATAGTTCCCGTTGGAATCGTGTATGAGGACAAGGAGAGGTATATGAGTCGAGTAAGTTGACTCGTATTGGCCCGCGACGGCGACGTACTGATTGATGCTTGTCAATTTTCTGGCGACCCCACTCTAGGTTTGTGTAGGGTAAGTTTTCGATTACTAGTGAGTTGATTACTGGTTGGATGTTGATTATTTGTTGTCTGCAGGTTTGGCGAACCTATCGACGTAGACAAGTATACCCAAGAATTGTTCCAAGAAGGCATTAGTCACGCAGATGCTGCCAAATGCGTCGTTAAGAAACTCAACGCTGAATTAGAGCGACGGTTGTTAGCGTTGACTGTAAATGCTCCCGATTGGTGCGTAATTCAACTCAGTTAACATGAAAGAGGTCCTGATGAGTATGCAGGGGAACGTTCTATGCTGCCCAGATGGCGATGAAGATACTCTGGGGAGACGAAGAGAACGTTCCTTTGGAAACTTGGGTCAAGATTATGCAAAGGTATGGTCTTTACATGTTCGAGTGAATGTGTTCTAATGAGTCCTATAAAGCCTGGTTGACATGTTCTCTTCTGACCCCAAGCTCGACTCTGTCCGTAAAGCGCTAGTGCGATATCACGCTTTACTCTACTACACAGGAATAGACCATGCGATCTTGGAAGAGGTTCTACCTCTTTCACCTACATCGGCAAATCTAACGTATCCACTTCTCTGGGATACGTTCGCCAAAATCGCTGTCGGATTCCCTGTTGCATTGGCCCAGTTTTTCGCCTTCCTTCCAGCTTTCTTCTTCCATGTACCCGGGTACATTACTGCCCTATCCGCGGTGAGAATGTTATCTGGGCCTGGAGAGGCAGAAACCAAGGCGGAGTACGGTGCAGCCGGTGGTGGAATTGGCATCGGTCTCACTGTTCTCGTCTCGTTGGTATGGCTGTGGATCAAAGGTTTACTGGGGGGAGAGTTTGGTTTCAGGAAGATGATTGGATTGGGTCTACTGGTCTATGCCTGCGTTTACGTCCTGGTTGAATGGCATTTGATGTTTGTTAGAGGTATGTTGTTGCTTTGTCTCCGAGGTCCATGTCTAACACGTTGTTTCAGGGAATTTACGCCAGTATGTCGAGTAAAACTCTTCATTATTATTCTGCTCAACTGACGTTCTTTAGGATGCGTCGTCTGATGACTTTTGGAAAGCTCATTTTGGGTAGAGCGCTACCATGCAGTCTAAGCATGCAAGAGCTGCAGAAGTACAACATTCGTCCGCCACCATCAGTCAACGTGTTTATCAAGAACGATCAATCAAGTGCCGTGCGTGCTACCAAGCGCCCGCCACCCATCACACCGCACAAACTGGTACAGGAGATGCTGCTTGCACGCCTGCAAGCGCACATCAGTCTTGGGAATTATATGAGGCATTCAGATAGCAAAGAGACGACGTTTTTGTTGAGCCAGGGAGGCCGTGTTCCGTTTGTTGTAGCTTAGAATAAATAATACAAATGAGGCAGATCAATCATAAGTCATGTGCGTGGCTGAACAGCATTTTCTACTTCAATGCCTCGCCCATAACAGCATTCTCTTGTTTTCTTTTTTTTTGTTCGTGGATGTTGCTTTTGGACCCCTTCAGCCACTGCGACATCTGTCTCGAGCCCTATACCTCCGACGAATCCGCTCAGACGCCTCATGCCATTCCTTGTGGCCATGTGTTCTGTAAAACGTAAGTCGGTAGCCATGCAATCATCGTGGCCTTGCTGACCTTGGAGTATCGAAGGTGCTTGCTGAATGTCTACCCTACCAATTGCCCACTATGCAGGAAACCATTTGTGCCCGATAGAAGCAAGAGGCTACACGTCGAGAGGCCAGATAATAGCGACGCCTACCGTCATGCTGACTATCTAAAGCGCCTAATTCTCACATGGGGTACTTCGGACGGGGAGCTGGCGTTGCTGTGGGGAGAGATTGAGAATTGGCTACGTCTCAAAACAGACGATGGGGTGCATGTCGAGTCGTCGTCCCTCTCTTTTCCTTTCTACTGACCCTTTTTTCCAATTTAGGCCGTCGCTCTTAAGAAAACACTTGAAATTCTGCGTAAATGTCGAAGGAACCAGACGAAGAAGGAAGACTATCATAGGATGATCAAGAGACTCAAAGACCAAATCACTACGGGGGACAGTGCGAATGCGTCAAAGACTGAAGAGCTCAGAATTCAGAATGTAGAATTCGAGAGCAAGGTCCAGGGCTTACAAAGGTATCAGAAATAGTTATTCTCTCTTTCAGTTCGTCGGTTGACGTTGCTGTCCTTTTCAGACTAGTGGGTCTGCACTATTGTCATATATTGAGGATCTCCTGACACGAGTAATGACAGGTCGTCCGCTACGAGTCTCAAATGGGAAAATACGAACGTGAACTCCAGCAACTACGCCAGCAGCTCGAGTATCACGCGTACCCGCCCAACTCTTTACGCGACAATCCTCTCCCACAGCCCCCGGTCCCCGCCCCCTATGAAAGTCGAGGAGCTTCTTTCAACGGGATCAATTCCAACCATAGGCTAGCATCTTCAACTTATCCATACCCAAGGCATACCGGCGATGTGAGAGATGGGAACCTTTATACCAATGGATATACCCTGGATCCTTCCTCTGATACCAATATATCGAACAAAAACATGAAGGGTAAAGAACGTGAACCCGGACCTTCATATAATCTCTCCGCTTTATCATCCAACGACTCCTCGGCGGATCCGACACACGCCAAATATGCCATTCATAGCCTTGCCTCTGCCTCAGATGGAGTCCTTCCAGGCGCTTCACCTCGCAGACGGGTTGTACCCGTTGCCAACTCGAAGCCCAATTTCCCCGAACCTTCACCGAAAGTCGAACCAAAATTGGTATCGGGCGCTCGTCCAGACCTTCCTACGCCACGCACTCCTATTCATTCCTCATTACCATTGACTGGTGGAATGTTAGATCCTCCAACCGCGGGTCGAGATTATCCGGACGCTTATTCTTTTGGAGCCGCGTACGTTTCGGAATACGTCGCAGGGCATAGGGCTGGATATCAATTGGCTGAATATACGCCTGGTCAAGCTGCCAGGGTTGTTCCATCCCAAAACACGGGGGCTATGAATACCACTGGTAATACGTATGGGAACGGCTATGAAGCGAGTGGAGAAAGGAGAGAGACGATGAGGGGTTTGGCTGATATGAATGCCTTGTCAATGGCATTGTCTGACGTATTGTCAACACCATCCATGCAGACTAATGAAATAAGTCGGGATGGTAATTCTCAAGTGGGCGTTTCGGATATGGATTCCGTTACTACAACAGGCGACTCGGCGTCTACGACATCAAGCCTCTCCAGAAGAACTCCACGGCGCCATTCTCTATCCTACTCTGGCTTACATGGCTCTGCTCAAAACCAACAAACGCGAGTGACTGGCCAAGCAACGGATAACACCACGTCGTCGTCTTTCGGCACCATGCTTAACGATAATAGTAATACGCTTTCCAGGCATCGCAGTTTGAGACAGCAACCTACATTCCAAAGTGATGGAGGTCAGAGTGCCCTATCGTTGGGACTGGGACTTCAAATGAATCACACGGGGAATACTGGTGGTAGTATGAGGCCGCGATATATGCCTCCCGCCACCCAGTCAGTTCAAGTCGGCATCATCACAACCGTTCCTGCCACCAATCCAGCACCCTCGGATCAAACAACACGTGATGATCGTTCCGTGGACACTTGGGGTGAAGTCTCCAATCGTTCCATACTTAGTTGGCAAAGTCGTGGATCGAACATATTAGGTGTACCGTTGAGAAATCTTGCTTCTCATGCTGGCGGTGGTTCGGTTCCTGTTGATGAAAACTGGGGTCCAATTTTTCCTCCTCAGATGATGATCACCGCTACGGCTAACCCAGTTAGCGCGGATGAAAGGAACGGAAATGATCGTGTTCATAACGATGGTGACGGTTTCCGCGTTGTAAGAGAGAGTGATGAAGAAAGAACACCTGTGAGCCGGTTTTCGAGGACACTACCTGATGCATCGGGTGCGACAACTACAAACGGAGGTGGCGGTGGACGTTCTCCGTCGCATCAGGGCCCACCAACATCCTCTGATAACCGCGACAGGGAAAGAAATCGTGAACAGGAGCGTAGAGATAGAAGGAGGGATAGAAGACAATCGCAAGCCGCTCCAACCACACCTTCACATACCGCTGATGTCGCAGGTTTTACTCAAACCGCTGAATATACGTCTGAACAATCAAGAGGTCACAATCAATACAGGACTCCTGCCCAGTATCCGGACCTGTCATCCAGCCTTCTACTTCAACCCGCGAACGTTACTTCCTCCAATCTTCAGTCCCAAACCGAAGGACAATCCCAACCCCCAACTGAAAGCCGTCGCTCACGCCGTAGACTCTCTGTCTCAACAGTACCCGTCGAATCTCAGCATACAGATAATTTACCTAACACAGCACGAGTATATGCAAACTCCGAAGCGGGATACTACACTGATGTCCCTTCATCAAATAATCATCGTCTCCCTACGGCTTCGCATCATCATCAAGAGCCTCGCAATGACGTCGTTGTTGAGAATGATGCAGCTAACCATAACTTGGTCACATCGCCGACGTTGTTTCGCTCCAATGCGTCTACTAATGCTTTGGGATTGGATGGATTGAATGAACAACAGAGCAGGCCTTTACAAATTTCGGCACCAACGCCGATTGTCTCGAGTAGAAGTTTTTTGAGGTCGTATAGTCATGGGTTTTCCTGAATGTGTGTGTGAAGGTCGGGGGGTATGGATCGAACTCTCATAGTAAGATTGAAAATCAACCATTGTTGTTCTGTCTTTTTGTTGTCTTTTTGTTGCTGTGTTGTTCCAATTCATGGTGTGCGCTCATTATTCTGCTATGTAGAACCTTTTCACTTGCTGTAGATTAATTAATTGATGACCCTGATGGAGTTTATCCATCAAATTTGATTGCCTGGACATGGAAGTCGTTTCATTAACGTTTACAGCATATTACACATGTCAGGGAAATCTATACATGATAAATAAATTAATCATGTCAGAAGCATTCGCCTCTTCCTTTCGCCTCTGAGACCGGGAATACTGATGACCGCGTCCGACTTCTTGTGCTGCGCCTTTCTCCTCCGTATTTGGAGGATACCAGAACTCATATAATAGCCGTTCTACAGGGATGTAACCTGAATAATCAGCACCAGAGGGCTGGCCGCGAGTAGTGCTTGTAGTAGGTCCATTCCGATTTCTGTTGAAGCATGATTTAGATCACATGAAAGACGTAGAATCCTCGGTAGATTTTTCCACCATGAGTACTAGAGCCTGTTGAGGCCCGACTTTGGATGCATAAGGCCAATCTGTGGGCTCCTGAGAATCAAACAGATACCTCCTACCCGTGACCTTTCCATGAGGCTGACATCCATCGGGTGGGAGCGACCCAATATAGTAGGTGGCTGGCACCGGAGGAGAGGTAACTTTCTTCCCCAAGGGGGAAGGCGGGAGTATGGGATTATTACGGTCTGCAGGGGGACCGCTGCCTCTGTAATTCTATTGAATATCTCTTCTTGCTCCTCAATGATCGGAACAGGAGGCGTTGTCCTCTTAGGCGCCCAATTACTCCATTGGAGCTGAGGATTTGATTCTATTTTATGAATTGCCTCTTCCATAGCACGAAAATTAGTGCTCTCCCGCATCCTACATTTCTCGTTTTCCTGCCACTGACTTGGATCATAACGAGATGAGGAGTGACTGGTGGTGGGATTCGGAGTGTCCTGACATGAATTTTCTACGGCCGTTCTCGAATTCTTGCCTAAAATTCTATCCTCTCAAAATTAAATGAACTGGGCACAGATTACGAAGCGGAACCCATGAGTGAAAAATGATCGTCTCCGCATAATACCGCCTGCTGGCAAATCTCGGTGAAAGTAAACGAAAATCGAGTTTTGCGGGGTTTAATATGAAGCTCGTTAAGCGGAATAACTTTCCCGTAAATGAACTTCCGGTGCAGTGGTGACGGTCCAGACCCGTGTAAGTTTGGTTAATGCAGTCTTTGGGGAGGAAATTGGGGAAGATCGTTTAGGTATAGGCCCGTATAATTGATAATCCCTGATTCGATTTCAATAATTGATTCCAGTACGTGCACTTCATTGGAACTAAAAATAGCACCCTCCCCGCCTCCCTCAGTTCAAGACGTTGACAACTGACTAGATTTGGGAGTTAGAGCCTGGAGAGAATATATTTAGCGACTCCGCCAGATTAGCCATGCATGTTCTAGCTCTTGGCTTCGTTTTTTTGTTCTGGTCCACCTCGCGGATATATTCCTTGTTTACTGAACGTGCATGATCTTGGACATTGGTCGTTCCTACCGTAGGAGAATGTGGATCACTTGATGCAGTTTGAAAACAATTCTTGTTTCATGTTTATGAGGAAGGCCGCTCTAGTTAGAACTTGTGTTTCTAAAGGCGCGTTAGCGAGGGGAAAACAAAGGTATCAGGCAAAAAGACTCACTACTCCTATGTGCGGAACATCTATTCTCATATCTGTACACGGCTGATGAATGCACGTTAGTCTGATCGTAGTGATCAACGCAAGGGTGATAAATACTGGAACCGGCGAACAAGGCGATCGAATGTTCAGTTCGATATACCCTGATATACCATCCGTATACTTACCCTCCATATCGTCCGCACATGTTTTCCCCTCTTCTTCTGGTGTTACGATCAGTACCATATCGGAATAATCAGTAGAAATCAGAAGCGAGATAGCCAAGAAAGGAAAACTGTTTTCCGAGAAGAAGGTTCGAACTTCCGGTACTAGGTTCCGGCGGATTCAGATTACCATGCCGCACTGATAGATCGATGATCCTGTATAATCTTGTAGATCTGTGGTTGCTGTTTGATGCATAACATTTGGCACAAACCAGTTAATACTAGGGCAGTGGATAATGGATGGTCAATGATGATTGATGCAGAACTGCAAGCAGTGCAAAATCGGTGGTCCGGAAAGCTGGCAAAGTTCAAGCTACTCATGTCCGGTTCCTTGGCTTCGGCAAGTTCTCTTCCACGCGCTTCTGGAACCCATAAAGGAGCAGGGGAGTTCGAGAAAGTCTTCGGATGTGGTTCCGTACTAGAAGCATGGACGACAGAATTAAGAACCATTCTACCTGTCATTCGTCCTTTTGATAGAAAGTCAGAAAAACTAGCTCTCCATCGAGTGAGCTGCCTGTATTAGTTGTACGCATCGAGACATGCTACCTCTCACGTTGCTGGTAGTTCAAACTGGAAATCGGCGAGGAAAAACGTGCACGTAGGGGTGCGGGACGATAATAATTTAAAAACTGGCGTCTTGCTGAAATTGCAACACGCACCTTGAAGGCACTTCGAGAGAGTCAGTATATGAAAGGGTTTTCCTCCAAAATCGCGGATCGTTGTTCTCCTAACTCATCATAAGAGTGGGGGGCTCAGCGATATTACCGTGGGAACCATGAGGTAAACACATGGCAACAATTAACAAGCACTGCTCTCTTCTCCACCAGCTTCCAGCACAGAACCATGTCTTTGGTATGAACTAATCCGATGCATATATACCACAAACGAAACTAATTATGGATAGATTCACGCATTGGTAGCAAAGGGACAAACCATTCTTGTTGAGCATCAACAAGTCGGAAAACGGGATTTTTCGCAAGGTGCAAGTTCTCGGTGTTCTAGGTGTATAATGCCAGCACTCATTCAAGGCAACAGCTACACAAACTATCTTGTCAAAGATTCCTCCGAACGATAGGTGAAGACAACCAAAAATCTTAGATATGAAACAGCGGCTAATGAAATCATGTTAGCAAACTAACTTACGTCTGGGAACAATACCTCTTCCACTATGTGTCGGAAGGTGGATACGTCTATTTGGTGATGGCGGACGACTCTGCAGGAAGGTGAGAGAATAGAAGTCGTTTTTCAAGCTGGTAGCTCAATACTTTACTTATAGGAGAATGCCATTCGCTTTTTTGTCTGAACTACAACGCAAGGTATGTGATATTCGCAAACAATTAGCTGCTATTGCCCACAATTTCACTAACATGTTACCAGTTCCGGTCGGCCCCTTCTCCATCGACTCAGGACGACCTTCCCGCGTATGGCCTGCAAGGTACCTTCGGTCCGGTGATGTCATCCTTAATGCATACCTACAATACGGCGCCTCCTATGGACGAACTAGCTCGTGCTCAATCCGAATTAAGCCATGTTAAAGACATCATGGTGCAGAATGTAGAACAGATATTGAACAGAGGAGAGCGAATTGAGCTCCTCGTCGATAAAACGGACGCCATGGTCGGTCAATCAACGGCGTTTAGGAGAGGCGCTCGTAGTGTGCGCCGTCAGATGTGGTGGCGGAACAAACGTGTAATCGGACTTTCTGTTATGGTTGCGCTGGTAAGGCTGTCTCGGCTTGTTAAAAGCTGTCGTCTCTAAAACGTTTTATTCATCAGCTTCTGCTCTGGATGCTTGCTGCCCAGTTCTGTGGAGCTCTGCTGAATCAATGTGGTCGTAGTCAATCATATTGAACGCGCTCCATCCCTGGGATTCCAACGTATGGCTTTATCTGCTCATAGATTTTTGCTTAGCTGCTAGATATTATCGTTCCATCTTACTATGTTTATATCCTTTTACTTAGTCTCACCTATCCCTCGGATTATTGTATTAATAAACCGTCTTCCCACAGGCTTGGATCATACGGTCCAATAGACATTCGTAGATCAAACGAGAATGAATCCATGCTCACAACACTGAAACGCCCGTTTGACTGCTGATGGCTATTGTAATAAATTGGCCAGCATCGCGATTTCTCGTAAAGTACTTTCGTCGGTGTGCCGTGCGATATGTGCGAAAGGCCGTAGAGAGTCGATTCGGGTATTACTTGGTTCAGTGGAGCTGCTTTAGCTCGATCTTCGAAGAGCAAGACGACTCCAAGTGGAGCCAGAACCATATCGTCATAAATGAAGCCAGCACCGGTGAGGACGAAGATAGACCTTTGAATCTTCCATATTTCCAAGGTCACCTGTGCCTGCCTTGGAGACCAGAAGCTCATCAGAAGGAAGGTTTTTTTCCATCGAGGCCGACAACCAGTAGTACATTGATATAGGCCATTTCAATGTTCCCAGAGCGGCAGATTGTGGCGGCCACCTTGATTCGGCTTATCTTCTCGGAAGTGAGGACTCGACGACCAAAAGAGCATCAGCCTATAATCAAGCTCGCTTTTATCCTTAGTAGGGTCCCTCAGAATGTGAACAAAGATAGCCGAAGGAACAGTGAGTCGAGCCTTGCTCTGGCTAGAACCGGCCTGCTCGAATCAGGCTTGCTGGCTCCCCGGAACAGAGAAGTGACTAGAAGTGTTTCGTGATGAATCATGACAGTTCTGCCGACGATAGAGCTCAATGACCTGATGCTCGTCGATAAGGCACCTAACCTTTCAAGGGACCTTGAGAGGATCAGGGTAATCTGATGAACAAGGTTGGCGGACCGTTTTAAACAATTCATTCGAATCATGTGCACCACTTACATGCGATATCAGTAAGTATCAGTACCCTGTTTATCAGGTAAGCATAAATCTCGCAGATGTACAGATGTATCGATGTAGCGATGATAACGCTAGATGTGAGTTCGGTTACACTCTTTAAGCGTTATATATATCTGTGGCGCAGCATGCCTTCTTTTGTCGTGATCATGTCGAATGGCAGTAATGAAACTTTAATGGGACTTCCGAAATCGGGTTTTTGCTTGTCAGAAGTATGCCTATGTGGTAAAGAACGAGTGTGATCCAGTTTCATCATCCAATAACCGGAAACTTCTGGTGTCTTGTTCTGGGAGATCTCTCGCCATGTTAGGCTGTCAATGTATAAACGCCCACTTCACTCTCACACGAAGGATCGGCATCCGATTCTGATTACTTGGTAAATCTACCAAGTTGCACCAAAATATACTCCTTCCATAATTCTCCATGGTTTCTGAATGATCGAACGCCTCTGCGTTACTTACTCAGTACTTCACACTTTAGGATGATCACCATGGTTCCCGCACTCGTCGCGGACTCTAAGCGAACAAGTATCAAACCGGAACATTGTGTTATGCATATAGTTACTGTTATACTGTACAAGATAATATACATTGAAATGGGTATGGATATGTATGAATTTATGCATGATGAATACAGTTCGGCAAAGCAAGAAATGAAACCTGGAAACGCAGCACAATCCGTTGGACCCAAATGAGCTGCAATAACGATATCCGAACATTAACGAATGAAGAATGAGATGTCGACAGCAGAGATGAATAGAAGTCAGAATGAATAAACGAAGAAAATTTCGACCATGATAGACGTTGAGGCGCTAAATGTTGACTTATTTGACCCAACTCTATCAAATGCAACGCTGACCGAATCATACTGATGTACACTGGAGAAACTTAGAAAATGCGCGAATTCCTTTGTGAATGTGGGGTTATAGCGGGGAAATCATGTTATACGGGCATAGGGAAGAGAATCGAGATCGAGGAAGAGAAAAATGCTGGAATCGATTGATGAACAATGCATAATGGACTTCAAGTGGAAGAAATCCATTCAAGGGGGCCGGGGTACCGATGAAAAGACAGCCGGTTTATAATGGTTCAGCCGCAAGTTGCATTCTGGGAACTGACATGGAGGAGCTAGTGGTTGCGTAGCGATTAGACGCGTAAGCAGGGGTGCGCGACGGCGAGTCCCAGTTGGAAGTCGTATGGGATCTCGTGGAAGTGGAGGATGTAGAAGAGGATGAAGCGGGGCGGTCGGCATTTTCCTGTGAGGACTTTTCTTGTCGACGTTGTTCGCGTAGCTTCTCCTTACGCTCTTTCTCCAAAGCCTTAGCAGCATCGCTCGCGCTGGAAAAGGCAGGAGGTTGAGACGGGCGTGGCGTTTGTGCGTGCGGTTCAGGTTGTGATTGTACCCGTGATGCAGATACAGAGGGAGTGGAAGGAGCGACATAATTGGTTTCGGACGGTGGCAATGACTTGCCACGCTCGACATCACCCTGCCTGGGCGACAGAAGAGACTTCCCCCGGTGTAGTGAGGGCGTGGTAGACATAGCAGAGTGATTAGAAAGTCGAGAAGATGGTTCAGCGTGATGAGGTACTTCTCTGGCGGAAGGGATAGTAAAGTGACTCGACATGTTCGGAAGGGATGAAGATGTCACTACATCATCGTCCTCGAGAAGATCATGTAGTCTTCTCAAGGAATCAGACCCTCGACTGTGGATACTGATGGAAGGAGAGCTGACGGTGGTTGGAATATCAACGTTTCGGTGCGGCCTAGGCGAAGAATTCCGACTCTGGACATCACTGTTCTGAGTGGGAATTGAATGAGACCGCGCCCTTCCAGGGCTCATCGATCGCATCAGCGGAGTCGAATAGGGGGTGACCTTCGCCTGAACCTCAACGGCAGGAGTCGACAAGGCTTTCTCGGCAGAGCGGACTGATGGTGCACGATCCAGGCCAGTATCCTTGAACATTGTAGATTCCTCAAAAGCGCGTGAATCAGGGTTATCACCGGAACCGCGCCGTTTAGGTGACGGTGGAATTGTGAAAGACCGGAAACCGTTATCAGATTCCTCTACATGTATAGCCATCCCGGTGTGATGAACCACATCCTGTGGCTCATCATCATCAGCAATCAGCGATCTGGTGGGCAAGGAACCTGTAAATTGAGGTAGCGGCGCTATCCAGGGAGTATCAGGATCCTGTATAGCTGCCTCTTTAAGCTTGGATTGATCGAAGTGAATGAAGGGACGAGGTTGTGGGGTCTTTGTCAGGTCCGAATCCGAATCCAGGTCGGGAGGTGTTGGCGGCATTGGCTGAGATGCTGAGGGAAAATAATGGATTTGTTGCTGGAGTCGCATCCATTCTTGGACAACAAAATTATACTAAAAAATGAGGCTTTTGCTGGCTGACGCATAGACCGAATACTCACTTGGCTAAAAGTAAAGTTATCAGATTAAATCAGGGAAGTTGGATTGGGAATATGTGATACTTACTTGACAATGGTCTCATAAGCTGCATGAGCTCGTTCGCAGTGATCTCTGAGGACGGACTCTCTCTCTTCCGCACATTTCCTGAACGCTCTGCGCTTTACCTTCATGTCCTTCAAACGCCTTTCGAGTTCCGCTTTCTCTTTCCCCAGCTGCTCGACTTGATTGTTCAGATCACTACAAACCTGCTTCTGGGAAAACAGATCCGATCTCACATCGACCAGATATGCCATCACCCTGTGTGACAGTCGCAAGTCTGAAAACTGAGAGAATGATCAATAAAGTTCGATAGCTTACAGGACCTCGTACCAAGTTGCGCGGTTGACTATGGATGAATTTCTGACACTCGTCAAGTAGTCCCCTGATCGCCGGTTCGGATGCGCCATTATTAATCAAGTTCGTCATCTTCCCCTGAAGCCTTTTCGCCTCTTGCTCTGCTTGATTGGCACTAGAGGGTCGAGGATTGTCCGTATCCAGATGAAGCTTGATAATGTAGTGTTTGTCGTAGGGTTGCCGACACAGAGGACATACTGGAGAAGGATCTGAGGATGCGGGCTCTATGCGATTAAGACACCTGGAGCCGCGAGAGGGGTGGATATGAGAAAGGGTGGAGCTAGTCGTGATTGCACCCACTCATAACAGAAAATGTGACCACATTGTATCGAACAAGGGCACTTTAGTAGAGAAGTCCCGTCAAATGGTTCCGTGCAGATGTCGCATGTTGAACCAGGGGAAAGGCTAATAGGCATAGATTTCCAGGTAAAGAACGACGGTGAAGACAGTAAACAGATTAGGGGTATTGAAAGGGGAGGGTCCAAAGAAACAGCCCACAGGGTATAAGGAGAATCAGTGTGGATGCACAACAAGAAAGGGGGGAGCGAGGAAAGGACACGGGTCCTAACATAGGCCGGAGATCAAGATGACAGCGTTCTTATAGTAGGCACGAGGCGTTAGCCGGAGAGACTCCCTTTACGGAACGAGATATTTCAGGTGATCGCAATCAAGGACAGGTTCGTGTACTCTTGGCCATTCCAAACCGGGGAGTTAAGCCATTGCAACTTGCCATGATCGGCACATCCTTGTCGGGGTGAGTCCTGCGAGTACTTCGCGGCCGGATAACAAAATACTTCCGGTCGCAATCGCAGTTTTGTGGGCACAACGGTTATCCTGGCTGAACTGATGAACTGGATCACACCCAACGTTCTGGAGAACCTTCTGCATCAGGTTTGCTAGCGCGTGACTGCTTCGCATCGGGTGCCGGACTAGAACAGTCCCCACGCTTCAAGTATTGAACGTTGGAACATTAGATGAGTTAGCATGTCAGACGAAATGTTGTCGGGTATTCTCGTGGTGGTGGTGCCACAATCTAGTGTCTACGTGAACAAGATTTCCAGAAAACCCGTTTACGCCTCGTGCCTTCTCGACTCAGTCGCCGTTTTCTCGAGTCCATTAACCGAGCTTGGTTCGCCACGTATTCGGAGACCTAGATTCAGTTCCCGAAGACCGGACATTCTGTTCCGAAAGCTTAAACTCATCAACTTTCCGTTTCCGACTGTCTGCTGCGGCACTGGCAGGCGGTCCTTTGAACGGGCCCAAGATAGGCGGATTACCATCTGCCCTGTAGGCGCTCAGTATTTATCACTTGGTGCTTTCCACGGTCAACAATGGATAGAATTAAGGAGGTGCCATGAACTTGGGCTGCCCAGGGTGGTTTTGTTATAATTACGGTTCCGTGAGAGGACTGTTGACACGTGTTGGCCTTTGATGACAAAAGATATTCTTGGGAAATCAGAATTCTTCTGTCGCTGAGTACTAAATTGCTCTCTAACTAAGTAGGGGAAGACAACAAAGAGTTAAATGAACAATGGGCGCAAAAAAAAACAAGAGGGGCAGCTTTCCAATACTCTCTAATACATTCAGCACCCCGCTTACGTCTCTCGCCAAGTTTGTGGCGCGCACAAAGTGATAACAGTCTAGGCTTTGAGGTTTGAATTATCTTATCTAGTGGCACTGATTTTGAACTTCGTATGGTCAGCTGGTCAGCTGATGCTCTGGCGTCCTAGCGTAATGACGCATCCTTGACGCATCTTTCTTCCTTCTACGAATGGCCGAGTCCATGAGACCTGGGACAGCGATCTGTCCAAAATGAAGCATCGCATGACTTATATATTCAGTGAAATTCGGGATATCGGCACCATCCTGCTTGTGAGAATATTTGTTCCTTTCTCATCTTGTCTCCGATAATCAATGCCTCACATCGCCAGGTTCGCAATTAGTACGACATTCAAATCACTTCTCAGCGACATCTGGGATCGTTTACTGCAGGCTTCTCGGGATCCGCCGAAGCAGATAGAGATGCGTTCGAGACACTACCTGTCCGACCTGCCCATCGTCCAACAGTTGTAGCTCCAATTTCGGAAATTTTCCTTGCTGATCATGCACATGAAGGACAATGAACCTACACTGCAGTTCTATTTGTGTGTCCTTGTTTGCAACAGAAGGTCCTGAACGTGTCAGTCACGGGAATATCGTTCACACGGTCATTGTACTGACGTTACGTTGTGCCAGCACACACGACATTTGCTTTCTCCCACTCATCCACTGAATCCATAGTTTTTCTTCCGAGTTCGCAATAATACAATGGTGAGTTCAAACGAACAACTACTAATGCAATTTGCTTATCTTTGCGTCCCAGTCCGACTCTGAATCTACTCGTGTCAATCGCAATGCTTCTGGTGTTGCCAAACCACCTGGCGCACAGATCCGGTTTGTCAATACCCGTATCAAGGACATACTCTTGTCTCATATTATACGCATTTGTAGGAGACGTGCTGCAGGGTCACAAGTCTCAAAGCCAAATTCTTCGCGGGCAGCGGGAGCTGGTGGCTCTTCGAACACAATGCTTAAACTTTACACTGACGATTCTCCTGGTCTTCGGGTGTAAGTCCCATTTCTTATGTCTAAGGTGACCCTCTCACACACCGATTCAGTGACCCTTTTATCGTTCTCGTCCTCTCCCTGTCGTTCATTGGATCCATCTTCTTCCTACATATCTCCGCAAAAATCATACGCGCTTTCAGCAAGTAACTTCGCCTCAAGGACTCTCACTTTTTATCTTTATGTGTTTTGGGATCGGATAGCGATGTTCCTCGCCTTGGAGGCGAACACAAAAGGCCGAGGAAAACATTTCAACAAGGCGTGCGATGCTACGGTATTCAGGCCTTATATTGCTGTATTAAAAAACGGTCTCCCATTTCCAGACTGCCTTAATTCATACCCTTGCGGCTTTTACGCCCGTAAAGTTTTAATCCAGTGTCCCATAATGAGTATCCTTTGGACGTGACCAAACCATCCCCATCCCCATCCCCGGGTCATTCGGAAGTTTTCCACATATTCCATAAACTTAAACTACGCACCAGTACCGCCGGTCTCGAAAGATGCAGTGCTCTCCTGCTTCGCTTTGGATCAATCGAGCTGGCTCAAATCCTCAGTACTCTGAATGGAGGTCTTAAGAAGATTCCCGAAATAGACTTATATCTCAGCGGTCCTTGCCTCGAGGTTTCCTCATTGCTTCGAAGGTGTTCTGGGCGTCCCTACGCCTTGGAGAAGCCATGCATTAGACGCCTCTAAACTAAGTGGGGTAACAAATCAAGCATTCCGTTCCCGAATGGGGTTCTGGAATGCTGATCAAGGTACGGAAAAGTACAAAGTGCACGATCTATTCCGTGTGGTCTCATCGGTACCTGTTACAATGTGTCTGCTGATGGTGAGGATGACACATTACTCACGAAGTGATGACGATGGTTTAAACGAGGTTCGCGCGCAGTTTGTGTCTGCTCACCATTGAGATATGAAAGAAGTCTCGTAAGTTTTTAAACAAGGTTTTGTAGACGTCGGCCAACGTGTAATCGTTGTGTTACGGTTCTCCGAAGGCGAGGAAAGAATTCTTACAAAGTCTCTTTATTCCCATGGCTTTTCGTTCCGCTATATTCTTTTCTGATTGTCGAGTGTATACCAACGTAACTGATGGCATGAGGTTACAATCTACCCGTCTTCTCCGAGTAAGCCTGCGTGTGTTAGACCTGTCTCGACCGTTAAACACCTTCCTCGAGGCAATAGTTTAATTCTAGTTATATTCCTTTCCAATTTCAACCATCCTGCCATTGGCTGACGCACTCGGATGTAGAAGATAATTTGAGTAACTACCTCATCAGCTTCACGAAGGTGGGTTGAAAGATAATTTGGAAGCCTTAAAGTGTGAAAGCTCATGGCTTACGTTGATGTCTAAAACTCGAAGTACGCATGCCGTTTCAGGGTCTCCATTTTTTTTATCTGAGCCGATAGACTAGGCAGCGTGCCGTCGAGGGATCCGTTTCAATTCCGTTAGAAGCAATCTCCCAAAAGCGACTTTAACTCATATAGACTGTGCATGCTCAGTGCCGATTTCGGAGCTGCCGCGTAATTTATTGAGTGCTTGTCAAAAGTTTATTTTTTGTGTTTAAAGGGCTATGAGCATTTTCGTTGAATGGTTTCCTGTGCGAAGTTGACAAGCAGGTGTAGTACCTCGTTGAGAATTTTGAGGATGTTACTATTATGCTGATATTAGTTATCTATGTGAACATCGTCATACTAGGGAAGAGCAACGAGCAGGGTGAAGTAGACTGACCCTGACGGCAACTAGTATAATGAGCCTTATGTATTTGTGTTCATTCGGGCCGTAGATAGATAATGAAAATGAGATCTAAATGAATATCCGCCCATCTTAAAATTCGCTGAGAACACATTTTCATGCTTTGAGAGACGCACATCGTTCCAAAAATTATTTATACCAAACCAGGTTACTCTTTTGTCGAGGTCATGAAAACAGAAGCCATGACACAAAGGAATACTCCACCACATGCCCATAAAAGTTATAATTGTCTTCGGTAAATAGACGGAAGCCTAGAATGTCTGGTGTTTGCGAATAGAAACTTCAGTGTATTACCACCGGGCGGCAGGTTATGATGGAAGCAAAATAAGATGAATGAAGAAAGAAGTTATACAAACCACCAGCCCATAAACGTATAAGACAAAAGCGCCACAAGTGCAAGTAGTAAGTAGCAGAGGGCGGGAAAGCACCATAATAAAAAGAGGACTTGTATGGTAGCAATAAAATGGTCCGTCCATACCGGCGTTTCAACTGGACGTCTCACAGGTCTTCATTGAAATAATCAGACCCCATGGTCTAATGATAGATTCAGAAAAAACAAACAAAACACCAAACTTAACCTTAAACAAGACAGGGTCCCTCATGTACCCAACGACAAAAATGGTATCAACGAAACATGAGGTCGACGAAAAACACGAGGAGAGGGGACTTCTCGCATGGACGCCACTTCAATCATACCAATAGTCCAACGAGGACATTCCGAGATGGAAGGAGTGTGTGTGGGGGGGGGAGCAACTCAGGAAGGGAAACAAATTCCTTTGGAAGTTGGAAAGGATGTTTGACATGATGCAACGTTGTAGGGTGATTTCTTTCGTTGGATATAGAGAGGGAACCCATTTCATGTCATGTCATTCTGTGGTGGGATAGAACGGCATTTGTGCTTTACCCGAGGGGAAGTTGAAAGCTCCAACTTGAGCGCTCAGCCAAGGTGTCGGTTGTGGGTTGGTCGCCCAGAGCAATGGTGGTCATGAGAACATGACGTCATTGCTCTACTTGCCATAAAATTTTATCTGCATCAGTTTACAACCTATCATTGCAGCCTTGAGGATGGGGTGAGTGAAGGATAGTTTTTCTTCTCCTGGTAGTCTCACTTACAGAAGCTCTAATTTGACCTTTGCAGATGTGATCGAACATCGCCTCAGTCATGTTCGCGTTGAAACTTCGTCGTATCTTCTTCACAAATAATTTCAACCCGCAAACACGACAAGCAAAGAACAACCTGAGCAACATCGTAAGCACACAATATCTATAAACTAAAAAAAAGCAACCAAAAACGATCCCAAAAAATCACAGAAAAAAAAACAAAATCAGAGAGCAAAAAAAAAAACTCCCTAGGCCATCCTAACAAACCTTCTATGAAATCAAAAATCGAACAATACGCATCATGGGCCCGCTACACCAACTCTGCCACGCATGTTCCACATCCACAATCAAAAAACCATTCCTTCAATGCCTCTTTTCTCTTTTCAACCACTTGATCAGTTTCAACATACGATATACACAGTTCCTCACCCGTATCAATGTCTTTGATGGCATAGTATTCGATTGCTCGGCCTTTATGTTCCTTACGAAGCGTCGGAGAACAATCTTTTTTGTTTTTGACGAGAAATCAGCAAAAAAAAAATTGGATCTCGCTCTCGTTGAAGACATACCATGGTTAAAATACGAACCAAAGGAATATAATCCCCACCCCAACATCTCGCTATTCATCTCTTCCAACGCCATATCCCAAATCCCAAACACATTCCCATGTTCCCGTCCAAGCAACACTCTCGTCTCAAGAGGTGTGTCTACAGACTTTTTGAGCAGATAAACCAAATGTCTCGTTCGATCGGATAATCGTTTCGATTCCCTCAAAATCGAATAAACAACAAATCTGATAAAGACCCAAATGCGAATCTGGGATGCCAGCATATAAGGTTTAGCTTGTATATGCTCAAGAGCGTTATCTTGAAGGTCGAGAACGTCGGCCCAGTCACCACTCGGATAAGTCGTACAATTTATCCTTCTGGTGCCAGTACTCTCTTTCTGCGAAAAATCGTCTGTGCATTTTTTCAGTAAACCGGCTAAAACAAAACGTGCGGTATCGAGCTCAAATTCGGTGAGCATGGTAGGAAAGATGGGTATTACTTTCGAGTCGCTTTTTATGTTGTTGTTGTTGTTGGGGATAATGATGTTTTTGCTTATCGGTGTCGATGAACTAGAAATAGAAGAAAGTTTTTCTGCTTGTTCCCAAGTGGTATCCAAAAACGTCAAGGAGATTTTCGTCGTAGGATCTAAATCCTCAAGTGACAGAAGAAACGCGGCCCACCCGAGTTCAACACCACTACGAGTCCTAGATTTTGCCTTGTCTTTTTCCATCGTCATTAAACATCTTTCCAAGGTTGCATTAAGTATGCCCCTCACACCCGCATGGTCACCCCCAGGTACTCCTTCACCAGCAGATATCCAGGCATTTCGACATGATTCTCTACAAAACCATACTCCCGCATTTGGCCCATTCGTTTTCTGAGCATTCCTACTTCCTTCATCGACCTGCTGTGGTTCGAGTGACACACTGATACTCCAGCTGCTCTTTCTCGCCACTTCCAAAGACCAGGCAAAACACCATGCACACACTTCTTTTCTGAATTTTCGGTGGATGACACTAGCGTAGGGCGATTCGCAAGTGAGTATCAGGGTATCTTTGGGTATATGCTGTGTTGCAAAGACACCACGACCACCGTGCGGTGTCGGAGCGATGGCGAAAAAGGCGGACGCGGGGCCGAAGGACATGGAGGAAAATGCTCAAATAGTACTGCTTGGTGCAAAATTAGATTACCGTTTTTTGCGCAGAATTAATCCTATTGGTTGAACTTGTTATCTAATCTTATCTCACATTTGCATTACAACAGATCTATTTCCATCGTATGCGGAAAAGACAATCATGCTAGCCTTGCATTGACGATGTTTGCGAATTCGGGCTTGAGGCAGGCACCTCCAACGAGGAAACCATCGACATCAGGCTGGGTGGCTGTTGTAATATAGTTTAGGCCTATGATCCGTGCAATATCGACGCATACGCACCAAGCTCCTTGCAGTTGTTGGCGGTGACACTACCACCATAGATGATCCTGACCTCATCGGCAACTGTCGCTGAAACACTCTTACGAATGACGGCGCGAATCTCGGCTTGAGTATCCTGTGCTTGAGTTGAGGTGGCGACCTTGCCTGTGCCGATGGCCCACACAGGTTCATAGGCGATGACGATGTTTCTGTAGGTAGTTTTAGTTTCTTGTCGGGTTATAAACTAATGGATTGAGACACGCACTTCCATTCTTCGTTTTTGATGGCGGCAATGACGGGCTTGAGTTGAGCTTCATTTACTGCACCGGTTTCTCCGGATTCACGTTGTTGAAGTGTCTCTCCGATGCAAAGGATCACTTTAAGACCTGAATCAAGGGCGGCACGAACTTTCTGAGCAACGAACTCGGAGGATTCGTGGAATATGGTGCGACGTTCAGAGTGGCCTGTCGGATACCTGAGTCTTCACTACGAATCACGTTTGAGAAAAGATCGATTTACCAAGAATGACCCAGGGAATGCCAGCATCGACCAATTGCTTCGGACTGCGGGGATGCCGTGTTATCTGGATTGCTTGAATATCGAAGGATCACATACCTTATCTCTCCGGTGAAAGCACCACTGTCCTTGGGATACAGATTCTGTGCAGATACAGCAACATCTGGTCTGACACTCGCTTTGACGGAAATAAGGTAGATGGCAGGAGGAGCGATTACGACCTCTGCAGACCATCAACGCACATTAGCTCATTCTTACGTGACTGACATACCGGTGGTGGGATCCAAAGTCGCCTTGTTGAGTCCACCAACCAAGGACGCTTCAGTCGCCCTGTCGATAGGATTCATTTTGAAGTTACCTCCAACGAAAAATTGGCGTGGCATGGTGGGTGTCGATGAGAGTAAGGGGTCGGATGTGGTCGGGGAGAGAAGATAAGGTTAGATAAGAACATGATCACTGGTTCGTCATGGATTACATCTAGACTTGGAGCATCCACGCACTACAACTACTCATTATACTCCGCTTCCTCTTACTTTCACATAGGAATCCCATACACACTGAGCTCGTAGAAAGAGTGACGTCACAAGGGTGACCCGGACGCGTCTTGAGCATGAACGCTGCTGTCCGCCTGGCGCGTGGACTCGCAACAGACGCAGCCAAGCCTCTCTACGGCACTGTTCCTCCTCACTCCAGCTATCTCTTCCTTCGCTCAAACGAACCCCCTTCCGCATTCCCCGTCAAGATTTTCACGCAACTTCAACGCGAATTGCTTCTACGAACGTTTAAACTCGGAATCATTGTAAACTGGGCTTGGACAGGTGAACCTCATGACTTACCGGAAGGAGAAACTTCTGCAACCATGTTTTCAACGAAGGGTGGGAGATTGGAGATCCCTCGCATAGCGTTGGAAAATATGGATGATGTGGGGGCGAGGGTGAAAGCTCATATTGAAAAAAAGACCGCTGAGCCTGGGACGGATGAGCAAATACATTTGTACATTTGTACACATGGTGCACGGGATTGCCGCTGTGGCGAACATGGAGGCGAGTTTGCTCGCGCTCTTAAAGAGGAGACTGAACGCCGGAGCCTGGGGCATCGGGTCAAAGTTCGTGAGGTTGGTCACGTAGGCGGTCATAGGTATGCTTGCTTTTATTACTCCTCGAATAGCTCGCTGAGTAGCTGACAGGTATGCTGCAAATTTACTTGTATATCCTCATGGCGAATGGTGGGTGCATCTTGTTGTTTCAATCGTCAATTCTGACTCCTAAATGCACAGGCTAGGCCAGCTCAGGTCTGAGGATGCTCCGCATGTCCTTGACGAGATATTAGCTCTACCAGTTCGGCCATGTACCTTAAAAGACCCGCCGGCGGCTCCTAGTCATTGGCGAGGGCGTACAGGACTAGGCAAAGACGAACAGATCGATCTTTTTGAAAGCCACTTTCACAAGACATCCTAGTACATACAAAAGTCATTTTATCACAACAACTTGTTAATATTCTCGAAAGTCACATTCCACCCATCAGGAAACCCTGGAGCTTTCTCCTCCTTACTGCCATCCCAACCTGCTGTCATCATTGCGATAGCGAGTAACAACGACCCCGATCCAGGGAAATAAGGTGTTGGAACCCTTGTACCCCCAATCGGCATTCCAACATCATCGAATTGAAAGAGTGGGTCGAGTAGCCAGTCAATAGCGCGATCTGGTTCTCCGTTGCGAGCCGCTGACATGGCGAGCATTGGAAAATCCCATCTACGACAAAGGTTTCAGAACATTTGGTTGTTAACCTTGTCGAATGTGTCACTTACCCCCAGAATTCCGTTCTGTTCCAATGCGTCCATACTTTTTCTGCCGTTGCTTTTGCCATTGCGAGGTCTAGCCCGTCCGTTGGTGGCAACCACCCATGCAAACCAACCAATGCCGGATGATCACTCGTGTATGCAGGATCGTCCCAGAAATTCTTTTCGATTCCTTCATATACCATGTACGTGCCGTCATCAACAGGTAACGGTGCCAAATTGTTTTTAACGTCGATCCAGGACTGAGGAACGTTCTTTCCTAGCGCATCCATCCATTTCTCGGCAATGCCCAATCCAAACTTCCAGTACGCAAGCTCGAATGCAGGATTTTGGGTTACATTGGGACTTGTATCTTCGCTGACCACGTACGCAGGTGGTCCGAGATCATAAACCTTCGTACTCTCATTAAACCATGCAAATGCTGCCATCCAATCTGCCGTCTCCCGCACCACATTTTCCCACTTTTCTAATATCTCTCTTGTTGGAAAACTCTGGTATTCGTATTCAGCGAAGATGAGAGGATGGGGTTGTTGCCAGAGAAGAAGGTTGTTGATTTGACCTGGGGAGGAGCGACCGGAGGGGTCGGTCATTTTGGGCCAGCGAGCGCCGGAGGGCCAACCTTGTTGGATTTGGGAACGGGAGATGGAAGTTGGTAGGAAGCGGTTGTAGATTGAGGTGGAAGGGAGGAGGAGGTCCCAGTTGTTCCAGAGAGCCCAGTGGGCGGAATGCCAAAAGTACATTTCTGTTAGGTAAATGTTTCGTTCAAATACTCGGTCACTGAATTTGTGGCTCACCCATATGAAATTTTCTTTGGAATTACATGATAGAGTCAATTTTCAATTCTCAGACACATGAATTTGACTTACCCATACTGCGAAGATGTATTTTCTTTGCATCAGCATATATGTTTATCAGGATTAGCGAAATAACACGAACCCATCCGTTGTTTACTAGACCTGACTACGCTCGAAAATAAATTCCGTCATCAGATTGTATCAAATATGCGTTTGGGAAGCTTTACCTCTTGCGGTGGTGTATCGCCTGCCTCATTTACTCTCATCAGGTACCTTGACAGAATAATCCTTCTTTGAAGTTCATTTGCCCTTGTGTCCGTCGAACCTGTTAATACATCCACAAATCCGCCATTTGACCAATAGTCTTCCCAGACCTTTTCTGATTCTTTGAATATATCTTTCGCTTGAGGAGTTTGTTCAGTGGTAGTGGTGGTGGTGGTGGATTTACTGAAAGTGACGGTGAGAGTCCATTGGGAGTCGTGGTTGGTGGTGTTTGTTATAATGTGTGGGAGGACGGTGTATTTGTGGTTGATGAGGTCGTTTCGTTGGATAGTATGTGCGTCGCCGTTTAAAGTCGTTACGAAAGTCGCAGAATCAAGAGTATGTTGGATAATATTACGAAATGGAGAAAGAGTGTGTAGTGTGGTAGTATGATTTGTTTGAAAGTTGTCGAAACTACCGACGAAAGGGGCATTGAATTTTGATGTTCCATCGCACCAAGGGAAATCCAAGAAAAGACCGAGTTGCCCTTGTTTGAGGAGATTGGATTTTAAGTGGATGGCTATTGTGTTTGATGATGATGATGAGGCGACTTTGATGGTTATAGAGGTGTTTTGGATGGAGAAAGTGCTTGTGATAGTACCACTCCATAAATCCAAAATTTGTCGAGGGTTTTTTAGATCTTCCTCCGTCACATTCATAACACCATTCTCATCATCCAAAAACACTAAACCTATCCTTCCAAGGTTTACACGATTGGGATTCGAAATCAACCATTGCTCTATCTCTTTATTGTTGCCATTGAAATCGTACTGAACGGGACGCCCGTGATTTAACCAACTGACACCTTTGTAAGCGGAGATATCGGATTGAGTTACGTTGGGTGGGAGACTATCGTTTTTCCAACCCCAAGAAGAGAGTGTGTTGAAGGGAAGGAAAGTTTGGAGACTGGTGATGTCGGTTCCGAAGGCAAAGTTGCCGTTGCCGATTTGGATAGGGGTTGTTGGATTGGAGGAGGTACGGATGGGGTTGTAGAGTGAGACGAGCCCTTGACGATCGATTTGGGAATTTGTATTTGAATTAGGGATACTACTAGTAGCGAGGGATTGGATGAACAAAGCTGATAAAAGATAAATGAGATTTGAGGATGGTAGCTTCATTGGAGAGCAATGTTGGTTGATTGGATGCGATAGGGGGTGGAATAGTTCATGGCGTAGAAAGTCAATGAGAAGCCTTTGTGGTGATAATGACGGCCCGGAGAGAGTGCCCGGCACGCTTGTAGTCGTCAGTGGATATCCACGTGGTATTCACCACTACCATTTGACCGTGACGATGAGCAGACCGTCGGATATCCATCTATCCGTCATTACCGAGAGGAAAATGGCCCGCTTCATTGTTTCCGACAATTAATCAGCTATTGAACGTACCTTTTATTGATTTGATGCTCGGGACCACAAATCCTCGGTCGTTCACTGTTGTCGACCAGCAATGGCAGCATTTAACCCACGATGGCGACGCATCTGGCAGCCGTCGGGTCACGGCTTCGGCGATGAAAGTCGCCAACTATGGAGACGGGGTCACTTTAATGCCGCCACCTCCGACCCTGTACAGTGTATACACCCGAGTGTGAACGAGGGTCGCAATTCTTGCGCAATTCCGTTTTTATTTGAATGGAGGGGTCATCATGGGGTTCATGTGTACATAATGATGAAATCGATGAAGGGTCGCCAAGAACGTATGAGAAGTAAAAGCCATTGGGGCATGCGCCACACGACAGGTGCAAAAATATGTAAATCGGATATTCAATGAACTCCAACTCTTAGGGTCTAAAGAATGTATTTCATTAGTTGTTTTATTCAGGTGGAGATGCTGGCGTATTGTGGCGCAGTGAATGGGACAGGAAAATCTCCCCTTCGATTTACCTTTAATACTTTGTAATTCATCTCGGAGCTTAAACATCATGAGGGAAGAAGAGAACATACTTACCAAAAATAGGAGATAACGATCAGAAGACCAAATCAGGACGTACCTGAACGCAGCCAATTACAGTTCTCTCTCTCGGGATGTCGTCTTCAAGGAAACTCACCTTTCACATCATCGATGTCTTCAGTACGACGAGATATCAAGGAAATCCACTTGCCATTGTTCATGTTCCTCTCACACAATCTAAAAACTTGACGCAAGAACAGAAACAAACCATCGCTCGCGAGTTCAATCTTTCCGAGACGGTGTTTATGCACGAGGGTTCCCTCGATCCGAATACCTCTGATGCTCCTGTGAAGATTGATATCTTTACAACTGAAGAAGAACTTCCGTTTGCTGGACATCCTACGGTAGGATCCAGTTGGTTTTTGCTGTCTGGGCCAGGACGAGTGGGTAAACAGAGGAAGGAGATCGTTTTGCAGACAAAAGCTGGCAATATGCCTGCCACCTTGCTGGATTCCGGGAGAGTTCGAGTGAAGGTTCATACAGATTACAAGGAACATCCCGCGATCGCCTTTCCTTGGATCAAATCCGCTCAGATCAATCTTCAAGGAGCGGATTACGCAAACGGTACCGACGGCGCTGAAGCAGTTGTATCTATAGTCAAGGGAGTCAGCTATGTGCTGCTTCGGCTCAATTCCGAGGATGCGTTGAAGCGGTTGCAGGGTACGTCAGGAAGAATAGAAGTACCGGGGCTGGGAGAATGGCAAGGGTTTGTGGGTCTATACGCTTTTTACGAGAAAGAAGATGGGAATGTCAGGACGAGAATGTTCGCAGGCAATTTGGAAGACCCGGCTACTGGATCTGCTGCTGCCACTCTTGGAGGATGGCTTGGAAGGCAGAAGGGGGCGGGAAAATGGACATTCGAGATTATACAAGGTGTTGAAATGGGGAGGAAATCCGAGATTGAGGTGTTCGTCGAGGTTGGGGAGGGTAGTGGAGTGGAGAGAGTTGAACTAAGTGGAAATGCAGTGGAAGTTGCTGAAGGATCTATTGCTTTCTGATCAGAAATGTTATCGAATAGAGTGGATGTTTGTGAAGGCCTGAATCCTGATGAGGGCTAATGCCAATTATTGGTGATAAGATGCATTTTCGCTTCGGTTGTTTCGCTAACATTGTTCCCTCCTCAAGCGCAAATCTTTTTTTGTCAAGCATAACTGATCGCATACATGTTCTTCATTTCAAAACATATGGAATCCCGTCTTTTCTACCCATGGACTCCGCGTCCCTTGTTTATATATATATATATATATAATTGTTCTTATTCTGAAAGCATTGACTGACCTTATTTTCCCCGATCATGGACCTGACTATCACCGCGTTTACTCATGGATCTGTCACCAAGAATTTACGACAGATTTCCGGATTGAGTTGACAGGCATATCAGCTGGCTCAGAATGTGGCTGAGTGGAATGGAGCCTAGAAGCCCATGCCTCTAGCTTGGCAGAATCTGTACGAAAGTGGATTGCATGCATTGTCAAGGGAGCGAAGCTACTAATACATGTGGGGTTAGCTCATGGTACATCATAAATTAACGTCAATAAATCAGGTCAAAAACAGCAAAACGCTGCATAGTTGGCTCATTTTTTGCAATGACCGGTCAGTTTTACTCAGGGCTTGGCGTTATTCAATCTTCTACTTACAGGCATACTTCATATCAATATCAGCGAATATTGATTTGAGCATGAAACTTTACGTTTGTTTTCACCAGCTTTACTTAATTGAGTATGCCTCAACCCACCACTGTCATCTTAGCAACCTGTTGCGAATGTTTTTTGTACCTCAACGGCTCAACCCGCGTCTTCTCTCACTGGTCAAGATAAATGTCGAGTGGATGTAGTAAACAGTAGTAAGAAATTCAATGTTGAATACTGGTTACATGTTTGGACATATACCGCAAACAGTCATCAAACTCGATGCGACGCGCTGAACCCCTGAGAGGTATGTAGTGTGTAGCATTTTCGGGATCCCCGGAACCAACCTCGAACTATCTACCCGTGTCAGTTTCTTATTCAAATTGCCCGCACGATTTTGAGACCGTGGGAACGAAATTTGGGTAGCATCTGAACAGGCCCTTTCCTGACGTTAGCATAGCACGCCCACATGCTGAACATTTCCTCTCTGCGTAATCGGGCAACAATATTGCAACATCTATACCACGCCCTTCCTGAACGTCTGCATGGATTGTACTCGCTGCTTCAATTGCCAAGTATGTAGTATGTATATACCGGAAGCGGTAATAAGGCACAGCATTGAGGGTCTCAAAGGAGTTACTAAACAGGGCAGCCTTCATTGTCATGGCGTCATTGATGTAGAATATCATTCACGGAAATCTGGAGAACATGGTCCGGTCATTCACCGGCCTAGACAAGAAGACTGACCGACCCTGGCTCTGAAAGATGGATTAATTATCTCGTTGGATTACTACAAGAAATTTTCGGCAAAGGGTAGACTGCGACGCAGGTAGAAGCAGTGAAATATTCGGGTAGGGTCTTTTCGCAGCCGGAGCTGTGGATATGCCATGAATGCTGAACCGAGATGTTGTCCGGTTTGAAATTTCGGTCTGGCGACCGAATACTGAATCTGTCTAGATCTGGCCTTTTTTGGGATCATCCGGGGATCAGGAAGATGCGAAGAGTGCGGAGTTCAAGTGCATCTGCCGCCAGGGTGACGATTCGGTAACGAGAATCCGAGAAGGCATGTAAAAAGCACGCTGGTGGCTTGACCCTACCGCTTTCACGTCAATGGGCCTCCCATACTTCACCTCTCTCACAGGCCTTGGTATTCTATATTTCCTCTATAGATATGCCAAAACCACAAACGTCAACCCTCGGCGGCTACCGCTTCCGCCTGGTCCAAAGAGATATCCTCTTATTGGAAGCATTCTCGACGTTCCTCCTTCGAGGCCATGGCTCGTGTACGACGAATGGTTTAAAACCTACGGTAACCGTCTTCTCCATGAGGGTCCCTTATGTTACGCTCTTACTTTCATACACCAGGTGATTTAGTGTATTTCAAACTCCTCGGGAAATCTTTCCTGCTTGTAGGATCTCTTGAGAGAGCAGTCGATATTTTCGAGAAGCGATCTACCAATTACTCCGACCGTCCCCACATGGTAATGCTCATGGACTTGTATGATGCTGTTTGCGTTTACGTATATCAACCGACTAACCAACATCTCTGCAGCATCGGGTGGGATTATAATTTTGCCCTCATACCATACGGCCCTTGGTGGCGACGGCATCGTCGAGCATTCCATGAATACTTTGGTTCAAAGAAACTGCCACAATATCTGCCCGTTCAAGTTAGGCATGTAAGAGGATTCTTACGGCGCTTACTTGCTTCCCCGGAAGATTTTCTATTACACACCCGACAGTGAGCCCCAGATTCGAGCACACCAAGAGCGAATAGCTGATTGTTCAAAGCCTTTTTGCCGCATTGATTACTGAAGTGGCTTACGGGATTGAGATACAGGATCACAATGATCCCTACGTTCGGCAAATCGAAGAAGTCATAAAAGGCGTAGGTGAAGCATCCGTACCGGGAAGATATCTGGTGGAGGTATTTCCTATAATGAAATATATACCAAGTTGGTTTCCGGGCGCAGGATGGAAACGAAAGGCAGCATATTACAGGCGGATTAATGATCGGGTATCTCGAGAGCCTTATGAAACTGTGAAGGAAGATCTGGTAAAGGCACTCCAACATTGTTATACCTTATTCTGATTATCTATTTTTCAGAAAAAAGGAACTGCTGCACCGAGTGTCGCGGCAGCGCTAATTGAAGCTTTACCTGAAGGCAATACGAAAGAAAGAGCTGAAGCGGAGACAGTCGCCATGAATGTTTCTGGAACTGCATTTCTTGGTGAGACACCCAGCCAATGGAGGTTTATTAACTAACGGTGAACTTAACTGAACTTCAGGTGCTGCTGATACTGTACATCATTGTTCTCCGGCTCGCGTCACTTGTCTAACTGGATTTTAGACCGTCGCAACGATTCAATCATTCATCTTGGCCATGTGCTTACATCCCGAAGTTCAAAAAAAGGCACACGAAGAACTCGATGGAGTTCTTCAAGGGAAGCGATTACCAGAGCTGGAGGATCAAAAATATATGCCATATATCACTGCCATAGCCAAGGAAGCCACACGATGGCATCCCGTGCTACCCACGGGTTCGTCATTCTTAATTCGAGCTGATGGCGCCTCAAATCTAACGGACATGAAGGAGTGCCGCACATGTCCACAGAAGATGATGAATATCATGGTTACTTCATTCCGAAAGGAACAATCGTTATAGGCAGTATTTGGTATGACTTTGGATGTCTCAAATCTGCCCTTTGAGCTTACGATGCCTCACAGGTCAATCCTTCATGATCCTGAAGCTTACGAAGATCCACTGCGTTTCATGCCGGAAAGATTTATGAAACATGGTAAGCTGGATCCAAATGTCCGCGATCCATCCGTCGCTGCCTTTGGATTCGGCCGAAGAATATGTCCTGGAATGAACATGAGTGATATTTCATTGTTCCTCACAGTTGCATCTATCCTTGCTGTATATGACATCCAAACCGAGTTGGATGAAGGCGGAAAGCCAGTTCAGATGAGTGGTGAATACACGGTTGGAAATTTCCAGTGAGCAATCTAGATCAACAACCTCCTCGCCTTCTCTCATGTTCTGGTAGATTTCCCCAACCTTTCAGAGCCTTATTTAAACCAAGGTCGGAATCGGCTGCGACTTTGATACGGAATTCTGGTCTAACAGATTAACGCTGAGGATCCTTTCACTACTTATTGGAATTGCCCCCGATTTTTTTGTAATATGGACTTCTTGTTGCCCGTTGTTTCGCTTATTTACTTGTCACCTAATAAATGTGTTTTCGTTCCCTGAGGCCTCATGGCGGAAGCTTCGGATACTTATTTTCATTCGATTTCGATTAGGAGGAGACGAAGAATGGTTCCTTGAGCATCAAATATCATTTGATATGAATTGTCTTGGCCGCAGAAAGGGATGAACTTGCACATCGACACCCATCGGCCGACGAAGCGCTTGAATTCAATATTAACGTCATGTGGTCGTGGGAATTATTCAATCGGTTGATTTGATTGCTCAAGTTAAACGTTTAAACCGCCGACTATCTCTTCCTGCCATGCTTCCCTAGATCTGTGTCGTCTCTTCTTCCAGGAACTATGCTATTACAGCGTCCAAAAGATCAGTCGTCGAATGTTATTATCACAATCAAATATGGTGGATTGAAAGCGACACAATTTTTCTCCAAATATACTGCTCAAGCGTACTATAAATTGCTGGAGGATTTGAGAACACTCGGGTTTCCTTTCCCCAAGAAATCCAACATCGTTTTCCTTTCTCATGGAACGTTGGAATTCTTCTGGCCCATGGCTTTACACGAAACGGTATGTTTGGCATATGTCTTGACAGGGGTGGGCTAAATCTGCATCGACGAGACCTAGAGCTACTTCGTGGCAAATCTTGTTTCGCGGGTTAATCTTCCCACACCCGGCCAGTTCAAAAATGAACAAATCGCGATGCGTAGGCATCTATCAATGTACAAGCCTCAAGCTGAGCTCTCGCGCAGTTGATGCCCCACCCTGCTAACCTTGCTGTTCCTCTGTTTCCTCCATGTCTCAGTTTCAGCCTCACTATTCGAGAGGATCAATATTATGATCCAAGTTCGCTGCCTCAAATTCCAGGTCCTCAAATTTCTCAAATTTCGCCAGCGCGTGCAGCCCCTGTTGCGAATAAACAACCTCCTCAAGCACCGCAAAATGCTGTGAGGTATCATCCGTATAGTCGCGTTCAGCCACCTGCGACCCCCCACAGCACTGAAGGTCACCAGGTGGACCAAGTCAAACCAGTGTCGGGGCCTGTGCGTGCCGCGGAAACGTTCTTGGACGAAGTTGGGACGGCTTTGGGGGTAATGGGACAACCCAAGTCTGAACCTGTAGAGCCTATGATCACACAAGTACGACCTATTGTCTTGAGCCTTCTCGTCAGAATTTTCATGCCCATTGTAGTCCGTTCAACAAGTATCACCTCCTTACTCGCAATCCCAGAATACAAGTCAAAGGGGTATCCAAGTGAAGCAGGTTGTTATTTTCTCCTGGGACCACCATTGCACCTAACCATGCATAATTTCCAGGAGCAGTCTCCCAAATCTGCCCAGCTTTCAGGGGCGTCGGCTTCGACGGAGGTGTCACACATCGCCGCTTCTTCGCCCGCTCAACCTTCTGGTACTGCCACTTTCAACTCTAAATCTCCCGTGAAGGACGACTCGCAGACTGTTCCGTCGATTCCAAATACTGTATCCCCGCAAGTCCGAAATACTGGTCCTGGTGTTGATACTAGCAGCGCCGCTTACCGAGCAAAATTAATGAGTTCACATCCCCGTCCGGCTTCTGCTGTTGGTAGGCCTATACAGAACATTCCCACTCAGAACTCCAGTATGGGCGTTGCAGTGGCGAATCGACCTCCTAGCGCTGTGGCCGCACCAGCGACCCTGGTACCCCAACATCCTCCGAAGTCTAACGCCATTACAACTCCCAAATTATCCGCTTCCGTTTCACACCATTCCTTCGATCCATCAGCTTCGCATGGTACAACACAGCAACGACCTGCCAGTCATGCTATCTCTTCACCCTCTCTCGCTCAGGCGACGCCGTTGCCAGATATACAGCAACTGCCTACGGATCAATTATTACAGACATTAAATACGTTCAGGGAAAAAGTAACTCCCGCAATTGAGAGACAGAAACATATAGTCGACGAGCTGAACAAGAGGAAAGTCGTGTCCGTTCCTCCCAAAATTTCCCTGGTTTTATCCGAAGACATCGAGAAGCAAAATGGTGAGTCAAGTTTGGGCACGCCTCCTTCATTTTCACTGATTGGTTTTCGTGATTCAAGCGAAATTGCGAGAAGTAGTAACGGTACTCCGTACGGAACGAGCAAAGCATGCGGAGTCGATGCTCGCGACGGAAAAGGTTCTGGATGAGGAACGTGTTCAACGGACCGAAGCGGAGAGTGCTCTTGAAACTGAACGTGCTAAACGGACCGAAGCGGACAGTGTACTTGAAACAGAACGTGCTAAACGGATCGAAGCGGAGAGTGTCCTGGAAATTGAACATGCTAAACGGGTCGAAGCAGAGAATGTTCTTGCGGCTGAGCGTACTAAGCGGATTGAAATGGAGAATGTCCTCAAAGACATTGAACGAGAACGTAAAAATCCGTTTATCGTTCCTGGTCTTCTGGAAGCATTCATCCAGATTTCGCAAGCAACGACTGCTGCTATCAACCACCAGGCTTTGACCAAGATGGATGTATAGCAAGAAAACGCGGATATAATCGAGATGTTCTATAATTCTTCCAAGGCGGATATAGTTGTACATGTCCAGCAAAGCTGATTTTTTTTGTATGTTTTAGGTGATTTTCGGTGGATCCGATATCCAAACCTGATTTGTTTAATATTTGCGGCAATGGGGTTTTGTACGTCATCGAGGATACGTGAGGGAGGCATTCTTCCTTGACGTATTCTTGGTGTGGTCGTGCCAAATGTCGCAAATCACCACACTATCTTCGCTGTAATACAATGCATCTGTGAAATTTATGTAATGATAAAATTCTTACGCTGGATGTTTCTGTTGGTCGTGAAAATCTCTGTTTATCCAGCCATAGGCAACTGTGGCAGGGATATCGATTTTGTGTTTGGTGTATGATTTTTATTCCGAGTATACGAGTAAGGCCTGGTGAGTCATTGGTACTGAAAGACGAGGCGAGTTTGGAGCCAATGTCGATGACTGCAGTTTTTACGCTGGGTCCCGACCACGGTTTTTGTTAGAGATGTGTGTTCGAGGCCGCCACGAAGTTCCCAGATGTCAATTTCCACCATGAGTGAATATGATTTCGGTTCGAGACAACGAGGCCCAAGAATAGGTCATCATCGATCATCACTTAGATAATTAATAACTAGTTACATAAGGCGTCGTTATCTGGAAATCGCCGAAGCATATATCACATATATCAGGTGTGCAAGGTCGATCAAGCCCAACTTATCATCTCTATTCACGAATCATGGCATTGGACGGCTGGCGAGGTACCTGGGTTCCCTTGTGAATCAGCAGTGCACGCTTGACTCCTTCTTATCTCAGCTCACCTCCCTGGACTTCTCGCCGACAGTAAGGGCAATAGGGTCGCAACGAAGGCTGCTATCCTTGTTGTCCAGGGCGAACATATTTGGGTCGTCTCGTCGGATGGTTATAATGTACGTGGAGTGCGAAATTGTTTCGAATTTGATTTGTGATGCGCGGAGTCAGCTCTCGACAGACGAACAGAAAGCGATTGTTGCCGGCTTATCGGATCCTAATCAGGTTCAAGCTTCGGGAATCCGTGCGGGTGGACAGAAGTTCTTAACAATTCGTGCAGATCCGGAAAGAATATACGGGAAGAAACAAGTATGTGGCGTATACTTTGATCTCTTGTCCACCAGCAACTGACATACGGTGTTTGGTTGACAGGCGGATGGCATCATTATAGTCAAGACGGCGCAAACGGTGATAGTAGTCGAATATGCTGCACCTGTTCAGGCACCAGAGGCTACGGCGCACGTAGAGAAATATGCACAAGATCATCTGATTTCGAAAGGCTATTGAGTCTCTGGGTATAATACATATAATCGCTCGTAACCCCACCTGTCAGGGTATACACTTGTCGTATACGCGCTTTTGGATCGATAGAATGAAGTTCACAGCTATTCAAAGAATGAATTACCATCTACTCAGCATTTGTGATGCGAAATGGCATCATACACTGGGATGTAGAAGTACAGCAATTCAACTTCTAACTCAGCAGGTTGTTGTCTAGTGGATGAAGCACAGCCAGATTGTAACATCAAATTGGAGACGCTTTGAAAGCTACTAGTCAAAGCTACCGTGGCATCGTTTTCAACACCTTCACATCGAAGGATCATCGGCTTAAGATTAAACCCTTGGTGTCTTGATGACTTGTCAAATTGTCAATGAGGCGATACACACTACATGCATCTCTTTGCGACTATCGCCTTCCCTTAATCTATCCCTCCGAGCGAAGTTACCTGTCTAAGTAGGAATCCAGGATCTACAGATCCGGACCCTAGTCTGGTATTCCCACGAAGAGACCCGTCATGATGTCGGGGTACGTGCAAGTATCGCCCGGTAAGGCTCAATAAGGCGAAAGTTTGTACTCGATAGGCTTTGCGACAAGCTCAAGATGGACTCCCAACCAGATTTTCGCGTACCAACGACACATGATACGGACGTATGAGCTATTTTATTTCATCCAAGATAACTCAAATCACTTCGACTTGCTTAACCTCTGAAGTTACTGGGTCTTCAGTTTGTCTTCAGTTGACCTTGTTCAACAAGGTATGGATTATGAAGGAGATGTATCGTCTTGGTTGGTTGGACCTGAAGAGGCACCCCAAGGTTAGGAGCTGGATAGATACGCAGCTGATTGGAAAGATGAGGAAGGCTTATTCTTTTGAGGCCAGTGTTTCCACCTTTGCTAAAGTGATGGTAACTTAAATCAATCTATTTTACAGTGGTTAAAGGTGGATTGATGATTATGTCGAGCACTTGACCAGCCCAAAGAGCTTGACCTTTCAAATGTCCGAGCCTTATGCATTCTGTTCCACTATGTCTGTGTTACGGCAGTTGCGAATCTTTTTTTACTTTCGGAGATATTAATGATTTGGTTCATTTGACCTCACCCGACTGAATATGACACAATACACATATGGTTCTTTGGGTAAAAGGCATTCCGACCAACGTGTTGTGTTTCTCTACATATGAGCATCGATGTAGTGGTGTCGAGTACTTAGTGGTAGGAATTGAATATTTGATGGGATGTTCGGACCGAGGTCACGATGGACATGTATCGCGTATCCCCTATGGTCATTCCTGCAGCAGGCGTGCTCCATGTTGCGCACACTTCTCACTCCCCTCCGCGCCCGTTTCGACGTTTCTCCTCGTCTGCCACCTCAAAACACCCTCAGCGTGCCCCAGGATGAGCCCACTCCAGAAGACTTTGCACGCGACGTGCTGGTCGAGTTGATGCGGAATTCAGTTGAAGAGCTCAAACAAGCCGAGGGACATGAAGATAAAATAAAGGTATGTCCTTGACCTTGCTGTTTATTTTGAACTTGCTCTGATGATCTCAAACTGGCTGTCAGATTGTGGCAGAAATACAGAGGATCATGAATCAGAATTCGTACACCAAGGACGTGTTTCGCGAATTGGATGGCTTCCTCGTCATCTACAATGTTTTGTCTACTCTAACCGACAGCTCCGAGGACGAAGACCGGGCAGCCAAGAGACTCGAGGGGGTCCGGTCAACCTTGGGACTTTTGTCGGATGCCACATTTGAACATGATAGGAATGCTACATTCTACAAGGTGTGTATTCTCATTCTAAACGAATTGAGCAACTGTTCAGGTCAGGATGTCAGCGAGTGATTGGTTATGAGCCCCTCAAGCACTCACTCGAAAATGTTTCATCCGACCCGGAAACCACTATTACAGTGTTAGGACTATTGCTCTCCTTCATACTTCACGAGCCGGCTCTGGAGCCTCTGTTCAGAGCATTGCAAGCTGCAAATATCGATGAAGTAGATGATGTGCTCGTGGAATATGGCCCCCATCTTCAAACTATCCACCATCCCGGAGCTCTACCTCTCCTTTGGTCCCTAATTCAGCGCGTCTGGACGTTTCCCTCTCTTCGCTTCGGTTTCTCCAAAATCCTCGGGCGTCTTGCAGCTGCTCGTCACCGTAATTTCGCTGTAATGAGCAATGCAGGCCTCGTCCTCCCTATTCTAGAGCATCTCCTATCTTCCAAGGGGAATGGGGAAGTCTCCGATAGCGAACGTCATACGTGGCAAAAACTCTTGCGTCGTTTGTTAGAGCTCGGCGCGGCTCCCCCTCAAGCTCGTCTGATCCTTCAGAGAGTGATTCGCGAAGATGACACTTTGGATGCGGAAATGTTGGATCTTGTCCGGTATGGAATGAGATCTCGCTGGGTGGACCACTTTTCGATGGAATCATCGTCCGCGCTCGTTATTACAGATGAAGATAGCAAGGGTTTACCTTCGACGGGTGTTACTTTCATGGTATGGCACTTTCTTTTTTGGTGATAATGCGACCCCTCATTTCTGACATTTCTTTCAGGTTTGGATATTTCTCTCGCAATTACCTTCGTTAAGTCCATTGACTCTGCTCGAAGTCTCGGCCGACAAAAAATCAATCATCAGTCTGCTTCTCCGCTCTGACGGGAAATTCGAGCTTCGTAGCAATGCAAGCCGGGAGGCTGTTATTTTCACAAAAGCAACAATACGCAAGTCCCGCTGGACACACCTTGCGCTTGTCCACTACCCCAGCCGATCTTCTAATCCCAGTCTTCGTACGTGCCGTTGTACCGTATCATTGTCGTGTACTCAATTGTTCCAGGTCTCTTTGTTGATGCTGTCATACAAGATGCCGTCAACATAGCTTACCCGAAACCAGACACTAAATGCGTTGGCTTGTCGTACAGGATTGGGAATGGAACAACGGGGCATTCGCCGAGTTGGTGCCTGTCGTCAGCTTACTTGATTGCTGCCCCCATTCGTGAGCCGCGTGTCTTTTACCGGTTTGTTATATGCGTTAATTAAGGATTCTTAGATGATGACATTGTCCGATTTATTCACCATATCGGGCCACGATACATTGGTAACTTCCAAGACTCGGATCTAAAAAGGTTCTTGACCTATGAAGCCTCGACGTCGGTCAATATGTTCCTCGCATCATTGAAATCGAAGAATGGTCTAAAGCTCGAAGAATCTCCCATCCTCAAGATCGTACGCAATGGCATAGGATTTAATAAATCCCAGATGGTGTTTTCGATCAACGCTGCTAGTGTCCCTCTTGCTGGTTTTATAGAAGAGGCACCTTCTTCTGGATTGTTAACGCGCTTCATGGTCAAGGGCGACGTGTATCTGGCCAAGGCTGCATGTTTTGACAATGCGCTCTGGACTATTGGAGGTGCTGCGGTCGTTTTAAGACTTGTACAGTTGGCAATGGTAGATCTTTCGCGTATGCTTATGAGTTCGAGTTATTGATGGCCACGTCATAGTCCCCTCATGAGCTTTCGCGTGCTTTGAGCATCTTGGTGGACGGTTTGAGGAATAGCTGGCAGAATTCAGAGGATATGGAAAGACTACGTGAGTTTTTTCTTTCGTAAGCTTCCAGGCATGTCTGAGAGGATTAACGTTAGGTGGCTATGAGATACTCGCGGACATATTGAGGAAGAAGAGCCATCACATCAATTTGACAAGTTATGAAATATTGTTTGAGTTTTTAGGGATCAATGCGCGTACTCCTGAGTGAGTGCTATGTTCTATTCCTGCCGATCTTAATTGAACGTTACCTGAAGGCAGTCAACTATTGTCAATCTTGGAGCATATGGTGCTATCGCCCTTGATTTCGAGTTATGGTCGCGGACTCGAGACGAAATTCAAGCTGTATACTTTGAGCATTTCTCCACCTTGTTCAAAACTAGTCGTTATAGAGCATACAACATAACCCAACGCTTCTCGAAACTACGACTGACTCGCAAATTAGTATTCGCGCTTCAGACCGACTGGTTTTCGGCAAATAATACCACTCGCCTTATCAACGCTTTGCGTATTGCTTGTCGAGCGGATTTTTCAAGAGATGGAACTATCAAACCTGTAGTGTCGTATTTGGCGGCCAACCTTCATGAAGGTGAGTTTGAATTCATTTATTGGTGGTTGATTAGTCTTTTTAAATGAATTCAGTGCAAGAACTCCTCCCCGTTAGTTCTCCCCGGTCGATATACTCTCGTGTTGACTTCAATAACGCTCGCGACAAATCCGAGAAAGTCTTTGCATTACTGGTCGACATGCTTTCCGATGAACAATATTATACAAAATTCATCGCGACACTTCCACTTACCCGCATATGTCTACTCCTGTTGGGAAATAGTCCTTCCTCCACAGTCTCTACCCAAATACTCAAACTTTTGGATATCAGTATCGGTTTCTCTGCTTCATTTATACGGAAATTCGAGCTGGTCAATGGGTGGAATGTTCTGAAAACAATTGTACCTGGGTCTTGGAATGCGGAAGTCAACGGCGCTGCTTTCAAACTCCTTATTGGACGAGCGACCGGACAGCAGAAAGGGCTTATTATCAAATGTCCGCAGATTGTTCCTACGATCCTTACCGCACTTCAATCTGGTTTGAGTGCTATTGCGTCAACTGTTCACATCTCGGACGAAGCAAGGACACCGTTGATCGAATCACCACTTTCGCCTTTACGCTCCGGACTCGGGTCCCAATGTTTTACCTTCCCACTTAATGAAGCTTCGACAGTCGAGGCTCTAGTCGAAGAATTACTCAATCTCCATTCGACATTGGCACAATTCCGCACCGTATTTCAATCTCAAATCACGACACAATTGTTTGTGGATGGATATAAGGCTTTTGTAAAGAGGTTATCGGTAGCGCCGGCGATTAATGCGAGGGCTTTGAGGATTTTGGAGAAATTGACGCATTTTGGTTTGGCGCTTGCTTTGGATAATTTGGTTGCTGGATCTCAAAAACGTGAAGTATGTGCTGTACAACTGTGTCGCAAACTTCATCTGACGTGGTCATGGATCACTGAAATGTACCTCTATAGATTATGGATACGATACCTATAGCAGAGGGCATACTGAGTCCTGATGTGGAAAGGACGACTATTGATCCTAGTCTTGTAGCGGATACTAGAACGGTTCGACAGCGTCTAGCTTCGGCGAGGTTCAGCTTACAAGTAAGAGAGAGGACTATCATCAAGATTGTTACCAGGATTGCAGAATGGCGGAAGACGGTTCAGATTTCGGAGAAAAAGAGGTTGAGGAAGGCTTTCCTTGATCTGTTAGTTGTCCTTTTCCTCTTTTACTGTGTCATCCGCTTATTTTTCATTTTTTTAAGACGTGAAACTCGACGCCAGGTTTCACAAATCAAGAATTGGACACAACTGCTTGCTTCGGAACGAGGGCTCTGGCCCACTCAAGGGAAGCAACTGTATAGATTGGATGAGACGGAAGGACCACATCGCATGCGGTTCGTATATATCCCCAGCGATCGAGCTTTGGCTAAACTCTTCAAACCGAAGGATTAAACTCGAACCAGATACAGATCAGATTCCAAGTTTTAGAGCCAATGTTGGGTCTAGTGGCACAAGGGATGTTCAAGCCCCGCAAGTTGAGGAACAGCAGACCGTGACTGAGGTACCACCTTGGGCTGAGTCATATGAGATTTCTTCAATGGAGATGGATGGTGAGTCGTGCTACTGTGCTTAACAGGCGTATATGCTGATGAATGATTAGAACCTGCCTTGGCAGAGGACGTAGTTGAGGATAAATTACGGCGCATCAGGCATGAACTTGAGCCTGGAGATGTAATAGACGGAGTGACTACCATTGCGCGTATTGCTGGTGTTGATTCTTTTCGTGAGGGCTTACTTTTACTCAATCCTTTCATTAAAGCGGCTCTGACACATATCTAGCTGGCCTATTAATTATTGGGAAAACTCATCTTTACATGCTCGATGGAGTTGTTGAAAGCAATGAAGGGGAGATCATTGACGCACATGATGCGCCCGAAAGTTTATTTTCTGCTCCTGGAGGCATTGTCGGACTTGGTATACCTCAGCGAGCGTTTCGATGGTAAACGTTCGACAAATATTCGAAAAGTACATAATTTATTCATGAATAGGGCGCATCAGCAAATAGCGGCTTGCAGTGAGAAAACCTTCTTATTACGCGACGTAGCGTAAGCCCTTTTTTCTTTTCAGAAACGTGAATGAACCTGATTAATTATTTCCAGCCTTGAGGTATACTTTAAGGATAGTCGCTCCTTTTTATTGGTCTTTCAGGATCGGAAAAGACGTTCAGCGATCAATCATCAATTATCGAATATCATTTCGAGGAATACCGTCCAACATTCATCTACCCCCGGGCTTCTTCGTACCCCTGGTCCGTTCAGTGGCTGGTTGCTCACAGATCAGGGTTCGAGGTTGTTATTCAAGCCAGATGACTTGGCGACTGCAACAAGGAAATGGCAAGTTAGAGAGATTAGCAATGTAAGTACCCGTTGCATATGGTAATGTTCTAGGCTAATGAGAATATTCTACTCAGTTCACATACCTTAGTGTTTTGAATCAAATATCTGGACGTACTCCGAGTGACGCAACCCAATATCCCGTCTTTCGTATGAAGTCTTTGTCTCCAACAGATTCTATGACCTAACGTGCATTAAAAGCTTGGGTGCTCTCAGATTATGCCTCCGAAACTTTGGATCTTGCTTCACCCGCATCCTATCGCGAGTCCGTTGATACTATCTGCCCGATTTACATAACTAAAGTGACTGTAGCCTTGGCAAGCCGATGGGTGCTTTAACACCTGCTCGTCGAGAAGCTGCGAAGATGCGCTACGAAAATCTAGAAAGTGTGAACGAGAGACCCTTCCACTATGGCACTCATTTCAGCTCCTCAATGATCGTTTGCCATTTTCTGATCCGCTTGGCACCTTTTACCAACATGTTCAAAACCTTGCAAGGTGGAGATTGGGATCTTCCAGATAGACTCTTTGCGTGCGTGTTATGAAGTCATGAAGCGATGATCAGCTAATACCTGCCTGTAGTGACGTCGGCCGAACATACGAGTCTGCGGCTCACGATGCCCGCGGAGATGTTCGAGAATTGATACCCGAGTTTTTCACTTGCCCAGAGTACATCTGCAAATTAAATCTGCTGGGGTATTGGCTCATGTATGGTTATCAAGGTTCCTCGAGAATACGGCCAATCTCAATTTTGGGATTCAACAACGGACTGGAGAGAGGATTCATGACGTTAAATTGCCTCCTTGGGCCAGAGACGATCCTTTATTATTCACCATCTGGCATCGACGGGTACGTTGACTCTGAAATTCATAGACTTTTTTGACCGATCATCTTTTAGGCTCTCGAAAGCGAGTATGTGAGCGAGAATCTGCCCGCTTGGATTGACTTGATCTGGGGATACAAGCAACAAGACTCGGAATCACTGAACGCATTTCATCCTCTATCGTACGAGGGAGCCATTAGTAAGAATAGGCCTTGATTATGCGGTTGATTTTTGTTGATCCGCGCCTAGACCTTGATGAGATTACTGATAAGGTGGAGAAGGAGGCGACTATTGGAATCATTCATAATTGTGTGTGCTTATCGTATCGAGCTTAACGAGCACTAACCCCAAATCAGTTGGCCAGACCCCGCGGAAGTTGTTTAACGCCCCTCATCCAGCCAGATTTAATCACGGTCTACCGACGTTACCTCTTGGCACCTTGCACGGCATTGAAGAAGACCCCCATCTCTTGGTTCAAGCATCTCGATGCACCAGAGGTAAGTTCCTATCGCCGAACCTTAAACATATATCTAATTTTTAAGATTTGGGACCGTTAACTCCTGTAAGGGAACTTGTTCTGGATCCTGTGGGCAATAAGGTTATACCTTGTCCCCAAGGTTCTCTGACCGTCCCTCTATATCCACATGAGCAAATTGAATGGTGTTCCGAGACCAAGGAACTTCGTGCTCTTGTTGATCATAAAGTCAGTCAGTTGCGATTCATCTCGAAAACCTTCTCAATGCATTCCCCGTATCTATAGGTTGTGCAAGTGCTAGAGAATTCGTCCTGTAACTGTGCAACACTTGTGGATTCTGATTGTCTGGTGACAGGCTGGGGGGATTATACGGTCAGAGTATGGAAGCTTATTCGCCGAAGCACTGGAGGCTCTTCCCTGAACTTGGCCTCGCCTGCTTTTGCCTCTGAAAAACTTTCTATTTCGTTGTCACACATTATGCGGATTCATACCGATGAAGTGGTGTGCGTCGCGGCTTCGCGGACTTGGTCTATTATCGTATCTGGCTCCAAAGATGGAAGTGCGGTGATCTGGGACCTCAACCGTGGAGCGTATGTGCAGTCGATATGGCATCATCAACGGAATAATAAGTCGGAGGTTGCACCCATCAATCTAGTAGCAATAAATGAAAGCACGGTATGTTGCGGCTTATATTGCTTTGGTTTGGTCTCACTATTTCACATCAGGGCTATATCGCAACTTGCTCTAATCTAACTCTACAACTACATACCATCAATGCTCGACCGATCGCTTCTCTTGATCTCACCACTTTGCCATCGTATTTCTCAAGTCACGTTGCCTCCATTACTTCGCTGGCGTTTCATGAAAGGGAATATTCGTATAAGGGAATCCTTGCCACAGGTGCTTCGAATGGTTCCATCACTCTTTGGACATGGGAACATATAAATAAGACTGAAAGTGAACGGGGATGGACATTCACTGAGGTCAGGAGGATGAAGGCTCTTCCGCTCCCAGGTGGTCGTCCGCCTTGTATCACGGCATTAAAGTTCTATGAGTGAGTCCTTATGTTTTCTTGAGCTAAATTGATATTCATTTATCTATAACCCCTTGATAAGAGAGCGGTTATATCATGGTGAAGAATCGGGAAAATGCTTCGCTTGGAACTTTCCAGATTCAGACTAGTGTTTCGGAGAAAGGCACGCAATTTAATGAACTGAAGTCGGCCTTAATATGTCTTACTATGATAATTTTCTTGGGTCTCCTGTCAAAAGCTTTGAATCCGGCCATCTGCACTTGCAACTTCATACGGGGTAGTACACGCCGGAGACGAAATTGGATTCAACATGAGAAAGCCCTTTTGAGACGAAATTAATACGGCAAATTCGTGCTGAACCCTATGCATAAATGAGGATACCTTAAAGGAGAAAGGCCACCGACCCCTGTGATGATGTTGAACACAAGTTGAAGTCAATTTAACATAATACATTACTGACTTGAGTCGAACTTGAATCAACCCCTGTCGTACCATTTTGATATAGCATATGGCTATCTTCAGTTTAACATGGATTCATCAAACTCGAGTTGGACCCACTGAATACGATCAGCGGTAGTGTATAAATATTTTAACTTGTGGCCCCTGAATTTAACCCCTATGCCGACGTCTGACCCCAAATGGCACAATATCTTCCGAAAACAGTAAGAGTAGATGATTCCTCTAGGGCCATCCTAGAATGCTGAACGTTACTGCCAGATCTTGGGTATTCACCATTGTACAACATATTGTTGTCCAAGAAACTGCTGATGTTGAAGGGACTCTATAACAGTATAGAGGCAAGAGATCCATGGAAGATTTTTGCATGACCCGGATCGCATTTTTTTCCTTCAAGTTTGGTGATATAGATTATCCTCGTCATGAATTCTTTTTTGCAGGAAAATCCTATATGGAATCTCATGCGGTAGTTGGTCGGCTTGTTCTTGTGGTCGCGGTCTTTTTCGGAATTTTATGGTATTTGAACTTCACATCTTCATTAATCAGCGTCCGCTGGTGTTAGATTTCAGGTACGGCGCCGCGCAATATGCCACCGTTGGAAGAAGAAATGCTGACTAGAATTTTGATCGCAGCAAATATCCATGCACATCGACTCGGAAGCGCCGTGAATGACTCGAATGTATTGATGCCCAGTAACCACTTCGTTGAGCGCACGGCTTCCTCATGACAGTTATTCTCAATCACGCTTTAAAAGAATTTGTTTTAACCCTCTGCCACTGCAGTGCGCCCGCAATTACTTCTAAGGCTCGAACGTCAGTTTCTGCGGAGGGGATTGAAGGCTAAGTATGTTCTCATTGATATTACATCAGAGTGACTGAGTAAGCAACTGCCATAAGTAATTACAGGGTCGTGTGAAGGAGTAAGCTATCACCAAACCGCTACTGAACCCGATCGGGTGCATACTATTGCAAGGTTACATGCTACAGGTATGATTATACCTCTTATAGCTTCTAAAGGTCCATTGCACAACGATCTAGCACTCATTCATGGAATCATGAATGAGTAGAGTACCCCGTGAGTATCGTAACTATCACCTCTGTCAAGATCCTAAATTAAGAATCTGACTACGTGAGATTTCCTACAAATCAGTGCATAACCGGCGATTAACCGCTTGGTTTGTAAAATGAGAATGTCTTCGGGCCGCGTGGATGCGTCAGCACTTCTGCGGAGAATACGGCTGGTAGTCACCGGGGAAAAGAGTGGCTTCTTTCACGCCACTTTTTCGTCTTATAAAGACACGCGAAGGATTCTCGACCACCGGCAATCCAAGTTGTTCATTCCATCCAGAGTCTCTCGGGTCTGTTGAGTCATTTAGGGCGTAGGCAATAACAACATCTACGATACAATCGCCCCATCGACATGAAATTCAGTAATCCCTTTCGACCAGAGCCTGCCCCCCCAAATTTTGGTGCTGGAAAGATTATACCTGAAAGGACTGCGCCGTACGTCCGTAAATCACTCAGCGTTCTTATATCGACTCAGTATCTTCTCAGACTACTTTCGAGATTGCTTTTTGAATGGTTGTCCCCCTTAATGGGAGTTGGGTACTCCAGGCCATTAGAGAAAGAAGGTACGAACTATAAGCCATAAGATTCTTTGCCTTCCTGAACACTTCTACAGATCTTTGGGAGCTACAAAATCATGACCACACCAGTCCAATAACCGATCGAATAGAGAAGCATTTCTACGCTCGTTGCCCACCCGACCTACGACCTCGCCATTTATCCCACCTGTATGACGTCACCGACGTCGTCAATCAAGATACACTTGACAATGATAATATCGACGGAGAGAAAGGAAAAGATGAGGAGTTGAAGCTCAAAGAGACTGATTCTGATCCTTCTGCCACTGCCGCTCCTTCACCTGTCGATTCCAGCCAATCTAGTGAAAATTCGAGGAGCAAACGACGAGGAAAAACGAAGTACGATAAATCACTGTTTAAGGCCATTATGCAAACGTTCTCTACTCGAATATGGCTGGCTGGAACTTTAAAACTACTTTCTGGTGAGGCTTCACAGTCTTGAAATAATAGCAGTTTCTGACCGTCACGAACAGATACTCTGAAGACCACTACTCCACTTTTGAGCAAGGTGCTTCTAACCTGGTTGGCTGACTCATATATATGGGTTCGTGCAACAGAACAAGAACGTGCTGCGCTTGGATTGAAGCAACCGCATGGCATTGGGTATGGCGTTGGACTTGCATTCGCTCTATTTGCTATGCAAGGTACGTCATCAAAATATCGGATACGAGCTTTTACTGACTTTCTTTTCAGAGGTGTCGAGTTTGGTGAGCTTATTTTATCTGAAGTTTTGTATGTACGAAGTTCAATGGCCCCATGCATAGATGAACAATCATTACATGCAAAGTACGTATAACAGTTATGTCGATGGACTCCTTCTGACGACTTGCAATAGTCAGTTTTACGAATGGTCTCCTCATTCGAACGGGGGTACGTTAACTCGATGCTTTCCAACTGGAACGTCGTACTAATGTATGATCAATTACTTTGGTCAGGTAATTGGTGGTATCTTCCGCAAGGCTTTGCGTTTATCGGGCAGAGCCCGCTCCGAACATGGAGTTGGAAAGATTACAACAATGATCTCTGCTGATGCTACACGGTTAGACCGATTTACCGGATTTGCGCATAAGTAAGCTGTTAGTACCTTGTACCTTGATGATTTATTGACCAATGTCCGTAAGCTTGTGGGTGGCCCCGATTCAAGTTGCAATTGGCATTGGACTGTTGTTAGGAAACGTGAGCACAGGATCAATCACCTTCATCTATTGTTTCTAACCATGATTCAGATCGGATATTCCGCTCTTGTCGGTCTGGGAGTCCTTGTTCTTGCGTTCCCCCTCCAAATCGGTTTGGTGAAAATCATGTTCTCTCAAAGAAAGAAAGCCGTTGGGGTGACCGACCTGCGCATCCGACTCACAACAGAGGTACTTCAAGGGATTCGACTTATCAAGCTTTACGCTTGGGAAGCATTTTATACTCGCCAGTTAAGCGATTTGAGGAGAAAAGAAATTCGGGCAATTAGAAAACAAGCGTGAGTAACCCTCTTGAGATTTTATCCCCCATTGCAGGACTAATTAAAATTCTGAACAGCATCGCACGGTCGGTCCTGTTTGCTGTTATTACGTTCATCCCCGTTTTAGCGGCCATATTATCATTCGTGAGAAACATCACGCCGTAGTGGCATATGTACAAACCATTCTAACTTGGACGCTAGATCACTTATGCACTCAGTGGACACGATCTCGATGTCGCCACCATCTTCACTTCTCTACAGCTCTTCAATGTAATTGCATTCTTATGTTCCATTCTTCAGCACCGCCTTACAAATCGTCCTTCTAGGCCATTCGGATGCCACTCATAATGCTTCCATTTGTCTTATCGGCTCTCTCTGACGCAATAGTAGCCCTCGGCAGAATTTCGGGTTTCCTTACTGCAGAAGAACTCGCTGAACCCCACAAAGTAGAATACGGCAGAGCAGCAGCAGTTGAAATTGATGGTGATTTTACTTGGGAAACGGTTCCCAGTACAGTAATGCAAACGGCTAATGGGAAAAAGGCCCTTGCGGGAGGTCGCGCAGATGGAAAAGATGGTGCAAAGGGTGGGGGAAAGGCGAGCGGGAAAAGAAAGTCGAAGAAAGAGACGAAGAAGGATATTCTGCCAACATCTTTCCAGGATATTAGTGACGATGAGAGTAAGGATGGAGAGAAGATGAAGAAAGATGAACCGGAAACAGAAAATGAACCATTCGAACTGAAAAAATTGCGGATGATTGTTCCGAAGGGTGCCTTCGTCGCTATTGTCGGCAGAGTTGGATCGGGCAAGGTAATGTTGTCTCTTATCAAAGACTGTTCAGCAACTGACTTGATGATAGAGTTCCATCCTTGAGGCGTTAATCGGTGAGATGAGAAGGAGGAGGGGAAAGGTTTGTACACTCAGCCACTTTTCAATTTATCATCTGATACCTTTGATAGGTTGTCGTTGGAGGTTCCATAGCATATGTACCTCAGACGCCCTGGATTAGGAACGCAACCTTGCGGGAAAATGTCACGTTTGGGCAGGATGACGACGAAGACAAGTCCGTCGCCAGTTGCATTATTGGTGGTTTACAGGAAAGGCTCACGTTTTTGGACAGATTTCGCGAAATTATCAGAGCCTGCAGTCTAGAACACGATCTAGAAGTCTTGCCTCAGGGTGAGAGTACTGAAATAGGAGAGAAGGGTATCAATCTGAGTGGTACGTTTACCATATCTACTGTGTTGAAGTTACTAAGCGCGCTCTTCCATGAATTAATCTATAGGTGGACAAAAGGTATGTTTGGGATTCAAAGTACGTGCTTTAGGGTAAGTGTATTGATGTGAACAATCTAGGCTCGCGTATCGTTGGCCCGAGCGACGTACAGTGAGGCTGACATTGTTTTACTCGATGATCCTCTATCAGCAGTGGATGCGTACGTGGGCAAGGCTATTTTAGATAATTGCTTGACCAGTGGTCCGTTGGCCAAGAAAACGCGGATACTCGTCACCCATGCGTTACATGTCCTCGACAAAACCGATTACATCTATGTTATGGATGAGGGTAGAATTATTGAACAAGGTACCTACGATGTGAGGTTTTCTTTTCGCTTTTCAACTAGCACGATTATTGAAGTTTGATATCTATACAGGACTTGACAAAAAATAGCGTTGTATTCGCACGGCTTATAGAGGAATACGGTAACGACCAGGATAAAGAAGAGGATGAAATTCAGAACGAGAAGAAGCCCACCAACGATAGTGAGAAAGCGGAAGGCCCAGGAAATCAGAAGAAAGCAGCAGATTTGATGCAAGTTGAGGAGAGAAACATTGGTGCAGTAACATGGTCGGTATACAAAAGTTACCTTACCTTTGCGGGCGGTATTATCTGGGGACCTACTGTAATTCTTCTGATGGTCCTAATGCAAGGGAGTCAAGGTGAGCACGAATTGAAGAATTTGGGTGAACGTGACTTGATCAATCCGATTTGTTTTTCAGTTGCTAATAACCTTATCCTTGGATTCTGGACGTCAAAGAGCGTACCTGGGTTTACGCAAGGAGATTATATGGGTCTTTATGCAGGCTTTGGTGCAGCCTCAGCCGTGTTCATGTTTCTACTCAGTTACGCCTTCGCGTATGTCTCATCGTTATGTTGTTTTCTGTTCGTTGACACCTTTTCTTAGCATATTAAGCCTGGCTGCGAGTTTAACTATGTTCAGAGCCGCTCTGAAGTCTGTACTTCGTTCACCCACATCCTTTTTTGATACTACGCCCATGGGTAAGCTACAGGTTTGCATTCTCATCCGATTAATCTTATGTATAAATAGGTCGTATTCTTTCTCGATTGTCTAAGGATCAAGATACCCTTGATAATGAGCTGTCCTTCACTCTGTTACAGTTTTTAAACACCTTCAGCTCTATTCTCGGGACGATTGCCTTGGTGTTCTACACGTTCCCTTACCTGGGGATAATCTTCGTTCCTATGTCTGCCATGTACTATCTCGTTGCTGCTTACTATCGCAAGTCGTCTGTCGAAACAAAGCGTCTCGACTCCCTTATGCGTTCAAGTCTATACGCCTCTTACTCAGGTACGTGGTCACTTTTGCCCGATATCGGATGTATCTTAGTTTTATTGGGCAGAATCTCTGACGGGCCTATCAACCATCCGTGCATTCAAAGGACAGGTAAACCCCATTCATCAGTGGTAACGTGCTATTGCAATTTGCTAATTCTAATGGGTAGGTACGATCAATTGAAGAAGCAGAATATGGCCTAGATATGGAGAACAGAGCTTATTACCTGACAATTTCTATTCAACGCTGGCTTTCAATCCGATTAGACTTGTTTGGGAACATCTTGATTCTCGGTATTGGGTTATTTGCCGCTGGATTCAGGCGCACGGTCGACCCTTCGAAGATTGGAGTTGTCCTATCTTATACCATGAGCAGTAAGTATCGTGACCATTCATTAAATGCGCGGCGTAACTCACTTTGATCGTTAATAGTCACTATAACTTTTTGTAAGTCCCATAAATTACTTTTATCTATTGCCTTAGCATTGACAATATCCCGACAGCTGAAATGGTTTCTCAATTCGCACAGAATGAACAGAACATGAATGCGGTGGAACGAGTGTTACACTATACTGAACTACCAGAAGAGGGAGATGCTCTGACACCGAATGACCCTCCATCGACATGGCCCCAGAATGGTGGTATCTCGTTCGAAGATGTCGAATTAGCATACAGACCCGGGTTGCCACTAGTACTGAAAGGAGTCAGTTTCGACGTCAGACCTGGTGAAAAAGTGCGCATATTTTTCTGAGCGACCCTAGCTTTAACTTACCATATGGGTAAAGATTGGCATCGTCGGACGCACCGGTGCTGGTATGTGTATATGCTTCTTACCGCTGGTTTAACATTCTAACTCGAAGTATAGGAAAAAGTTCCCTACTCCAAGCGTTGTTTAGGTATTGAATCACCTTATGATTCGCGATAGCTTGCTCACCGCATCCATTAGGATGGTGGAAATTCATTCCGGTAAGATTGAAATCGACGGAGTCGACATTCAAAAGATTGGCCTGGACACTCTCCGAACTCGACTTGCTCTTGTACCGCAGGATAGTACGTTATTCCTCGGGACTTTGAGAGAAAATTTGTATGTTTGTCATAGAATCATTTTAACTTCCTGCTGACACTGAGGAAAATAGGGATCCTCAAGGAACGAGGACGGATGCGGAGTTAATTTCTGCCTTACAAAGGGCTTGGCTCTTACCTCGAGACGGAAGCGCACCTAATCCGACCGCGGAAGCCAAGTTCAACCTTGACGCGACAATTGGGGATGAAGGTGAGTACGAATAGAGTCTGGGGAAGCTTCAAATTGTAATGATTTTGTGCGACAGGATCCAACTACAGTGCAGGAGAAAAACAGCTTCTCGCTCTCTGCAGAGCACTCGTTAAAAACAGTCGAATCATTATTCTGGACGAAGCGACAAGTAGCGTTGACGTGGAAACTGACGCCAAGCTGCAGAGAACGATTCAAACGGAATTCGTGTCTTCGACATTGCTTTGCATAGCTCACAGGTTAAACACAATTGGTAGGTTCAATATGCCGGTTTTCCGGAGTTCAACCAGCTGATGAATTTTAATCCTAGCCTACTATGACCGCGTCATCGTTATGGATAATGGGGAGATTGCAGAATTTGATACTGTCTTAAATCTTTTTGACAGGGAAGGCTCGATTTTCCGTTCCCTCTGTGACGAGGCGAATCTGACCAGAGCGGATATTCAAAGAATAAGGGAGGATCATGGAAGCTTAATTTCGGGGCCAAAGGTCTGAATGCAGGGTATTATATGACATTATGACTGGTGTTACGCGCGTTACGACTCCTTCAACTAGCAGGGTACTTGTTAGTTACTAGAGTATACAGCATGAAAGTAGATGATTTCAAAGCTAGACTTACGCATCATAGTTAGGATACCATAATCAGCTTCGTGGATGGATTTCTGTGTTAGTCAGTGATATGTATTTCAGGGATTTGTGGAATGCTCGTTAATTACTAAGTCGAATGGGGTCCTTTAGTCAAACGGTCTCAGGGTGCTCGAGTACCTATCCGGAACATGCCTGAGAAATAATGAATGTGTAGGAGGGACCATAGAACACGATCCTTAGTCTCTACGAAACATTTCCCTGGGCAATAGCTGGATAGACTCGGTAGAGTTGCCACTCTCTCATCTCCGATATCACCAGTGTCTTTCCATCTTCTAATCCGTCCAATGCCGCACGACACTCCTTAAAGTCGTTTTCAGATGTTAGTTCTGAGGAACACTTTAGTGTCATTGCGGCTGACAATACAAGAAATCTCACCATGAAGGACAAAGTATCCAGGTATTTTCTGAGAATCAGGCGAAACAGCGACACCCGTTTTTAAACCGTCAATACATTTGAAAAGTCGCGAGCGAAGAACTCCTTTCCCCTGACTGGTAGCTCTTAAGAGTTTCTGCCATGAGGTTGAGATGATATCCTCCCCACCATCACCCTCATCGACCATGATCTCCACTGAGTATGACAGGATCCATCGTGTTGGATTTTCCAGAGCCAACCCAGTGTTCCCAGTTTCAGCTATGAGGTTTAGATCTTCAACCTCAAAGATGACCTCGCAAGTTCGCCTATCGAGGATATCAAGTCTCTTTACAAGAGAAGCTTCTCGAGGGCTGCGATTCTGGCGGAGGCGAGTGTAGGAGGGATCACTAAAAGTTGTGGTAGAGTCTATATCATAAAGAGCAATCCATCCAGGTTTCTTTCCATCGACGGCGGAATATCGAGCGCCAGTCAAGAAGGAAGGTAAATGGTTGAGACGCAGAGGTACATGTTCGTTGTTGTACCAATCTAATCTGATGATTAGGGGTCTTCAACCTTATTTGTCACGGTTCCTCACCCTGAAACTCATCCAATGTGACTTGACCTGGTTCTGATAGAACTGCAAGAAATCCTTTGGCCATTCTAAGAGAAGAGAATGAAAGTATCTGGAAGGACGTACCCGTGCTCCTGATGCACTAGGAACCGGCATCGGCACGGATACGACCCGGACCTTGCCTAACCCGGACTTCCCTCTCACTGAAGACTCGACGGGTCGTCAACGCGTCATTTGCATAAACAGTCATCTAGTAAGTGGTCATACCATACCAGGTAACGTCTGTGGTTCCCGTCAAATTATGACGGACTGGACGTTCTAGCGTCAGAACGTTCAATCCGCCTTCAATCCATCGGACATCCCCCAACACCTATGAATCAACATGGCTTTTTTTTGCCAACTCGATCTACCACATTTTCTTCACATAGACAGTGTCCCCGACCTTCATTTCCCCTTCTCCCTTCGGAACCCCATTACATCCAAAGCAAGGCTTCATCTTATCTGCAGGGTCAATTCCCTTTCTGAACTTCATCATCACCTTGTATGGTACTGCTGCATCCTTTATGCCCGTATCAGGGTCAACGTTAGGGAGCTGTTGGACCTAAGTTCGCCATACATCGGAATGCTCCATGTGGAATTTGCTCACCAAACATCGCGCAGTCTTGGACACTAGCGTAATGCTGGGTGCGCCCTTTGAGCCAATACTGATCTCCTCCCAGTCATCTTCCCCGAATGCTCCCGCGCCTCTGAACACTATATTGGGACGGAAACTAACCCGCATCAACCAACCATCCCAGATCAGAAAACCATTCACTGATAAAATCTCACCGTTCGACCTTCACAGTAGCATCCTTCCATTTTTCACCAACACCTTGCTTTCCGACAAGTGGTCTAGCCTCTTCTTCCACAACCGCTAGATTTTCTTCAGACAACATCATCATTGGATACATGTCTTGGTAATGTGCAAACGATTTGAGGTCAGGGAACTCGTATGTAGCTCTAGACGCCCGTTGCGCAGGCCCCTTGTAGACAAGGTGAACTGGCTTTCCAATGTACCGCGACATTATATCTGATGGACTGATCGAGCCTTCAATGGACGTTGGACAAATGTAACCATCCATAGCCGGGTCTGGAGACCACATGATGATGTCTGTTAACCTGTGAAGGAGGGTGAGACCGCATGCCTGCAAGATTACATTGTCCTCACATTGTCCATGTTTTCAATGTCGTGGCACTAGGGCGTAGAGGCACCGTGAAAGTCTCGTACCCAGCGTCTTCGGGGAATGTTACGACGAGCGACCCTTCCCCAGGAGAGGATGATGAGTCGGTTTGAATGAGGGGCCTAATTAAGACCAGCTGGTTGTATAATCATTGATATGGATATCTCCTAATAGTCTCCGTGGGCTTACCTTCGGGGCTTCACGAGCAGTTATGACCCTATGAGTCTCGGCGTCAATGACACACCAACATCTGTCATTCTATCATAATTGATTGAGCTGTCAGAATTCGAGATATATCGCGTGGCATACCTCAAGGCCCTCCTCCGTATATTTTACACGCTCGACGGCTGTACCGCGGCAACTCTAGTGATAGTTCGTTTTCATCGAGCGAGGAAAGAAGTGACAATGATGAACTGTTCTGGTCTAGCGATGGACGTGACACACCTTGATGGGATGCACGAAGATCTTGGCGACTTTAACGATGCCATCCTGAGGTGGTAACCTCCCAGTCCTCGGTATCGAATTGCGGCCTCTGAATGCTTTGATCACAGTACGGCTGAAAGCTAAGAAAACAACCGCAGCGGCAAGAAGTCCTGCATACGAGAAATCTGAAGAAATTTGGGATGTCATGGAGCCCAACGAATAAGAGTATCGAGGGGAAAGGAAGAAGTGCACTCCTTTATGTAAAAAGGAGTATATAAACGGTTAAAAGAATTTTCCACTGAGCCTTGGATTAAAAGCGTGCCTCATAATAACCATTTGATAATTAGATGCCGAAAGTCCACGTTAGTAAGATGCAGACATGCACTTGTATCCCTTCTATTTAGATGCATGGAGAAAATCAGTCCGGTATTGACCTTGTATCTGCCTGGTAGCTGTTCAAGTTATGCACAGACTGCAGTGGATTTCCAGGTATTCACATATCTACAAACTGGGTTTTTACTAACGCAATTCCATATCAGTGTCCTGAGACTCTCACCCCGCTCATGATCACGGAGTGTGATGTGGATCCCACTTCTCGCTCCAACGTGAACCATGGTTCCTCAAACGCAGTGCATCTGTCTACTACCAAATTCAGTCCCTGGTCACCTCAGGCTATTGCTTTGAGCACCCGTTTTCAACACACGAAATTACGAGTTTGCGAAGTTTAAATGACCCAAGCGTTGTCTTTTGAATGGCACGTGCCATAAAGCAAGGCGAGTTCATTAACGGCCAACCAATGGCAGCATAAATAGCTTTACCAGCATTTCTAGGGTCGCCCCTTACCCTATCCCGATTAAAGTCCTCAAGTCGCCTACTGACTGCTCTCTTCGATACACTGATTCCATTTCACCAACTTCATTTTCGATTTTACCAACATCACTGCGATCTTTAATTGGAGGAGCAGGCTCCTCCTACTGACCACGTATTCAGCCAATTTTAAAATATACTTAACTTTTGACTTCCAGATCGCTAGTTGCAGAGAGCTCTACATACGCGGATTTACCTTTTTTGTGGCCCGTGGGTATGTCGATGCGCGCAGTCCGGCATTCCACAGTTTCTAATTGGACACCATAATTGGAAATATCATCCCAGGATAGAGCGAGTGCTACACAGATTCGACTCCAGAACCCTTCTAGCGTTTTGCGGGGTCAGGCATTCAGCGGATGATTCGCGTAACCTTACCAGGTACGGACCCGGGGGCTTATCAGGATCAAATTTCCGATTCTTTATAAGCAGTCGTCCAAATGCTCACCCCGAAAGTCCAAATCCTATCTAAAAATTTGTCTGAAGTAATTTGTCAGATTGCGGCACACTAAACTCACACCAATGACTCTGTTAATAGACGGAGATATAAGGGCGATAGACTCGGCCTATTACGATTACGCTCCCTACCTCCACCTTCGATGCAGCATTTTCTATATGATCAACGTATCCTCACCTCTTGTTATTATAATACACCACCAGGAACCTCTGTATTTCTTCTGCACGAGTAACTCTGCCTTCGGGCTTTTCACAACTCAAAGAAGGGTTGAAACGCCTCAAGGCTCGGCCTCACGACCGCCACTTTGCCTGATTTCGCGGATTCATTCTTTAACAGATCCGCGAGCCTGCCAGCCTAGAAGATGGTTGTCAACGTTTATCAGTTCGGTGATTAGCACGACTCGGATCGATTCCAATAATTTGGTATCTATATAAAAACTCTTGAATTTACCATCACAATATTGAGTATTTGACTGTTGTTGATTGACCCCCAGTACGAGATTGATTTGTATCAGGAAAATCCATCAAAAGTTTGAATTCTGAACATTGTGCAGCTGACATATGATAGAACTTTACCAGGTACGGGCTTGAAGCCGCGGTCTTAGAAACATCAGACATCACCGGCCCGTCACCACGAGCCACTCAGTTGACACATGCCATCGGTTTCGCGACTCTGACAGCCCATGCCAACGTAGAGAGAGGGGAGGGTAGAGTACAGTCCCGGCGGGAGACTTGCCGTTCATCAGATACTATAGCTGAGTTATCATTCTGATTTCTGCGATCGTCATGGTCTACGAAGATTCATTAAGACATTACGAAAAACTGAGCTAACCACCCATGATAGACTGTAGTTTGACGTTTGATTATTCGCTTCTACAGCTGATGTGAATTCGAATTTATCAAGGGGACGAGAAGCAAATCGTGGTCAAACCGTGGTGTCGCGCTGGGCGGTAAGAATAGAAACATGGATAGAAAAGGTATGTTGCCGAAAAAGCCAATTTTAATCAGGAAATCACGGCATTGAATATAATTTGAAAGAAGTGTCGTCCCATTGGCTCGGACATGCGGAGTTCAAATATAAATAAGGGTTTAGTTAGAAATAACTTGGAATTCGTGTTTTCCAAACCTTATGGAAAGTCATTCAATTCAAGAGGTCATGTTCGCAACAAAAATAACTTCATCATCACATTCCCATAGAACTCATCAACCATTAAATTACTCCACATGTACCTACCACGGAGTGTTACAAAGCCGACGACATTGAATAGTTAATACAGATATCCAAGGGTAGCCGGCTTTTTTCCTTTACATCATGTCCACCCCGGCGGTTCTCAATCCTGATACTTACCTCAACCATTGGACTCCAGAAAATGCCTTCCAGATTGAAGTCGCTCGGAACCTCTACTTGGCAGTTTTGGGTGTAAGATCTCGTTTTTTCTCGAGTGAAGCGGTGAACAGAGCTTGATAGCCTTATGCGGACAGGCTATGATATGGGATATCCTCGCTTATATTCCTGTGGATATTAGGATACTGCGAACGCAACGAAGTATCCGTGCGGTGAACGTATGTTTTGTGATGTCAAGGTTCGCCCGTCTTTTTCGTCGCTGTTAATACTGAAAGGTATAAAGGTTTCCGAACGGATTCGGATAGATTTTTTGCCCTTTGTTATGTCTTCCTTTCTGCTTTCGCGAAGCGTGAGTGGCTGGCTTTCAGACGTCAACTCGACTCACTAGATATTTGTCTCTTTAGTTATGCCTCTCGATGACTGTAAACCTATGTTTATAAGTATAGGATGTTGCTGTATGCTATCTATATGGTCGTCCTCCTTCTTATTCCTCCGTCGAGTGAAAGCGGTCTACCCGGATAACAATTGGATCAAGCGTTTCTTCTCTGTGCTATGGTTCATCAATGGCGGGACGGAGATCACTGTGGTTCTCGGCGTTGGAGCCAGTCATGCTCCGGGAACTTTACATTGCATCGATATCCAACCCGCTCACTATGTTATCGCCGGGGGTTTAGCTCCAGTCGTCTTCGATACCCTTGTGTTCCTCGCCATCTCGTACAAGATAGGAACGGCTTATAGTACAATGGATGTGAGGGTATCTTGGGGGACGTTGATTTCGGGAAGGGCACTCCCGCGCCTTTCACGGGCGATCTTGCAAGGAGGTCAGCAGTACTATTTGTAAGCTTCCTTCTCCCTCTTCTGTGAAGATCTCAATATGACGCCGAAGAGCTAACAGTTTCTTTATTATAGAATCACTGTTGGAGTTTACGTCATTCTTGTAATTCTTCTTGGGATTCCTCGTATTCCGCCCGTATATCAAAACATGTTCGCCTTCCCATCGGTATCCTTAACCGCATCCATGGCCTGCCGCGTTTATAGGAACGTCAAAATACTCGATCTCGACGAATCCACACTCCTTCCTTTATCCGATCTCGATTTTGCCAGACAGGAAGCCGCCGCTGCTGGAAAGAGTACTGTGGATAGTACACTGGGGTACGCGAGTTCGAGTTCCTCGACACGGCATCGAAAGACCGATGTTTCTACTAGTGGTGGTGGTGTGGGTGGGCTTGTTTTGGGAAGGAAATCCCAAGGTGCCTCGGACCCCGTATCGGAAGAATGGGAAATTCGAAACCGAGCATAATCGTGATCGTTGGAAACAAAAGAAGTTTGATTGTTGAACATAATGTGCAACATGTTCATTTTGTTAGGTCAGTTTCCCATCGATATCATATAGATGGTGATATTAAGGTACTGTTCTCTTAGAAGCCTTGTTCAAGTAATAGCATAGGATTTTTTTATGAGAGTGTATATGGGAGGATATTTATTATATTGATACGGGCTTAAAGTAGTGTACGGACATGCATGTTCGATGTAGTGATGAACTAATATCATAATGAAAGGAACATTGGAAACGTGGCCGTTGTTGATGATCATCTCGGAGATTAACCCGTTTCATTCGAAGTTGTACCCCTTTATCATCCACTACCAAAGGCTGGCGTCTGAGGAACTCAATGGATGGTTCACTCTCATGTCAAATCTCCTACTAAATCGGTTAGGTTTATCTATGGCAGCGCCGAGTAACCCGAATTGGGCGACGGCGATTAAAAGCACCACATGATCATGATGCATGTTGAAGAACGAGAATCTCTTGGTGCTCTCTTGGCTGCTTGATTTATATAAGTCTGGTGCGTTGATTCAGGATGACACTTGTTTTGTTCCAGACCACTTCAATTCCATCAAACGTACCATGCAAACTCGGGTTTAGATCCATCAACCAATGATAGCAACAATTAAGTTCTCTTCGAACTTAGTGATATACATCCTACACTTCTTCACTCGGCGTGAGTTATGGCGACACGAACGGGGATCAAGATTTGGGTGGTTGCAGTAGGAGTGGGTAATACATACTTACCTCTTGCGCGGAATCAAAGGTGAGAAGAATGACGATTGGGACAAGAATGGAATATCACTTTAATGAATACATAGATGATATCAGGGATGATATCTAAATCAAAGTTCATCTGACAGCTTGTTGGTTCATGTTGACAGAACTGTCAACGAAATAAGACGCCCACTTGTCAACATAGTATCACCCTCTCCCCACCACCTCCGGTCTTAATGCCTCCATTCCCAAATCCCGACACCTATCTGAACCACCTTACGCCGGAGGCTGGAGCTCGATTTGAGGGAGTGAGGAATCTATGTCTTGCGGTACTCGGTGTGCGTTTTTTTTGTTTGTGATTTTTTGAAGGAGCTTACTGATACTTATAATGGTGTAGGCGACGATATGGGATGACCTTCTTTATCTTCCTGAGGATATTAGGATCCTCCGGAAAGAACCTTTTCGAGCCGACATTTTTTGCTTTTTCTTTTCAAGGTCGGGGAAAACCTGAATGGTCATTATATATATATGATTCACTGATACGCGAGTCGTAACTTACCAGACTATTTGCCCTCACTTTCGTTCTCCTTGCCGTCATCCAACAAAGTACGACAAAACACAAACAAAAAATATCTTCTCTAACTCATTCTTTTTCTTTCAGCGGGCCCCTTGGGAAACTGCCATGGCATGGAAATTAGCATTGGCATAATCTGCTATTTCGCTATGCTCTGCACTACCTACCTCTTCCTCCAACGTATCCGAACATTATACACCGGATCGAAAAAAATCACGACCCTTTTCTCGATCTTATGGCTTATAACTCTTGGAGCCACGACTCCTTCCGCGTTTGGCGTCAAAATGGCGTATATACCTGGAACTAGGTATTGTGTAGCATCGAATGCTGAACGATATGTCGCGACGGCGGCATTTGTTAGATTTGCGTTTGATACGCTTGTGTATCTTGCGGTTGCGTATCATCGCGTTTGTGTAGAGGGCAAGACTCCGAAGAATGTGTTGGATGGACGGGAGAAGCAAGGTTCCGGGTTGGTGCCTTCCGGTCTCTACGGAGCCTTCTTGCGAGGTGGACAACAATATTATATGTAAGCGTTCGTTCTAGGCGATGATGAATATGAACAAGCCTTTATTCATTTTGAATAGCATGGCTATCTGTTTAGATTTTCCTATTGGAATTCTGATAGCACTTCCCTCAACGCCTGTGGAATTCAAACTCATGCTCACCTATCCCGCCGTCGCTCTATCTGCATCTATGGCATCTCGCGTTTTTCGGATTTCGAAAGAAGGTTCAGTTCGTGGTCGATCTCAACCTACAATACCTATTTCCGATGTCAATTTCGCACATAACCCGAGGCATGTTAAATCGACATTGGGTATTCATAATCATGATCAAGAGACGTGTGAATTGAGAACGACGGCTCAGATGGGTTCGACGTTGCCTTCGCATAGTCATACGCATGAGGCGCAGGGGAATGGGGTTGAGAGGAGGATGATTACGATTGTGTTTCCGCAGAAGGATGGGGTTGTGGAAACGAGGAATGATCCGGATGGGTCGGCGAAGGATACAAGTTCGTCGACGTTTAATACGGATAAGGGAGAGATTGCTACGGAAACTTGAGCGGTAGATAATGATTAATCTTTTGGTGTCCATTCGTTTTTCATGTATTTAATATATATATTTTTTAGTTTCTCAATTTGAGATATAAAGTGCACACGAGTTTCGAGCGGCCCTGATCGTTGCAACGACTCCAATGTGATCAATATCACGATGACCCTTTTCCAATATTGGCTTGATGCGTACAAGTAATCCCATGGATGTGAGTGGGTGGAGTTGTGCGTAGTGCACATGCTGCTAGTGGCAGTTTCCGCTTATCACTCTTAGTGGATTGGGAAGGGATGGAAGCTTCTTTGTTGGTTCTCTGATGACAAGAAGAATCTGTGTTCAGAGCGTATATACGCATATCGCGCGATTATTGTTAACACTACGAAGGCTATATATATGTATGGGTGCGAGTCATCCGAAACAGATCCGTTTCTATGAGAACTCGGGAATACAAGGAGGGAGAGAGAGGAGACCAAGGTATCTCCTTCTGCATTGCGGATGACGTCAAATAAGAGGGATTTTCATCAGCCAGCACTGGATATCGGACGAGTACGCAGAGCGTCATGGCGAGCCCGAAAATCGGAGATGGGAAAGAGGAGAGGTGGGGGGAGGGCAATTGAGCGGGTGGGAAAGTCGTGAGAGCTGCCCGGAGCTGCAGTCCGACACGATAACCCAGTCGTGGGACCTTTATATACCTCCTGTTCCTTTCTTTCTGCCACCACATCCATGGCTTCCTCACAGAATCTTCCCGGTGTATCGCCCCCGACGCCTGTCCCAGCCTCTGTCGCTTCACCACCCAAGAAGCAGCCATACCCGTTCTATCTCGGAGGTGCGTCTTTCATTGTTCCTGGTAGTTCCACGTCTCATACCTCTCTTCAGGTGTTGCTGCCACGATAGCGGCATCCATTACTCAGTAAGCTCAAAAAGCCATAGTCGTACAACCGCGCCTCATCGTGTGTCCTAGCCCGCTCGATCTCACGAAAGTGCGATTGCAGGCGTCAGGTGATAAACGGATGATTGAGAGTTTAAAGAAGACAGTTCGAACTGCAGGCGAGTAGCCCTTGTACTCTCAATGCTTGTCACATCCTCAGCCTTACTTCAACACCAGGCGTTCGCGGTCTTTTCGATGGTATCACCGGCACTTGGCTCCGTCAGATGTCCTATTCAATGTGTCGTTTTTGGGCATACGACGAAAGCAAAAAGCTCATTGGAGCTGGTAAAGATGCCCCTGCTTGGAAACTCGCCGCCGCTGGTAGCATGGGTACGCCTCTTCTTAGTGGAGCTGCTATCATCTATCTCATTCTGGCCGTTTTATAGCCGGAGGTATTGCAGGGTTCATCGGCAATCCCGGAGGTGTGCTTTCTGTCCGTTTTGTCCAGGTCCGACGCTCATGCTGAATGATCAGAGATCGTGATGGTGCGCTTACAAGGAGACTTTGCCAAGCCTCCTGAGAAGCGCTTCAACTACAAGCACTGTTTTGATGCGCTGTTCAGAGTGAGTAATATTCACCCCTATCTTTAAGGAGTAATGCCTGTTTATCCCGAATCCGCTGATGCAACTGATGCGGGGTAAACAATTCAACATGTCATCGCGGCTATACTTACCCAGCATGGTGTTTTGACCCCTAAGTACGTTGTCGCTGATTCGTTCCTCGGTGTAGATTGTACGCGAAGAAGGCGCGTCTGGTCTTGGTCGTGGCGTTGGACCAAACGTGTTCCGTGCTGTTCTCATGAATGCATCGCAACTCGCTTCCTACGATTTCTTCAAGGCTGAATTGCTCAAGACCAAGTATTTCGATGACAACATCATGTGTCACTTTACTGCGTCGTTTGCTGCTGTGAGTTTATATGTCTAAACACCTCGTTCGTGGGCTGACATAACGTATAGGGTACTGTCGCTACGACTATCTGCTCTCCCGCTGACGTGCTCAAGGTATGTTGAACACACCTCGCGTCGTTTGTCTCGATTGATTAACTTTTTTATCAGAGTCGTATCATGAACGCCTCCGGTCCCGGCTCCAACTCGACTGTGGCTGTCATCCGCCAGTCCATGCAGAACGAAGGAGCCATGTTCATGTTTAAAGGATGGCTTCCTGCATGGACAAGGTTACAACCCACGACTATCCTTATCTTCTTGACGCTTGAGCAATTGAGGAATGGTGTGGATTGGAGTCGTAAACAAGGTTATACCTTGTTTTAAAACCTGCAGGCGGAAGGAATGAGGTGGGAGAGAAACTTTTGGATCGAAGGTAGGAGGTATCATGAGCATGAGGGTGTGCGACGATTGATAGGGATGAGGATGGTGTTTTCGAAAAAATTGCAGTTGCATTATAATCGGAACTTCTCGTGACTATATATACTCGCAACCGCGTCTTTCTTCTTTTCTTATTTTTTCTGTTGAACACGACTGCTCAGTGCTGTTAGATGTTTCCCTCCCTTCCCAGCATCTCCATTTCTCTCTAGATCATCGATCATCTCCCACCTACCCAACGTATCCCATTTGTCCTTCGCGCATTGTTTCTATTTATTCTTCATATTTCTTTGTTTCATACATTTGATCTTTTTTTGTGGCATTATCTTTTTTTTTTTCTTTGCTGTTATATATCACACAATTACTTTCGTGTTTAAAAACTCTGTTGGTTTTCCACGAATTTTTTTTCTTGGTGGGAATGTTCTTCCCCAAATATTGTTGTTGTAGCGAATGTTGGATACGTGTCAGTTCTTGATGTAGTGAAAAAAATGTGTGTTATTTTTGTACAACTTTTTGTAGGAGATGTATGTAAATACAATAAATACAAAGAAAAAAAAAGGTTTGGTTGGTGAATCCTGTGCAAATCGCTTCCCTGTTGTTTGAAATGACGCTGTGCGTTCATTTGTGAAGGAGGTGTTTCGGCGTTTCGGAGTTGCGGTTTTTGGGGATGGGGGTCGGATTTGTTCGGGATTGTGAAATTCTTTTGATGTTCGCCCGATTGATATTTTTTCTTCAGACAATTCGGCCCCCTCTGCTTTGATGTGCTTTTACATTGAATTATTATTATCATTGGAAAAAAACAGCGAAGCTTTAGCGGTGAACTTTTGGCGGGCCGGTGAAGATGGGTTCTTCGGAGAAATAAAGACACGGCCCGGAGGATGGGAATCCGTTGGTTGAACTCTTGTCATTATGAAAAGGATAGGTAGTCCGTTTCACCCGATATTATTGAAATGTGAAAAACGAAACTTGGAGTATGAGTGAGTTCAAACTTGAAGTTCAATTTTTTTGTCAAATGATGAAACTTTCGCTGTTTATTTTTTAAAAAAAGTCTAGATACCTTTTTCTTTTCAATGGTGAACAACAGCGCGGCCCGCCTGTTGGATGGGAATGGATTCTTGAGATGAAATCTTGTACCAAGTGATATGGCTTCTTTCTTGTTGGTTCGCGACTCGTGAATCATATGGTTCATACGACGTATGGTACTACAAAAAAGCCTTATAGAAAGGGTGTTTTCAATTGGATTCAGATCCACGACTCGCACAAAACAAACTTCGACGATGGTCTTCTCATCATCAAGTTTTACACTGCTCACACTTTTCATAGTCATATCCACTGTTTGTGCTCGTCCACAGTCTTATGCCATATGGGCAGCCGACTCGGGTATACAGCGACAGCAAGGAAATGGTCTTGGTGGGGATGGGAATCCTGATGTATCTTATGAGCATGGAGAGTTTCAGTGGGGGTTGAGACAACTTTATGAAAGAACGGGGGAGGAGAAGTATTTTGAGTATATAAAAAACGGGGTGGATAATATTGTTTTTGGGAATGGGACTGTGCATGGGAATTATAGGTGTGTTTTTTTAGCTTGTCGGAGGAAGATTTAGTTGCTTTTTTTTTTTACTTGGTGTTTAGGTTGAGCGATTTTAGTCTTGACCCGGTAAGGTGAGCTTGATTTATATGCGAATGTTTTTTTTTTCGAATACCGAACTCATTTGACTTATAGAACCGGTCCTTCGTTCCTTTATCTGTAAGCCATTTTCATAGCCCTTCCTATCCTTTGTATAGGGCTCAAAGTCCTTTCTCTTTCTTTTCTTTTCTTTTCTTTTGTAGTCTCGAAAAAACGGGTGAAAGGAAATATCAAATCGCCGCGGATGTATTCAAATCCCAACTGGATTCTCATCCCCGTACGGCTCAAGGACAGTTTTGGCATAAACTCAGATATCCGAATCAAGGTGCGCATTTGGGAAGAAAGGAAAAGAAAAGGATTAACTGGCTTTTTTTTTTGATTATAGGTTGGCTTGATGGGATATATATGGGTGATATTTTCTATGCGGATTATACGAAACGATTCCAACCAGATAATACTACAGCTTGGGGTACGAACTTCTTTCTTTTCTTTTTACTTTTCTATTAAAGTGCGAAATAGATGATATCGCGAAACAATTCACTTTGATGTATCAAAACGCCCTTCAAAATGCTACTGCACCCAATAACCTCCATCTCTTATATCATGGATACGATTTTTCTCATCAAAAAGTATGGGCATCCCCAGATAGAGGTCATTCACCTGAAGTTTGGGATCGCGCTTTGGGATGGTTTTCAATGGCTCTCGTCGACATTCTTGAAACATTCCCACAAGATCATCCAGGATATCAATCTATCTTGTCGATTTTACAAGACATTGTACCTCACATCCGAGATGCCGCGGATCCTTCTACTGGAGTTTGGTGGTTAGTGATGACTCAACCTGGGAGAGAGAAAAATTATTTTGAGAGTAGTGGGGGTGCGATGTTTGTTTATTCGATGTTGAAGAGTTTGAGGTTGGGTTTCGTGGAGGATACGGAGGATGGGAGTATTGCTAGGGCGGCGAAGAAGGCGTATGGCTATATGACAGAGAATTGGGTTGTGGAGAAGCAGGATGGAACTATGGACTGGTTGAATACCGTCATCGTGCGTGGTTTACAGATATTCTTTTGGTTGAGTTGTTTGAAACTAACGGTGGAATGTTTAGGTGGGGAGCTTGGACCAAACTGGAGATTTTGATGTGAGTGTTTAAATTCCGATTTGCGTATGAAAGAGTATTGACAAACCTTTCGCGGGGGCGTATAGTACTATGTTAGTCAAGGATTGAGAGTGAATGATTTGAAAGGTTTAGCGGCATTCTTGCTTGCCAGTTTAGAAATTGAACGTCTGTAAACTCAGTAGCTCTGAATATTGAACATATCCGCTCGCTGTTTTTCATTTCAAATGGGAGATAATTAATTGTCTTCAAAGATTTTCCGCTTTTGTATGGGCGATTTTCGTGGCCGAGTACTGGCTCGTATATACCACTTTTTAAGTCATCAGGCATCAGGCATAACTCCTCACCTTCGAGACGTTGTTGATCTGGTGACTGGAATTTGGGGTCGAAGGCCATGAAGTTGGAGGTGTGAAGGACAGTTCTGATGGAATTGATAATGATGTCAGAGTGGCGTTCCTGCTGAGTCGCCAGGTATACATCGGACCATTGTATGAAGTTCGTACCTCAGAGATCCCGTTTCCCGGATATTCGACTCAAGATCGTATTGCTGGCAAAGTCAGTTCTCGAAAGTGGAACACCGCGCGACGAAATATGTTCTCGGACGGTCCCGTGTGTGTGTATGTCTATTTGGATCACTCAAAGCTTGGCCATCAATATAACCCTTTGGCTTTTCTATTCTTACTACGACCTGACTGACCTACGCCGTCGCGTATTTCGAGTCGCGTGTCGTACTACTCTCAATCCTTACCTTATATAAATCCCACTCTCCCACCCCAGGATCATTCACAGAGAGGTAGTAAGGGTAAGGAACGCTCCCGGGGTGACCTACTCGCATTCCCTGCTCCGATCTCACCGCCTGGGATTGAGGGCTCTTGGAGCTTTCGATTTTCCGTTCACCAATTCTTCACGCAGTTGCCTTTGGTATATCTCTTTTACTCTGAACGTTATCTGGTTACCACGAGATATATGTGCAGTATGGCTTGGAAACGCATCCTCCTGTCTGCGATCGATAAAGCTTCAGTTAAACTCAATCCGCAGTTTGCGCAGTGATATTACGGACGACTTACTTAGAAACACCATCTGTTCAGCATCGTGTATAACACGATGAGGGGCCTCGTACTTTCCATGCGGATATATAAGGGCCACCCGGGTAGCTTCAAGACGATACACTTTCAGAATGCCTACTCGCAAGCCATATACTGGTACTGAGCGCAAACTTGTCCTTGCATTCGATGTTGGGACTACCTTCAGTGGCATTTCCTACTCGTGAGTTCGAGCAACTTATCAGAGGTTATGCCACTCAGATACATCCAACTATAGAATACTTGATCCAAGGTTGGTTCCGAACGTGCACCCTGTTACAAGGTTTCAATTATATACTTGTTCCATATACTTACTATATTAACCTGAAATTAGGTTCCCCGGTCGCTCCCAAGCAGGCGGCGATGCGAAGGTACCGACCGTTATTTATTACGATCAAGTTGGAGGCGTTGGCGCCATTGGCGCAGAAACCGAGAGGGAGGACATGGACACCCTCGCCGAGGAGTTGCATTGGGTCAAGGCAGAATGGTGAGAACCTCCTTTTGAGCTGAGAATTCACAGTAAATGTCATCTTTTCCAGGTTCAAGTTGCATCTTAGACCAAAAACTCGTGCCACGACTGGGATCTCGGAAGAACTACCTCCCCTGCCTCCCAGAAAGACCGCCATCGACCTCTTTGCTGACTTTTTCAAATATATGAAGCAGTGCGCAAAAAAGTATATCGAGGAGACTCACCCTCTTGTTGGCTCCAACCTGTGGGGACTTGGGAATGAAGTGTACATCTTATCGCATCCGAATGGATGGGAAGGCGCCCAACAGACTTTGATGCGAGATGCTGCGGTTAGGGCTGGACTAGTCCCTGCTACTCGCGAAGGGAGGGAGCGAATTACATTTGTTACGGAAGGCGAAGCAAGTTTGAACTTCTGCGTCGACAAGGGATTAATGAATGAATCTATTCACGTATGTAGCAATTCATCGCTCACATGAAGTCCATCTAATATGTGCACTTGAAGAGCGGCAATGGTGTCACCATAGTTGATGCTGGCGGCGGAACCCTTGATATCAGCACATACGCCAGGAAATCCACGGTAGAGCATGAATACGAGGAGATCGTCGCTTCCCAATGTACGCGACATACCGGGTCATCTGGATATGAATGCTGACAATCCTGCTAGGTCACTTCAAAGGATCTATCTTCGTCACCCGTGCTGCTGCAACTTATCTAAACGGTCGAATATTGGTTTGTTATAGATAATCCCAGCATCTGACGTACCTTGTAGAATACCTATGGGATTCTAATTTTCACGAAGACGTCAAATACATGGTCGACAAATTCGACAAGGCAACAAAATTGGGATTTCGCACTCCGAAAGATCCTCAATACATCAAATTTGGAAACGTTCGTGATAAAGACCCGAAACGAAACATCAGAGCTGGTCAACTCAGACTAGACGGGTATGCCTTTTTCATGCTGCTATAGACGAAATACCATGTATAATGCCATCCTTCCGTTCCTCAGCCATGTAATCGCCAAGTTTTTCGAGCCATCCATCCAATGCATCGTCGATGCAGTCATTGAACAAAGACGCCTTGCCTCCAAACCGGTCACCGTAGGTGATCAACCATATTCCCGACCCAAACTGAGAGAATTTTCCCTAGACCGTCTTCCTCGTGGGTGGCTTTGCTGCAAGCGACTACCTTTTCTCGGAGTTAGAATAGAGGTTAATGCGGCAAGGATTCAAAGTTTGTCGACCGGATCCTCATTTGTGAGCCATCAACAAACCATCCTTGCCTTTCGATCGCTAACAAAGATGAAGGAATAAGGCCGTCCCTGACGGTTCTATAGCAGGATATCTGCGTCCAACTGTGCGAGGACGTGTGTCCAAGTACACCTACGGTGCTAAATGTGGTCTATCGTACAACCATCTATGTCCAGAACACACCAAACGCAAAAAAGAGTGCCTCACAGATTTTGACGGGGACACCGTACTGCCCGGAGGTTTCTCTAGCATTCTTGAGAAGGCAAGCATAATCTGAATCTGAATCCATCATTGTCAAACCTGATTGTAACCTCAACTTTGTAGAACACGCATGTCTCCGAAAGCAAGGAATTTAGAGCCTCGTTTATCAGGGGAGTACTCCGTAAGGAAATGATCGCCAAAGCCGCGGTTACAGAAGTAACTTGTTATCGAGGAGCTGTCACACAACCAGAGTTCGTGGATCAGGACCCCAGTAAGAACAGCCCATTCAATTCTGTGCTGAGCTAACGAAATCACAGAAAATTTTCATGACGTCTTTGCGGTGCGAGCTGATCTGACGAATCTTATTGCGGGCCTACATCCGTGCGTTGGAAAAACAGGGATCGTTCACTTTAAGATGGAATATGAGATAATCATATTGTTTGGCTTGACCGAATTCAAGGCCCAACTGGCCTGGAAAGAGAATGTGAGTCTCTCTGATTCCTATACATTCTTCACTTACAGAAGTATCTCCCAAGGGCGTTGAAAAGCGGTAAGACATTTTATCCACACAAGCTCAAGACCTTCGAGGCTGATAAAATCTCACTAGTGGCCCTGCTGAAATTTTGTTTGATACTGAAATCGAATACGAGGAGTGATGCTTGGTTCCTCTTGTGAAAGCGATGTCATACGGTGATGCTCGAGGGGTTCGTAGTATAACGAATTGATTGTTATTTGAAATACAACTAGAAGGCCAGGCCTGTAGCGTAAGTTCAGTGAGCAACCACTGCAGCGGATCTGGCATCATCAGCCCTGTTGGAGACGAAGTCTCTAGTGCCCACCAGGTTGCGCTAAATTACGCGCAGCATGCGTGGGCGGAAAACAATGATCACTTTCAAATGTCTTTTTTTTCAAGATGATGGATTATTAATAACTCTCCACCTGGTCGAGTCACGATTGCATGCATTCAACTTTCGTCGATTGTCCTCGCTGTGGCCACAACTTTGTGCATACAAGCGGGCTGTATGAGCCTCAGGCTGAGCGCGCCACCAAGCTCGTTGCATTGGCCCCTCCGGAACGAATTTCTGATCTTCAAGATCAAGTCCGTAGTCTTGATGAGCTGATTTCTCGACTCAATCAAGACAAGGCCAATGTGCTACACAGAATAAACGGAATGCGCGACAAGACGAGGCATATACCACCCGAAGTCCTATCTCACATCTTCCTGTATGTCCGTCCACCCATCGATTTTCACAGTCACCTCCCTCCCAGGACCGATGAATGGCAAACAGAGTGTCAATACTTCCGAAGGGACACGTATCATAGGGAAGAAGATCACCATATTAAACTGGCTGGTGTTTCCCACCGCTGGCGGCAGATAGTTCTCTCCACTCCTCAACTTTGGACTACCATTTCTGTTGGGGTTTGGGCTCCTTCGATTAAATCCCATCTTACTCTCCTCGATCTATACAGTCGACACGCGGGGAATTTCCCAATTTCAATAGAACTGGACTTCAGATTCCATGCAATTCGGTGGAAATTGGAAGAAGATCAACGCGCAAGGGAACAAAGTATCGCCTTGTTAAAGCCGATCTTCGAGGCAGTCTTCACCAGAATTGCGCCCAAGATACATCACCTCACCCTTATCGCCCCTCCTTCAGAAATTCTTTCTGATATTGACCAGAACTTCTCCCTGTGTAATTCCCTGACTATATACACGGTAATGCCGCCAGATAGGTACCAGCCAGAACCCGAGCTTCCACACTCGCTCGCTCACGCCGCGGAACTTCCCCATCTTCAACGCGTGTTTATGTTTCGTTTCAACTTCGATTTCACCCTTCACTGGGTATCGATCACGGTTCTACACCTTTTTTCAATGCCCATTTCTGCTGCCTTCGACGCTTTGACAAAATGCCCGAACCTTGTCGAATTCAAGAATACGCTGGCCTACTCACGTGTTTCGCTACCGGAACGAATCGGAGCCGAACCAATCGAACATGAGAGCCTGGAGTCGATGTCATGTGATGATACACTGGATTTGTATCGTCACTTTCGGTTCACAAGCCTGCGCACCCTACAATGGGGTCATATAGAAAATAATTTACGTGGACCTCGTCTAGACATCTTTTCCAACCTGCCATCAACCCTAGTATCTCTCACCCTTGGTCGGATATCGCTAAAGCCGGGATTTTATCCACATTCTCTACTTCAATGTGTCCCTCAGCTTCGCGAATTGCGCTTTTTGCGGTCTGAGGACCATGTCATTGAATGTGCTATTTGTAGTATCGGTCGGCCTCCGATCTCAGGAAACTCTACCACTCACAGATCAGTGATCCTGCCCAACCTTCGCAAGTTGTCTATATGTGCCTATATGACGGTTGATTCGGGAATGGCTGTTGACATGCTGGAAGCAATATATTCTATGAGGACGGGAGAGGAAGATTTTCATCTGGACGTTTTCAAAATTGAATGGGATGCAGAGGCTGCAGAGAGGTTACAGACGCTTGTGTCTTCGGGGTTTAACATCAAAATTACGACAGACGCGAAAATTCCAGACAGCGATCCTTGGAAAAATACGTGGCAGTAACAATGTATGTACTCGCTCTGCTCTTGTTAGAAGTTTAAACTAACCAGTGACTAAGCATGGCCGCAGGTATTGTTAACGAGATGAGTCATTGACCCCGTAGATGTTTGGTATCGACATTGTGTCCTACTTGACTGTCTACTCGTTCTTCGTCGAGAAGCTCAAGAACGTGTGCCGTATCGCCGTCAATCCTCTTGGGCGAGTTCAGGACTCATATTATCTCTTCATATGCTTAATGTCTGCTTCCCTAGATAGTAAAGGTCGCCGCTGTTGTGTATCTCTCAATGCTTTGATCATCAGCATGAGCTCTACGATTATGCAGCACATTCAGTGGATTTCGTTAAGTTGCCCTCTTGATATCGATATTATTCCTCGTCGGCATTTCTAGGACTGTGCATGAGATTGATGCGTTAGACTATCCATTTCCCTTTGTTCTGACATGATCTTTTCTCGTTGGGAAAATGCAGTAAGCGGCTGGGTAGGAGCTTGGTATTGCTTGCATCAACTATGTTTACTCATAACGTTCTAAAATTGTCGCATGACGGTTGCCGCGTATGTGGTCGGCAGTCAACTACCACGTTTCTTGATGGTGGCGAACGTACTCCTTCAATACCCACGTGCCGGCGCGACGCTGTTTAAGACCTGGACACTGCTTGGACACTATCTTGGACTACATATCCCCATGGTCTATTCCTCTGCTATTCTTTATGTCAGCACCTATACACTTTCAAGCTCGCAAACTAGAACGTGTGGACGAATTGATGCCCAGCGCTCAGAACTCCTTTTCGTCGCTCCATCGATTCCACGTCCATCGTTTCAACGACTTGGGAGCCACTGATGAGCCTACCACGATCCTTGAAGCCGAGGATACTCTTCTGACAGCTGTCACTTATCGCCCCCTATTACGCCCGGATTGAGAGTCCTCGGAAGCGATTATTACTTTTTTGATAAGAATCCACCGCTCATAGATGATTCTTACCCAGCACACGCGCAGCCTAGATATTGGAGAGCCTGGAGTATGACAGTGGAAAGATGATGAGAAGGCATAGCGGCCGTCCAGTCTACGAGGCCATAGCCAGATTTTCATCCATGTCTGGTATGAAGAGGCGCGGAATGGTGGCAGTATTTTAATGAACGCTCTGTGTCGCCACTACAAGATTTTTTTAATAAGTTTGTGACGGGACCCTGGTTTTCTTAGAAGTTAGAAGGTTTTAAAGAGCAACACCGAATACTCGATAACTATCAAGTCGATGACTGCCCTCGATATCACCGGCAGCCAAACATAGCAGTTTGCTTGCTTATTTCGTCTGCAAACAGATACAACTACGGACATTTTACCAAGATCTCCCTCTGTCTAGTGAGTATTTGTCCTTCGCGAAGAATCCTTTTGTGCAATGCTACCATGTTATTACAGCGTGAATTCAAATTAATAACCGGCAAGTCGCAGTATACCATCTCGTGGATTCTGTATCAATATGAAAGTCAGCGGTGATGATGCTGCATTGAGGCAGATCAATTCGACGATGATATCATATTTCCTTCCGAGCTTCCTCCCTTTTCCTTCGCTCGCAAGCATCCAGATTTCAATCTTAGTCCCGGTATCTCAGATGATCTTTTACCCTGACCTCTCGTGATCGCAATGCCATCTACAACTTTTGTCATTCATTTGAAAGTCGATTTGGAAAGAAACGCAGATGCTAAATCTACCTCCCAGTGAGAAGATCTCAATGAACCGATGTTTACACTGCAGATAACCCACCATCTCATGCAGTCGACTCCTATAGACTGTCTTACAGTGACTGCGAGATTTGTGACTATAAATTTGGTGTGCACGAGCGGAGTGTTCGAGCCTCAGGCCATGCATCATTGAACAAGCCTGTCGCCGCGGCATTGGCTCAGTTTGGAAGCCTGGCTTTCTGATCTTCGACATCAAGTGTCCTGATGGTCATGGGCTAATTTCTCCAATACAAGGATCTTATCTCACACAAGATCATCAAGACAGGGCCAACATGCTACGCAAAGTAAATGAGATTCGCAACAAAAGGAGCATCCACCATGCAAAATCTGTCTGGCATATCTAGTTTTCCGCCACCCGTCAACTTTCGCAATCACCTCCATCCTCGGCGGAGCGATAGATGGAAAACAGAATTTCACTATTTTCGTGAGATTGTAAGTCACTTTCGGTTTACAAGACTCCACACTCTACATGTGGGTCGTATCGAATATGCCAAATATGTGTACAGATCCTTTCCATTCTCACCCTTAATCAGAATCCACCAACCTTGGGACATCATTTATAGAATTTACCTATTTATTTTTTTCCAGCTTCTCGAGTTACGCTTCTGCATTCGAGGAAGGTGTCATTGAATTTGCCATTCAAAATTTCATCGGGCCTTTGACCCAAGAGCGTCTGCTATCAATGGGCACTCAATCCTTCTCAGTCGGCACTCGTTGTGTCTTAAAATTCGATTTTGAACGTTGGAATCACTGCACACATGGATTTCCCAGGCAGTCAGAAAACAATCAGATATGCATGGAAGGGTCTATTAAGGGATCGTTTTACTTTTCTGGCATGTTTATCGGCATTTTTGGGCATTGTCAAAAAACTGCATCAGCCAAACTTGGGCCACACTCAGTCAAATGCACCTCAAATGACCCACCCAAATAAGTGATTTCTTTCCAAACGATGTGGATTTCCCCGACCTAAATACCGCCTGCATCTACTTTTGGCACCAGGCATACACAGAGTACCATAGCTTGTCAAGCAATTGTCAGGCTTGTCGCTGTTGACTACTTAACTGTGCATCGGGCGACCCGCGTAGGTTCTGATCCTTGATTATTTTTAGTCGGAAGTAATGCTCCCGTTCTCTGATCTCGAACGATTTATAACAGGTAACGTGTGTATGAGGTCTACGGTAAGCCAGGGGTGGACCCCGAGTTTTTACGCACAAGGTCTATGCGTGTGTGGCGCATCTCTCACACAAACTCTGAATCATCATCGTCATATATTCATAGCTGATGCAAGTTCACCTAATCGCCGCGACGTTTGAATGAAGGGGAAAAAAGCCTACGTCCAATTTTTTTCTTGGGGAAAATGACGGAACTGAAAATAGGAACAAATGCCAGGATAGGTTTTCAAGAGTGGCTGAGTTATCTCCCCACACCGCCCAACGAAACGGGACCGATTGAAAAGATACAGTAGATGGAATGTAAACAATATTATGAATCACATAATCAAAGTGCCGAATCAATTTCAGGATGTACAGGAGATCAACTTGCTTCGAGTCGATGATGCTCCGTCTATGTTAATGAAATACTCGAACCTGCTGATTCGAAGATTATTCACTGACGATATGTATGGATATAATAGATGCTATGTCAGCTTAACAGTGGCACACAAGACGTCATATACGACGGAGAGTCATATTTCCTTTATCTAATTTGTTGAATCTTGCCCAAAATCAAGTTTTGACGTTTCTAGGTAGCGGTAACTCCGCCGCCATCGGTCATCAACTTAATTTTGCCACTATCCAAAGTGGCGGTGATTAAGCTGATTGCATCATGACTTTACCGGTGATTAGGCGACGACTAGGCGACGTACACAATAGTTTTGGCGGTACTGGAGGTCACCAGACTCACCGGCAAGTTTCGTGATACAAAACCTATGTGCCAGGGGCCCAGGGCTGTCAAATGCTCGGATATGGCACACTCGCTGTGCTTCATTGAGCGGAGAGAGCCCACAGTTCCCTCAGTTTTCAAGCCTATTGAGAAGAGAAAAAAGTGCATTTACGCTTCTATCAGCATGTTCTTAAGATCTTATTGATCATGATTACACGCGGAGTGATCATGAGCATCAGACCCGGACCCTCCCCTGAAGGGGAAACAGACCCATTTAGAAATTCTCAAGGAATGACATCGCCGAGCACGTTGTTCGGATACCTCTCTTGATTCCCCAAGGGAACATCAAGCGAGAACGAATACAGCATCAAGCCCGACGAAGAGGTCTAGGGTCCTCGCCACATTATCTGAATCAATAAGGAGGAACATCCGACCCTGTCAACCTTAATTGGTTAGTATCATTTTCATTCATTATTCTATTCCTTGCCTGATTTTTTTTTTTGCTTTGACATGCGAATGTGTTTGAGTGGTTCATTTTTAGGTAGAGGCGGGTATCTGCTAATTGTATAAAAGGCGCACAAGAAACTGGTACCAGACACAAGCAGCAACCTCACCAATGGCTCGCCTTTCATCCTTCATTGTCCTCGCTATTGCTCTGGTTTCTTCGACCACGGCTTTCCCTGCCTATCAATCCCTGGGAGGGCTGTCGCAAAGGCAGATAGATTCAATCATGCCTGGCCTTAAAGCAGTCAAGCCAAAGGACCCGCCACCTCCTTTGAAGGACAACGGAACTAAACTCGTCAATGATGCCAAACATCCTTGGAAGCCCCTCCGAGACGGTGATAAGCGAGGGCCTTGTCCCGGATTGAATACTCTTGCTTCGCATGGTGTAAGCTCCAGCACTATATGAGTTAGGAATCTGACCTTGACTAAACCCATAGTGGTTGCCGCGTGATGGTGTTGCAACACCACAACAAATCATCGCTGCCTCTCAAGAAGGTGAGGATCGGTCGTTCTTCTGTACTTCAATTGCAAAATCTTACCTCGTTATAGGATTCAATTTCGAGAGTCAGATCGCAAGGAGATTTACATATTCCAGTCATCTCATTGACGGAAACCTTGTCACCGATCTGCTCAGTATTGGCGCGAAGACTGATAAGACTGGTCCTGATCCACCTGCCCCAGCAAACCCCGGTGGCCTCAACTTACATGGAGTAATTGAAGGCGACGCCAGCATGACCCGAGGTACGTGTGAACGAGACATTTCGCAGTAAAGCTAACGTGTCTCTGATGAACAGGTGATGCATACTGGGGTGACAATTGGCACTTCAACGAGACCCAGTTCTCAGAGGTAAATAGTCAACCCCAAGCTACAAAAGAATACCAACGACTTACCTGGGCAATAGCTCCTTGAATTCATGGATAAATACGGAGATGGACTCTACAACTACAAGGTCGCCGGTGAATTCAGATACCAGCGTATCCAAGAGTCCATTGCGACGAACCCGGAATTTAACTTCACCGGCGGTCGCTTTTTCGCTGCATACATCGAAACGGTCGTCGGAGCCAACTTGTTCTCTGATGGACGCCGGAACGACAGTCAAGTTCCCGCCGACGCTGCACGCGGCTTTTTCCAAGACTCGCGCATGCCTGATGACTTCCACAGAGCCGCCAGGCCGTTCAGCACAGAAGGTGTTGAAGTTGTCATTGGTGCCCACCCCTTCTCTCCGGGTCGTAACGTCAACGGAATCAACACATACACCATCGACCCCAATTCTCCCACTTTCGAGTCCGACGCGGATGGCTGTGCGCAGTATGAGATGTTTGTGAATGAGGCCGTCGTTCCTTTGTATCCCAACCCGACTGGGGTGCTAAGGAGGAATTTGAAAATCAACTTACAACACTACTTTGATACTTTTGGTGGTAAATGCAAGCAGCTATTCCCTTACGGAAGAGATCATTAGATCATAGTCTTTGTCGAGCAGGTGTAATAGAGCGGAGGTATATACTGTTTATAGAATTATGCGTGATAGACGTACTATTGCCAATTTGTAGGTTCTTTACGTGCAGTCTTATAGACGCAATTGTTTTCGTCGATTCCCATATGTTTTGCAAAAGATTTCAAGTTGTCTGTTCGGTGGAAGGCCGGTTATTCCATCAAGGGGAAATACAGTCTGGATTAAGTGGTATGCCTTTGCCTTTCGGTTTTGCCTGAACATTACGAATCAGCTCTGAAAGCATGTTCTTTTGTCTTTTCGCCTACGGCTTGGACCTAGTCATCTAGCATTGAAAAAGCAACCTATATATTCGTTATCTTCGACAGCCTGAACAGGGCGTCGATCTTCGGCCATGTATCAGTGCGTTCGTGGCTAGATGAGGAAAGACGAATTCGAGGTAAGCGTTAGAAGAAACGGTAGATACTTACATAAGCATCATCGGCTTAGTTTTAGTTACCGGAGAGGTGCCGGCGAGCCATCAATTTGAATATCCAGTTAATCCGTTCGTTCCTCTTGACGTCCACGTTCAACAGGCTTCGCTTTAATTCGTTGATAAACTTTTATACATTTGACTGCTTCGACTGCTGTCCCTCTCGAACCCTGCTACCATTGGTACAGTTCCACTTAATTTGTTCAGTCGAGCAATTTCTAAAGTCGCGTGGAGCGTCGGCTTTAGGTGAGTCGCCTGACTATCTTCCGTTAGTATTTGAACTTATATGCAACTCTTTCGTGACTTTCAACATCGTTGTTTCAGTTCACGTTCCCTAAATTTGCGAAGTTCTGGCCAAGTTACACCTTCATCTATTATGTCACGAGAAGCAACGTGGATGACACATGCCACTAGTTGACACTGATGAATTCCTGCGGCCTTTGTTGTAGCCCTCATCCTCCGAATGCCTCCGATTTATCAAAGTACGAAGCGAAAAGTCGTGTTCGCGTTTGACATCGGTACTACGTACAGTGGTATAACCTACGCGTATGCTCTTCCGAATATATTCAAATATTGCTGGCACTTACTTTGGCATCAGTATCCTTGATCCTGGCCGTGAGCCTGAAGTCAAGCCCGTGACGAAGTATGCTTTTATGTCCTACCACGCTTTGAACAACACTAACGAGAAGATCTGACTTAGATTCCCCGGAGGAGCGGCGGTTGGTGGTAACACCAAAGTTCCAACCGTGATATATTATGACCCGGCCGGTTCACCATGTGTCATTGGCGAAGAGACCCAGAGAGAAGGGATTGACGTGTTAGCAGAAGAATCAAAGTGGATTAAAGCTGAATGGTAAATACCTTGGTTTCACTCGAAAATATACATAGTATTTACTTTCAATAATCAGGTTCAAGCTTCATCTAAGGCCAAAGACTCAGACAACAGCAACAGTTTCGGATGACATTCCACCATTACCACCGGGAAAGACTGCGGTTGATCTATTTGCAGATTTTCTCAAATATATGGATCAGTCTGCAAAGACGTACGTAGGAGAGCATCATCCTACCCTGTTATCCTCGGGACAAGTCGAATACATTTTGTCCCATCCGAATGCATGGGAGGGGGCGCAACAAATGCTCATGAGAAGAGCCGCTGTACAAGCAGGTTTGATCACGGATACTCCGGACGACCATAAGAGAGTGTCATTCATCACGGAGGGGGAGGCTAGCTTGGCATGTTGTGTTGATAAAGGCCTATCCATCAAGGTGAGGTTCGAACCACTGTTTCTTGTTGTTGACACAAGCTCACTGGACATTGTCGCTACAGGAAGGAGAGGGGGTTACTATCGTGGATGCAGGAGGAGGAACGCTCGACATCAGTACTTATGCGCGTAGAGGAAATTCGGATGAAGGTTACGAAGAAATAGCGCCCGCCCAATGTACGTCAGTCATCATCAATAGCAGCGCCAATGATTAATTCACTTCAGCATATTTCAAAGGATCCATATTTGTGACGAGAGCGGCTAATAGATATCTCACAGGTAAGATTCTTGTTTCGAAACTCGTATGGTCCAAATAACGATTCGCAGAACGTTTCGAGGAGACTCAATTCAGCGACGATATTCCCTTTATGACCGAAAAATTTGACAAAGCAACGAAATTGAAATTTCGAGATCCTACAGACCCTACTTATATGAAGTTTGGAACTATACGCGACCATGACCCGAATCTCGGCATACGCAAGGGCCAACTTAGGTTGGAAGGGTGATTGGTCTTTTTCTCTAGAGGCAGATCAGCTCTGACAGTGTCTAAGTTATACTATTGGGGACTTCTTTGAGCCGTCAATTCAATGCATTGTTGATGCTGTTGTGGATCAACAGCAGATTGCGTCGCGGGAGACACGTGTAAGCATTTTAAATTCTTGTAAACATGTGTTCGCAATGTTAATTCTACTTCAGACTGTGTTTCTTGTCGGAGGCTTTGGGGCGAGTGACTATCTCTATGCTCAGCTACGAGAAAGATTACTCCTTCATCAAATCAGCGTTCTTCGCCCAGATACATATCTGTGAGTCAAAAAGTAAAAATTGTAACCTCAGTATGGTCATACGGCAGGAAAGGAGCAAAGCCGTCCCGGATGGCGCTATCGCCGGATACCTGCGTCCAGTCATATACTCAAGGGTAGCGAAATACACTTACGGGATACGAAGCAATATCATCTACGACGCAACCAAAAAGGGGCATAAGGACCGGTTATCTCAACGTTTCACTCTCTTCTGCGGCGAAATGAGGCTTCCGGGTGGCTTTTGGACGATACTCAAAAAGGCCTGAACCCCTTTTTTATACTGGCACGTTCCATCCGAGTATTGACGATTAAGAATTTTTTTTGTTATACAGAATACTAAGGTATTGGATACACAAGAATTTCGGTCTAACTTTTTCCTGGAAGCGTCCAATAAAGCCGACTTCGCCAAGGTGAGGAAGACAAAGATTACGTGTTATCGGGGGAGCCTACTGTCCCCTGAGTTCCTTAATGAAGACTCAGGCAAGTTTGAATGTTTTATACTGTCCCTGTGCATGACTTATTTTCGGACAATGCATAGACAACTTTCATGATATATTTGAAATCAAAGCTGATCTATCCAAAGCAATTAATCAGTTAGAACCGTCTCATAAAAAGAAGAAAAAGAAGCAGACGGTCTACTACAAACTCAACTATGATATCATCGTATCATTTGGAACGACTGAATTTAAAGCGCAATTCGCATGGAAAGAAAACGTGAGCCTTTGAGTTTCTACCCTCTAGTAACCTTCCAGTATGATTTACACTTCCACTAGGGCGTCGAAAAAAGGTGGGTCGCGGTGCCTTTTTTTTTTTGCTTTGCAAGGACGAATGCTAGACCATGTTTTGCAGGGGACCCGCCGAAATCCTTTACTATGCTGATCTGGAATATCCCGTCTGAGCCTTTCGTCCTCCGTCCTCCATTTTTGTTTTCTTTGTTTTTTCCAAATATTTTTTGGCTTATCGTTTCCCGTGTATACTATATATTATCTCCTGTTGTATCACCATTTCATTGATATGGAGGGGACTGCGCTTCCGATGAACGGAGAATAATTGACGCGTTGGCGTTTTCTCGTGGTCCTTTTTCCTCTGAACTACCCCGAATTCATATAGATTCAGGAATTTCCAGCGAGAATCACGGTGTTTTCTCATCTCTGAGGTCGTATGATATCCAGTGGGATTGTCAGGTTTTATGAGCGTGAATTAAAGTACCGGGATGATGCCAAGTTTTATCCTCAAAAACCTTGGCGTGATCCTTCCAGCCACCGGTGGAAATTTGAAAGGCCACCACAGTACCATTCCACACCAAGTATAATTCTGTATAGTTCCCATACATTCCTAGCCCCGGATCTCTTGAGTATGCGGTAAGAAATAAGATTAGTAGAAGCGCTGTATTTTGGAGTATGATCATAATGATCCTGATATACAACGTGAAATTGAAGGACTTGAGTCGACGACTTGTTTGCCAAGTAGTTCGAATCCGGTACATATAAGTATGTATGCGTGTGAACCCTTTTCCGAAAGGTCCATGTGGAACGTTATTGGCATTTTTGACTGAACAATACAATTAATGTCAAACATTTCAGCTTCTTTTTTCCACTGTGTGTATCCTTTGTTACGACATTTTTCTTGTCTTGCCTCGAAGAAAAATCGAGCAAAAATACTGTTGTAGACCTTGCCACAGCCTCCAAAAAAGAGGCTGAAACATTTCTATAAGCGGCTTCATTTTGAGTTGATTGGACCCCTATTGACACAGCGGCGGTCCGAGCTTTCATCATAATATGTAAGTAAGTATTGTTAGAACACAGGCGCGCACCGCCCCAAGTCAATGACCGCGGGCAGATCGGATTATAGCCGCAGTATGTGAGAGCAAAAATGTCACCGTCACCGCTGCGGGACCTACGTACTACATGTATAGTCTTTCATCCGGGGTCAGGGAGATGTATACCCCAAGTCACCAGCTCCAATTCCTGGGAAATGGAGCCACTCATATAGTGTTTTCCCGGTAATCTTACCCTGGATTTTTACTCCTCCTGGCTCCTTGGATACATATATATTGTACCGAGTGGAGACGTGGAGACACCGTTGAGGAGGTTTATTTGTTGCATTCCGGGCTGGAAACGTTTACATTTCGTTCTTACCCTTCCCGTCTTTCCGTCTCCCCCCTCCCCCTTTTTTCCTCCCTCGTTTCTCAATTTTCGATCTGGACGTGTAGGACGGTTTTGAACGCTGTGCAGGCGATACTATATAATATTCTGGTATCTGGGAAAGGAAGAATCGAATAATTCCCGCTATCGACTTATACGACCACTACTACTACTATCCATGTCTCCGAACCGTCGTTTTCGTTCTCTTCAACAACCTCAAGAAGGGTACTCCAAATTACATGAACCACAACTATCATCCTATATCAAGAATAACCATTACTCGACTCGGACAGCAGAGGAGAACGAGGATGGATGGCGTTTATCAGAATGCACAGAGCTATTGAGAACAAGTTGGGTTGGTAGAGCTGTTGAGACGATGCAAATTAAGTGGTGGCAGAAGAGAACGGGGTTTACGGTTGATGAAGGGATGATTTCAGAGAATGATTATCGGAGAGATGAACGATTAGTTGCGGCATCAGAGGTGAGTCTCGCGTTATCCGGAGCTTGTTCAGTTACTCATCTTGAATTATAGGGCCGCCCGTATCACTATGACGCTGCATGACCTATAATTTCGACGGTTATATCTTTCTTGTTATTTATGGTTCTGCGTTTTCGATACCCTTGTATTCATGTATATTAGAGAGGGCAATGTGGGGTTGTGGCGCTGTACCTGTGCTCGCAGGAGGGGATGGATTTATGATACATCAGGTTAAAGATGTGTACTATTTGTTACTTTTATTTATGAACATAGCGCGTTGAGAATTGGTTAAAGAGGACTCGGAGAAATCGGCGACATGTGATTGGTCCGGAGGGAGGGCACCGGATGCCCGATCTGGCAAACTTCCGATATCACGCGATGGGTGGCTGTTGTCGAGCTCATTACCACGTACGACGTGCAACACATACAACATGCTCTCCGCAAGCTCACGCTCGGCCTTCACCCGTGCCAACCACCTGACTCGCTCCTTTGCCACCACCGCTCGTGCTGCCCAGGCAGTTCAAAAGCCAGTTCTCGAGAAAGAGTTCAAGATTTACCGTTGGGTCTGTGCTTTTCTCTTGCTTGATGCTTCTTACTCACGCGAGAATTCAAAACGCCGTGTTTTTAGAATCCTGATGAACCTTCCAAGAAACCCACTCTGCAGTCTTACAAAATTGACTTGAACCAATGTGGACCTATGGTGAGTCTGCTGGATCTTCGCCTCCAACCTGTTTCACCCTGAGTTGTTGGTCCTAGATTCTGGATGCACTTATCAAGATCAAGAATGAAATGGATCCTACACTGACTTTCCGACGTTCATGTCGAGAGGGCATTTGTGGGTCATGCGCTATGAATATTGACGGCCAGAACACTCTGGCCTGTTTATGCCGCATTGACAGGGAAGGTAGCAAGGACACCAAGGTCTACCCTCTTCCCCACAGTGAGTATATGCGCTTCCATTGTGCAGGACCGACAGCTTGACGACTCCTCTAGTGTATGTTGTGAAGGACCTCGTACCAGACCTGACGCTGTTCTACAAACAATACAAGTCTATCCAGCCTTGGCTACAGAACGACAACCCCCCTGCACACGAGCACCTCCAGTCCATCGAAGACCGCAAGAAGTTGGATGGTCTGTATGAGTGTATTCTCTGCGCTTGTTGCTCGACCTCTTGCCCTTCATACTGGTGGAACCAGGATGAATATCTCGGCCCTGCGACTCTCATGCAAGCGTACAGGTGGATTGCAGATTCCCGAGTGAGTAGTGTCGTCGAGTAGTTCGGGTTGCATGTTCCTGATTCTGGAATTCTAGGACACTCATGGTGCTCAACGCAAAGAGGTTTTGCAGAATGAAATGAGCTTGTACCGATGCCACACCATCTTCAACTGTGAGTAGTCGCGGATATTTCTTCTTCCGCTCGCCCTGACTGGATTTTGGAATAGGCTCCCGTACTTGCCCGAAGGGTCTTAACCCCGCTGCTGCCATCGCCAAGATCAAGCTCGAGCTTGCCACTGACTAGCCGGCGGTGTTGTAGTCTGGTGTTAGTTCACCCTATTAACTCTGTAGCGAGTTGCATCCCTAAGGAGGGCGCCGCGTTGAGCTCGAGTAGCCGTACTATTTTTCTGGATTCAATCATAGTTTATTGTAGTGCTCGGTGATCTCGGAAATTGTTCTCTTTTGGTTACCACGATGGCTACTTTTGCCAAATCCACGTACAACGCGTCATTCTATTCCGCTTCTCGTCCAAACTACCCCAAAAAACTTTTTAAACACATTTTTGATCATCATCGGCGGCACCCAGATGCGAAGTGGGAGCGCGCGGTAGACCTAGGATGTGGAACTGGTACTGATACATCATTCGTCTCACCATTGTGCTTAGTGGAATTTCGACTTTAGGCCAAGCCACTAGACACCTCAGTTACGCATTATTCCATGAAATCATTGGTCTTGATCCGTCAGCGAATATGATCAAGACAGCGAATCGTGATTTCTTTCCGGGTGTCAATGCTACTTCCGTTTCGAGCATTGCACATACCCAGTTTGAGTTTAGACGTGGCAGCGCGGAGGATTTGAAGAGTGCTGGAATTGAGGATAAGAGCGTTGATATGGTCATTGCTGGTCAGTCTTCCTTTAGGTTGTTCACCTTAATCTTCGTTCGCCTTTAACTGATGAGTTGGATGGGATATCTCCGTGGATCTTTTCTTCCCTTTCTTTTCTTTTGGCTTTCTGCGTTACGGCTCTGTCCATACGTTTTTGCGCGGCATGGTTTTGTGCTTTCTTCTCGTCTGCGACTGACCTATGTTTAGCGCAAGCTTGCCATTGGTTTGATTGGAATAAAGTATGGCCTGAGATAGATAGGGTTTTGAGAGTCGGGGGTACAGCTGCATTTTGGGTATGTGATTCATCATTTTTCAAAAAAAAGACTTCTTCTTTTACTTTCTTTCTTACCCTTTCATATCTTGAGAAAGGAAATGTTCTGACGTTGTTCTTCTCTTCTTCTTCTTTTCATATTTTTCCAGGTATATTCGGAATTCCGATTACCTTGGTATCCTTCGTTGACACCTATGATAACGGCTTTTGCTCAAGGTAAAGGTAAAGATCATGATCCGGTGAATAGTTTAGGATCATATTTTGAGAGGCCGGGAAGGACGATACTTGAGAACCATTTGTTGGATGTCCCGTCTTGTGAGAGTGTTTTGGGAGAGAGTACGACCTTGATCGAGGACAGGGTTTATTTTGCTGGTGAGTTTTTTCTTTTCTTTTCTTTTTGTTTTTGGATAGACAGATGTTCTTATTTGGTTGTTTCTCATGTCGTATTTGATTTGAGTAACGACCAGGGTGATAGAAGCTCGCTCTTCTACCGAACGATGGTTTCCGGGTGAATGGAAGAGAACGCGGGTTTTAAGGATGGAACTATAGCCGTATAAGAGCTTAAACTTTCTCTCTTTTTTCCTCGGCTTGCACTAAAAACCCTCCGTCTTCCATTCTCATTCCTTTCTCAATAAACTCGCCACTAACGTTTTTTCTCTCTCTCATCTTCCCTACAACAGGTAATTACCACCCTCAAACCCTGCCACAAACTCATACTCTACCCATAATCATGCGTAAAAGAATGACTTGGCGTGATTTATTAGGATACTTCCGAACTTGGAGCTCATTACACAAGTATCATGAAGTGTATCCTGAAGATAAAACAAGGAAGCCTGATATCCGGTTTTTGGAAGAGGATGTAGCGGCTGTAGGGCCTTTGGGGCCGGGTGATGTGGATGTGACGGGAGGGGATATTGCGGTACGGTTTTGGAAGAATTTGAGGTGTGGTGTGAGGGATGAGGCGATGTCTTTGGATGTGAAGGTGGGGGTGAATGATATTGTGCTTGTGGAATGGCCCGTGGCTTTGATTTTGGTGAATAAGATGTGAAGTTTTCTTTTTGGGGGATGATTTTTATGTGTTTCTTATCTATTTAGAAATTTATTTTGTAATTAAGAGATAGGATTGATTTAATCTCGAGGACTTGAATCACAATATGACAATGATTTCAATGCTATCAGCGATCAATATTTCACTCATCAATGTTCTGAATATTAATGAATACGACCAAGTGTAGCAGTCGGTTGTGATGAGTGAGCAAATTATTAATGAAGTACTGAGCTACAACGATTTCAACTAGTCCCCCTCACAACGATAATGAGTTACATCAGGCTAGTGATAGAAGCAAGTTAGAAAATGTTTCCCTTTCGGCGACAATAGACCGTCGATTGAAACCGTTGAAACCTGAACGAAGCGTTGATAACACGACTCTAGAGTCATTATACTCAGCTCTGGACTGTGTTGTACTAACAATGGTCTAGATCTCTCCGTTCCCTTTTTTTGATCAAAGGCCGCATGATGATATCTATAAAGGGATGTTGAGTTCAACTTGTCTTTACCGCCTTTGCGTTTCTTTGAGTTAAGGTTCGCCGAGAGCCTGTAATCTACGTTAGTTACTGCGATTACTCCGTTTACTAGCCCGTGGAAACCCTCCTTCTCTCACGGGGATTATGAAACTGATAGAGCTACGAACCCCGTAAATAACATCGTTTAGTTGTTCTCACTAACTAGATATAAAAGAGAAATCTTCGAAGGATGAAAAGGACAATTACACGAAAGTGTTCATTTCAAAGCCCCAGCTCATCGCACTCATTTCACTTTCCTCACTTGTCTTCATATCTTAATCACCTGAGCAAAAAAAAATGGTCTCAACGTTCATCACTGTAGCAAAAACCCTTCTCGTCGCGCTCCTCTTCGTCAATATCAATATCGTCGTTGGTACTGCAACTACCGGAAAACATTGTAGCACCGGTCCTATAGAGTGTTGTAAACAAGTCATGGATTCTAAAAGTCCTCAAGCTACGGAGTTGTTGACGAAAAATGGCCTTGGACTGGGTGTACTTGCTGGAGTGAAAGGTTTGGTTGGAGCGAATTGTAGTCCTATCACGGCAATTGGTATTGGATCCGGAAGCCAATGGTACGTTTTGGAATGGATTGATTTGTTTCTGTGATTACGCTGGATGTTGATTAGCTCTTCCCCCCCCTTTTTTTTTTAGTTCTGGACAGACCGTTTGTTGCCAAAATAATAATTTCAGTGAGACTGACCACCCTCTCTCTCTTTCTGAGCTTTTCCGCGGTTCGAATACTGATTTATCCTCTTTTCAGACGGTGTTGTCGCTATTGGTTGTACTCCCATTAATGCCAATGTGTAATGAGAGGTTTCCTGTCGTTGATATACGTTTGGCTTGAATAATATGTCTACTTGAAGCGAGCTAAGTTAAACGGGATCGTCGTCCTCAAGTCCGGATCATGAATAGGTAAAAATGTGAGTAATAAGAAATAAGGGAGAGGAAACCGAATGGTCCGATGAACCGTCCAAAAGCAAATTACAGATAAAACATCCAGAGTAATTTAATAACCCGTTAAGCTTGGAACGATAAACAAAATTACCTCATAACACTCCTTCGTGTCAAATCCATTGCTAGTAGAGTTCATAACAGCAGAAACATTATAAACCACATTAGTCTGTCCCAATCTTCCAGGAAATGGACACAACGACCATAAATCGTGACGACCATGTGCAGCCAATAATGGGTATTTAGTCAGCGGGACATTGACGATACTATAAATTTCCGGTGCGGGTCGAGAGAAAGTGGGTATAGCTGTTGTAATCCAACTGAGGGTTGTTCCGCCATGAACTTCTGTGGCATTTGTGTTCCATGATCCGTCTGAGCGGTATGCTCGCAATGAGCCGTCTATAAGGGCTAGGATGGGATAATCGTCATAGGGAAACGAGGCGTGTGTCTTGATAGAACCAAATGTGTAGAAGACGATGAGATGATTTCTTTGAAGGGAATCTTGAATTGAAAAGAACATACAGAGGTCACATGGGGAGTTACACCAGAAGTTGCACCTGGAATGTTCGGGTCCATAATATCACTGAATGGGATATAGTACAACAGGACGATGACATACCGTTTTGTCCAAGTACGAGTGGCGCACCATTTTTATTATCATTGGGTCGCGAGATATTGTATGCGGATAGCATGAAGTTATAAGTGAGAGTTGTGATTTGTTCAAAATTATAGGACAGAGCTGGAACACCAAAGGCTAGAGGACGGAATAGAACGAAAGGGAGGAAACAGGAGAGGATGAAACTTTGCGGGAGCATCGTCGGGAATACTTTCTGAGGAGAGCGGGATGGCACGACGCAGGTTGGGTGTACTTGCTTCTGACAGGAAGGGGCCAAGTCGGAGCTGCACGAGGAACTGATGCTCGACGAAAACTCGAACAATCGACTTTTATAGATTACTTTATCATCCTTCCGTTTCATCTCCACGTGGTGGGTTGGGGAATTAAGCCATACCAAATCGGACAAGCGAGCGCTTTCGACGTTAGAGCAGCTAAATCGGTCAACTGCCGCCACCCGCCACAAGTATATAGCGCATCAATTTAAAACGAACATACCATGAGGTCTGCTTTGCCTTATCAATCGAACGGGGATTCGCAAAATGAGAGCATGCCATGTCTGACACATTTGTTTGATCCCCCCTGTACGCGAGAGGTGGCAGTTTTCTGTGTCGCTGACCATAGGGCACTGCCAGTGGGAGAATGAAATAGCCTGGCCGAAATTTTGACTGATATACGATATGCCTTACCGTGGAAGGCTTAGGGGCCTCATAAACGTCGCGAGCTTGACGATCTGCCGCATAAAAGTCCGATTCCATAAACTCGCTCTTCTCAGTTTTCCTCTATCAAGATGTCATAGAGAGGTGAACATTTCCATTTCCAGGGACAGATGTAGGAAGCGGATCGAGCCGTACACATGTGGCAAGACAGGGAGAGAACCAGAGCCGCGAAGTGCGCGTCGAGCAAATCAAAGGAATCCCTGGCAGAAGAGAAGAGGAACAACAAATATATCATTGATTTGCTTGGGAAAGGCTTCACTGAATTTGCTTCGTCGTTTCCTCCGTTCTACGGTCATTTTTCGAGTGCGAAAGATCCGGGACCGGAAGGCCAGAAGTCAGAAGCCTTTTCTGAAGAGTCCCGCGTGAAGGTATCACGTGATCAACCCGGCCCGGTGATTACATGACCGTGGGCAGTAATCGTAACGCAGTTTGGCTTCGTATGGTGGAAATTTCCTCTACAGAAACCGTTGAACTTCTACGAACTGTACCTTATCAAATATGATTCAAGTTGATGACACAACATTATCCGGTTTATACGCTCTCGGTAACTAAAATTAAAGCCGACACTTATGCGAGTAATATCTATTCTTGTCTTGCCTCGCATTCTCGTATTACTGAGAACAGATTATAGTTTAATTTGGACGAAAGAATATACAAATTGGCCACCGCATGTCTATTACTAACTACACATACAATCGACAAGCAGTATATCCTCTCAATCAAACCCGCTCTACAACGATTGGGATCTAACATTCGGGCTCATCCTCAGGCTTTCCGTAGGGGAATAACTGCTCGCATTTACCACCAAAAGTATCAAAGTAATGTTGTAAGTTGATGTTCAAATTCCTCCTTAGCACCCCAGTCGGGTTGGGATACAAAGGGACGACGGCCTCATTCACAAACATCTCATACTGCGCACAACCGTCAGGGTCGGAGTCGAAAGTGGGAGAATTGGGGTCGATGGTGTATGTGTTGATTCCATTGACGTTACGACCTGGAGAGAAGGGGTGGGCACCAATGACAACTTCAACACCTTCTGTGCCGAACGGTTTGGCGGCTCTGTGGAAGTCATCAGGCATGCGCGAGTCTTGGAAAAAGCCGCGTGCAGCGTCAGCAGGAACTTGACTATCGTTCCGGCGTCCATCAGAGAACAAGTTGGCTCCTACGACCGTTTCGATGTATGCAGCAAAGAAGCGACCGCCGGTGAAGTTGAACTGGGGGTTCGTCGCAATGGACTCTTGGATACGCTGATATCTGAATTCACCGGCAACCTTGTAGTTGTAGAGTCCATCTCCGTATTTATCCATGAATTCAAGGAGCTGTTGTCCAGGTAAGTCATTGATATTCCTTTGTACCTTGGTGTTGACTATTTACCTCTGAGAACTGAGTCTCGTTGAAGTGCCAGTTGTCACCCCAGTACGCGTCACCTGTTCATCAGAGACACGTTAGCTTTACTTTACTGTGAAATATCTCGTTTACGCATACCTCGGGTCATGCTGGCGTCGCCTTCAATTGCTCCATGTAAGTTGAGGCCACCGGGGTTCGCTGGGGCAGGTGGATCAGGACCAGTCTTACAAGTCTTTGCGCCAATGCTGAGTAGATCGGTGACAAGGTTTCCGTCAATGAGATGACTGGAATATGTAAACCTCCTTGCGATCTGACTCTCGAAATTGAATCCTATAGGAGGTATTTTAAGGTGAGACTTGGCAATTGAAGTACAGAAGAACGACCGATCCTCACCTTCTTGGGAGGCAGCGATGATTTGTTGTGGTGTTGCAACACCATCGCGCGGCAACCACTATCATGATGGACTTAGTCAAGGTCAGATTCCCAACTCGTGTAGTGCTGGGGCTTACACCATGAGAAGCAAGAGTATTCAATCCAGGACAAGGCCCTCGTTTATCGCCGTCTCGGAGGGGCATCCAAGGATGTTCGGCATCATTGACGAGTTTAGTCCCGTTGTCCACCAAAGGAGGAGGTGGGTCTTGGGGCTTGACGGCTTCCAGGCTAGGCATGATATCATCTACCTCTCTTTGCGACAACCCTCCCAGCGATTGATAGGCAGGGAAAGCCGTGGTCGAAGAAACAAGAGAAATAGCAAGAACGACAAAGGAAGCCAAGCGAGCCATTGGTGGGGTTGCTGCCTGTACCACCAGTCTCTTGCAGGTGTTTTATAGCATCGGCGGGTACCCGCCTCTACCCAAAAATGAGCCTCAAGCCCATTTGCACGTCGAAGCAAAAAAAAATCGCGTAAGACAAAGAAATACTACTAACCAACTTCAGGACAACAGGGTCGCTTCTTCCTCCTTATTGCTAGCAGATTCAAAGCAGATTGCTGGTGTGGCGAGGACCCTCAACATCTCCGGCGGTTTTCGTCATGTTCCCTTGGGGAACATCAAGAACAACGGGTTCAGCCATGTCATTCGGTTACTTCCTCGAGAAATTCATGTTGCCCCATTAGGAACGACTTTGATGGGTTCACCCAATCAGAACAGCTGATATGTTGTAGTAGGGCTTGCGTACTACCGCCTTGCTTGGACAAAAATACAGTCTTGTCCTTTCCTCACGTTTCGACAATTCATAGGGTTGTGGATTTCCTTCTCTGCTCCAACAAGGCATTGCAAAATTCACCGCCTCCTAGCCCTTGGCGGCGGCGGTATGACCCAATGCTGAATTGCGAAGCTTAAATTTGATGACCTCCAGTGCCGCCAAAGTTTTAGTGCAGTTCGCTTAATCACCGCCACTTCGACGGTGGCAAATTTCTGGGCCAGCCTTCGGTGATCGGTGCAACGGTGGAGTTGGGCGCCACACATTTAGACTGCTACCTAGGAACGTCGAAACACAACTGGCTTCGAGGAAGTATTCAATAACTTTCGCTGAGAGAAATATCATCTCGCTTATAAAGCTGTTAAGCTGATGAAACAGTTGTGATAGGAATGAGATATCGATGCCAAATAATGTTCAGCTGGTCATTAATTTCAGCAGATTGCAATAGCTCAAATGAGAGTCATCGTCTTGTTGGCCCCGCGTATTTCAGAATAGCTCTTTGCCACCTTAATTAATCGATTCTCAATATCGTCCATATACAGGAGCTATCCCCATTAGTGATGATTTCCGTTGTCAGTTGTTCGTGAGGAAAATTCCTCAGCAAATTTGACGTTATAAAAACCTGCCCATAATTTGCTGCCATCGCCATTATTTATTGAAAATTTCTACTAAAGAGTTATAAAGATCTTCACATAGCGACCCCGCAGGTGGTTTATTGATGTGCTGCCACCACTCCATGCAGATATTACTCTTGCAGACTGCCCAGCCGTAAACCCCATCTCGTTCTCTTTCCACTGTTGGATTTCCGAGCGTTCCGGTCCTCGATCATCTGGGATATATGTGCCAGGTAAGAATAATTTATAGGAGATGGATTCCTATCAGAAAAAGTATTGTTCGCTTCCGAGGAGTCGCAGTCCATATGTGCAAAATAATGATCAAGAATCATAGACTCACAGCGCCCCAGTCGTTGAAACATGAACATGGAGCCGAGGGAGTAATGCAAAAGGAGTTCCGAGATTATCTGCGCTTTATCGTATCCACACAAATTTTAGGACATCAGCTCAAACCCATGAGGGGACTGACGTAGGAATAGACCATGGGATCATATAGTTCAAGTTAGGGATCCTGTCTAAAACAGCATCCCGCAAGTACGTAGGTGAAGCTGAAGGGCGAGAATAAATGGAGACTTGGTTCGTCGTCGCCACTCAGATAACTTGGTAGTTGACTGCGTATTAGATACTACGGAGCAAGAGGTCCAGGGTCCACCAAATAAACATAAGGATTTAGTGTGCGTGAGGCTGTAAGTGAGAGCAGTGATATGTTTGGAATTATCGAACATGAAAGTTTGAGGAAGCATCAAGCCTGAGCCTTTCCGAGGCTGCAGAAGCGAAGTTATATAAGCGCAATCACTGGGCAACCGACACCAGTGCAAATGCGTCACCTGGAATGAACATACCTCGAGTCTGTTTCGCCGGATCAAGCGGCGAATGGTGGCGTCGCAAGATAAGAGCGTGTCACGTTTGATGCATTGTTGTTTCATTTCGCCGTTCGTGCCGTCTATGGGACTCCCTCTGCCACTGGGAGGACAAACTCGAAGATTGACGGGATAGTATAGGCGCAATGCCTATCTGCCTTACCGGGGAAGGACCCATAGCCTCATAAACATCACGAGCTTGACACTCCGCCGCATGAATATTTGAGCCCTCCACAGAGACGTGCTCTGTTTTCTTCAACGAAGATGTCACAAGCGAGGTGACCATTTACATTTTCGGGGACAGAGTCAGGAAGCGGTTCGGCCGTACACACGAGGCATGCCAGGGAGGGGACTAGAGCTTCATGCTGTGCGTGTTGAGCAAATGAATCCCCAAATCAGAAGACGGAAGAGGGACGACAAACTAACACTGGTTTGCTTGGGAAAGGCCTTGAAATTACGTCTTCGTTTCCTTCCCGGGGATATGGCACAATGTGGCACCTGTTACGCTCATTCTTCGAGTTCGAGAGCCTAGGACTCAAAAGTCAGGACTTAGAAAGCCTTTCGTAAGAGACACAAGATACCATCACCAGTAGACGTCCTTCATGTGTTATCTTCGACGATTCTTGTACCTGGCTGCTGGGTTCAGTGCGCGTCGAAATCCTCAAACTACCGACTCGGTGCCAACCTCGTTTGAAAGTATCCCTGGTATTAGCATCGCCTCAACCTAAACCGTGTGGTGAGCGCGGGCAGTACAGTGATCTTAGGACATGCCGTCGCGCTTCGCAGGGACTTCCCTCTATATATCACCAGTGACTCTGGGTAATGCATGGTACTGATAGATCATGATCACGTAACCCCTTTAAATGCCATTGACAAGGTGGTCAAGGGAGGCACAGATTGCAAAATGGACACGAGGAAATGACCTTGAAGGACCAATGTGTCGGATCGACCGTCCGGGTCCGCCTTCACGAACATGGCACCAGCTTACACAGCCACTGGTGGTAGTACCCTCGTAGCGTCGAAACACGTAGATTTTCAGTTATACGTTTCAGGCACAGCTACTTACTGTAGGGTGTAGTTCTGGTTTCTCTCAGAACTTGCCGAAACATTCAGCGCCCTGCATCATCCAAGCGGTGTTTGTCCGGGTTCCTTGAGCACATGGCAGGGTCACAAGCTCACTGTAACCAGTACTACCCGGGCGCTGTTTTGATTTATCACGAAAACACTCAGTTAGTGGAGCTTCGACTCTCGAAGGACTTAAAACGCACGGGTACAAGATAGCACTCCACTCCATCTCCACGTTTTCAACACCTCCCATATAATCATTTTCAATTAACTCTCATCTCCATACCTTCTCTATGTCGTTTCCAACTGCCGCTATCATGAAAGCCATATATGACATCGTCTTATCTCATCCTTTGATTATACTTTTTCTCGGCGTTTTCACAATATCCACCATAATTTCTGTCCTATTGGTCGCAGTCATTGTAAATGACCCAAATCACCTCGCTTCCAGTCCAACAGACGAAGAAGGAGGAGCAGCTCCTTGGTGGAATGCTGACGTTCCACGGTATTCATCCATTCCGATGTCAGCGGATTCGCGCTCAGCGCCAGCGTCCGCGACGAATTCTCCACTAGAGATTTCAAGGGAGGAGTCAGAATTATTGTTAGCAGTGCATCGGGAGTATATGAAGGACGACTTGAAGAGGTTAAGCACCTTTAAGTGGGAGGTGCGAGGAGAGTGAGAGGGAAAGGGAGGGGAAAATGCATGACAATGTGACAAATATGACGAATATCCACGAACGACCGGTGCACGGAGCAGAAGATCAGAGATTCATTCAGGATTTGCTATGTCAGAGGCGAGCCTTCACTTAACGCTGTGGGATGAGGTCAACCTGTAGGATTATCGACGAGATGAACATTATTGTACAACAAAAACCTAGATTTTCATTTGTCTGGCATAGATAATTCTTGATCATGACGAAGCTGTAGTACTCTTAATGAATTCCAAGGCGAGATTGGGACTGAAGAGTCGTGTTAGCGGGGTTAATTTCAATGATGGTGGATCATACCTATCACCAGGCTTTACGGGTATCTTCTTCTCCAACAGCTTACCTCCCTTCTCAAAGATAAAGTGGCTTCTCTTCGTTTTTCCACCCTCACCAGCGCCAAGAGCGGTAATGAGTATTCGCTTAGGATCGGAAATAAGCGAATATGGGAGCTCTTTCTGGATAATCGGGGTACAACATGACTCTTCTGGTTCGATAGAGCGAAACAGGCGGTGGACGTACCTTTGACTGCCATTTAGTTTGAGCGCCAGGAGAATCTGCGCTGAGACAATAGACTGAGTAATTGACCGCAGCAAATTCGTCGAAGATGTCACGGAATCCACAGGCCTGAGTTGTGCAACCGGCTATAGGCAAGAAAGGGGAATCAGTTACCGTTTTGCAAACCGAAAAAAACTCACGCGTATCAGCTTTAGGCACGAGGAATACGACTGCACCCTTTTCGCTGGCAATATCTGCGACTTGAATATCCTCATCCTTCTCGTTTTTCAAGGTGAGATTGGGCAAAGTGCCTCCGATGTCGATCGTCGCTAGGACAGGAGCAGTGGCACTACTGTCTTCGCCAGATCCTTCTGTGCCATTGTCATCAGGAGTGGTATCCCCCTTGGCCTATGAAAAAGAAGATACCAGATCAGTGGCTCAAGTCGCGATGTGTCGATTTCGGGAACAGGAAACGGACCTTCTTGGCCTTCCCCTTGTCTTCGCCACCTTCGCCGCCATCTTCAGAGGCACCAGCATCTCCTGCAGTTCTCTTTTTCGTCGCGCGCGGCTTAGGAGCGGGCTTGTCGTCTTCGGTCCTGGGTTGCGCAGCGATACGCGTTGAACGCCTGGGAGCCGCTTGCTCTGCATCCATCCCCTCTTCTCCTGTTGTAGCTGCTGCTGCCTTGCGAGGCATAGGGTGAGCGGTGTTTGAGGGAGATTGCGGAGGATTTGAGGGGGAAAAACTTGAGTAGCGAGAGAACCAGGTAGAGATGCAACCGTGCTGATTGACAGCGTGCAGTGGCTCGCGCGGAATTTCAAAATTAGACTACAAATGATATGAACCTAATCAGACACATTCGCCATCAATAGTATACTGATGCTATGACATCAAGAGCCTGGTCTACTGTGGGTGCGCCGTGCCAGTTCTAGTGACTGGGGAAGCGTCCCATGATCCTTTCGTTCAGTCGACACCAACTAACCTGGCTTTTTTTGAAGGTCTATGACCGTCTATTGGAGATTTTTGATGATCCCTACGACAGCGCTACAATTCCCAAGAAGCATGCTCCATTCAGCCATCGTTTCCGAGCAGCAGATAATTATGCTATGGCGTTTGTAGGTTAGTACATTCAGAGTTAGACTGTCTAACCACTTGAATATCGATTAGCAGCCATGGATCAGACGTAACTTCCCCCACCCGTAGGTGAAGAACAGACTCCGACAAACCCACAGTCCAGAGCACCCATTGAAGAAGGGTAAATGAAGCTACGCACTGAACTTCCCGGACTTGTGATTTCGAAACCGAAGACCCTCATGGAGAAATATGTGATTCGTGTACGGCGGAAGAAGGAGTTGAGGGGTTGATTCGAGATATTGTGGGTAATTCGTCCTCAAATCCGGGTGGAGGGTGTAGCTTCAAATTTCGAAATATACGACAGGCCATTGAAGCTACAAGATTCGTGAACGGAAAAGACAGCATTGCTTGATAAGTGGGAGGAATGACGGGAATAACGATCAGTATCACAATCGGGATGGAAAGACAGATAGTGATCCTGGAAGTTGATAGATATGAGGAATAATGAAGGTTATGAGGAATAGTATGTAACTCACAAAAAAGTATTGTTGCCCTCCCTGGAGCACGGCTCGTGAAAGACGTGGAAGCGCTCGCCCCGAAACAATAGTATCCCAATTAATTCCAATTCTACCACCACCATGGGAGATCGAGATCTTATACGAAATGGCGACGAAAACTGCCGTATCAAAGGATGCTAACATGAATCCAGCGGCAGATACGTATGGATGTACCTCCAGATACGTGCAGTATCCCGTGCCAGGTATGTGCCCGAGTCGGGCTCCGTATATACTGGTGGTCATGAGACCATTTGCGCCCAGCCATAACACGAAGAAGACTATTTTCACCAGACGATGGAGCGCATAAACGGCCCATAGACGTTGCAGGAAAATGAAGGAGGCCGTTAGGTGCACCAAAGTACAGCTTACTCCCGCCGCCCTGCTCCATGCACCATTGCAATCGTCAATATAGAGAGCTGAATAGGAAACATACAGATGTTGATATTGTTCCTGTAGAAAGAAATAAACTTACTCCGACTGATAATGGAAAGGAAAATAAAAATGGTGGCAAAAAATTTAGAATTGTTAAACATCTAAGACTCTAATCTTTTCCGGGCTTCACTTACCTCGTCGTTGCTAAGCATATCAATACAGGGCGGATACGATTTTGACGCAGAATACCGATATCATCAGGAATATATAGAAAAATATCCCACATTGCTGCCTGAGAGGATGCTGATTTCAACGTCGGACGTAGGTGAAGATGCGGGGGTCTTACGCCAAGGACTGCAACCAGTACATTCCTTGCCACTTCAAAATGTTCAGCAGCGGCTGGGGGAAGATGATTCAGATATGTATCGATATTCGGGAAGGAGGACATATCGGGCCAGAAATCATCGGCATTTTTGTGGCCGTCTCTATATAAAGCGGCATCAGCCTTCAAGGAATGCGAGAATGCATGCGTGCATGCACACTTACTTTCATCGAACCATGTCACATTGAAAGCGAATACTGATTCTATTATTGAACAACTTTGAGGCCGGTTCCGGTCTGATCAAGTGAGGATACTAATTGTTGTACGAGGGTAGCGGGGTCAGTGGTCGACTTCATTGTGATCAAAAGACTCATAGTACGTTACCAAACAAGATTTCAAGCAGGTACATGGTTGGGGAGAAGAGCAAAGATGCTTATTAGGTGATGCACAGAACGCCGGTAACTTCCGCACTATAAAAAGCAACCGAAATGCAGCTGCGCCTGGATAAAAATTTCCTAGCTACTTACCCTGAATGTGCTCGACAATATTCCCCAAATGCGGGATGAACACCAGTAGCTTAAGGTCGATCCATAACAGTGGTGATTTCGAATTGCTCAGAGTAAGGTGGGAAGATGTTTAATCGCCTAAAAAGTGTCCTCGAAAATGTTGCTTCTCATCCACCAGACAATGCATAAATTATTAGACACTAGCTTACATACTTACTACATGTCTACAATCTCAGATTCATTATATTTGGTGGAAGAGATGCCGAAAGTGCTGAGAGGGAGATATCACCAGACGGTTCATATCCACATCTGTCAAAATCACCATTGCCGTTTGACCTCGCATAACCCTGGCTATCCACAAATTTCGCTAGCTCACACAGTCCCTCTTTATCACCGCCACAAAACTCCAGACGTTGAACAACGTCATTGACGAGAATTCGAACGTAATCGCCGTTCCTCTCTTTCATATTCACATTCTCACTCCAGGAGTTGTAAAATCGGCCTGGTGTTCTTGCAGAACAATCCAACCTTTCAACCGACATTCTCGTTGAGAAGGGCATAATTTCCGACGAGCGCCAACTCCTGCCTTGATTGATTTCTGTAGGATCCAATCGAGAAGTATTGAATAGACCAATTGCACTGTAGACTGCAGTCATGAGGTGGTCATGGGAGAAATCGACATACATCTTCTTGTCGAGCGGAAATGTATGCTTATTGTCGTCGAGAGTGTGATTTGTTTGAGTACCGTCTTTCACGGTCCTGTTCGTGAGCCTAGCGAGGAGTTCATTGACATAACCAACGCCTTGCACTCGACCAAGACCTTGATCTTGACCATACCTGAAAAGTGAACCTGTTATCGGTAAACCCGTTGGAGATAAATAAGAGGAAATATACCCTGTGGTGTAGTACTGTTCAAGATCGATGGCGTACTCAAATCCTTTGAATTCCGTGATGTTAAACATTCCACAGAATGGACTGTACTCTCGGTGATATACACTTTCGGAGGGGCACATCATCATAAGATAGAACACGTCTTTTGCAGTTAGATTTTCTGGCAAATCTAAGAACCCATTACGAATTTAGGCAGGCAGTACAGTTTTGTTATAAGGGCCTACCGATAGCCGCAGAGTTGAGCCTATGGGCAATTGGATTTGCATAGATATCCGCCCATTGGTCAACTTGTTTGTCTCCGGCATGCGCGTTAGGACAGTTAGAGTTGAAGAGCGTATTATTGGAATGTGGCTTATTAAACAGGTCAGGGAAGCTTAGAAATACTTGGGGATAGTTATGGAGACACCTACACCCTCATCAATGTAAACGGATATTTTGGGTCTATACTGCCTGCTACACTCATGAAATCCTGGCGAGATTCCGTCAGTGCATAATATGAACACACAAGAAGACTAGTTACCTGCACTCCAGTTTCTTGCACTCATTACCACTCGATCACTTAGGCTTACTCTTATGAATGGTAGATGGTTTTTATCAACCAGATTTGAATATCGACTATAAGCGTCAACGCCGGAAGACCAAGATCTAGAAAGATAAGAATACAGTGTTTTTGCGAACACAAGAATTCACTCACTGTTCTGCCCCGAGCTGAACTAACGATTCGGAACCCAAGTCATAAGAAAAACCGTTCAAAAATTGCAGCTCTTCCGCACAATATCCTTTAGCTTTCTGATACTTTTTCACGGATGCCATCATCGCTTTCTGGTCGGCTAATTCTGGAAGCCGTGCACCATGTCTGTGAAGCTATTGTGCGTGAGTCAGAGTGCCAACTCAATTTAATGGTGTATTTACAATATTGACTTGATTTACACTGCATTCTGGGGGTGGGTCTTCATATGTGTTTTGAACATGATACGGGGATAGAATGCCCCACAAGTGTTGAATATCCGCGGGAATGAATGTCAGTTTTGCGCTATCTAAAAATGACTTCTGCCTCTCTTGAATGGTAACTTTACAAGAAAAAGCGACCAGAATCAGGATAACAATCCCTGTGAAAAGTAATTTAGGTCTGAACTTCCTGTAGCTGGTAGCCTTCGAAACTAGACCCTCGTCATTCTTGTCTTCTTCGTACTTGACCATATGGATGTTGAAGCGGAGAAAAGTGCACATCAAAGCATTGGAGCCTTGGTACCTTCGATGGAGGCCTAGTCTGACATCATTGTTTATGTTGAACTGTGACGTAGTTAAATCGTGGCACGTGGCACTTGCCGCCTCTAGGCGTTGAGCGTTCGTCCGTATAGCTTAGGATTGTAAGTCACTCAAAGTGTGAAGATATAAGAGTGTGGTACAGCTGACCAAGTTCGTACTCGATGTATGTTGCTTCTGCTCATAGCTTGTAAGGATCTTGATAAGATCTTGATCAGGGTTTTACTTTGTACTTGCTTGGCAATGAGGGCATTGACCGGGTAACGGTCCGTGACAGTTCGCGTATTTTCTTTCCGCTCACCTTCTTTGATGTCAACATTCGAGTGGTCAAGTAAGTGATCATTTATATATATAGATTTAGACTGGAACTCAACTTCTTGTAGCTCCTACTCGGAGGTCCAGTACTGGGCCGCTGAACCCACTACCTCTCGAAGTGTACCAGGAGATTCTTAGCCACTTTCAAGAGAACGACGACATGACAGCTTCGGAAGTTCGGCGACATCTTTGCAATATGGCCCTCGTCTGCCGGTACTTCTCATCCATCGCACTGCCACGCATATTTGCCGAATTGAATATTCCTAACGGATGCGGGGACACATCTATAAACCGGTTTTGTCGCGCCCTCGCTAATAACAAAGAACCTGCAGCTAGTCTGGCACGATACATCAAAACGTGCAATTTTGCTGCTTCCATGCCATGCGAAGGTTCGCTTCGAACTCAGGAAGCTTTCTTTTTCATGTACTGTGTCGCTCTCTCAAAAATGACCTCTGCTGAGGCCATTAACCTAGATCGCGTAACCGTTGACGACCGAATTATTAAAGCGGTGAAGAAATTACCTCTCCTTCGTTCGCTCCGCTTGTCTCGCTGTATAATGCCAGACTCGGGCGTTGATATTTTTGAACCCTTCATCCACTCTCTTCGCCTCGAAACGTTAGTCCTCTTTCGAAACATTGGCGAGCCATTTCGCTCTGCTTTCACCCCTCATATCTTCAACTTTCGTCACTTGAAAAGCCTCGAGGTTGATGACTGGTCAATCATTCAACACCTTGCCAAACATGAAGATGTCCTCGCAATTCAATCTTTGACCATTCACTTTCTTTCGGACTCGCGGATACTACCAGACCTATTCTCGAGGACACCAGAACTCTCACAACTGCATATCTATAGAATGGAGTTAGTCGAGCCAATTACATTTTCAAATTCTATACTTCCAAAGCTCTCTTTCTTTGATGGTCCACCAGTACTGGCTCGTAGTCTCGTTCAGATGAGGCCAATCAAGAAAATTTGGCTTTTGGGCTCGCTATCTAAATCAGTCGACAGGTTCCCATCTAGCCTTCCTTTGTTGGATCATGATTTTTGGACGGTCCTTGGACGGTCGACTGCCCCAGTTCAAGAGATCATCATGCCCAGGCATCTCTACGATACCGGTTCGCTTCACAAATACCTCCCGAATGTCTCTATTTTGAGGGTTTGTTGGTGTCTTGGAAATTGGCTGTACGAGATGGTTAACTCGAAGGAAGACCTTGTGTCTGTAAGTGGCAATTGTTGGCATGTCATTTAACAAGTTTTTACTCGTTGAAATCATATAGGAAGTTAAAGCATTCTGTGAAAAATGGCCACCTAATCCATCTGTTCATCAGATCGTGTTCGAATTTAGCCCATGCGCTGATGGAGAACTCTTATTTTACGACCTCAAGTCACAACACGCTATGCTTTGCAATGATATCTCACCTAGATTTCCGAACGTCGAACAAGTCAACTTCACTAGCGTTGTCAATTGGCGGCGGTCATCCCTAGACCAAACTTGGCGGGCTAACATTCCGAAAGTGAAGCGAGATTATTTCTATGAAAAGGCTGTGGATGATCAAGAAAACCTAGTAGACTATGATAAATGCTTTGCAGCCGTCTTTGACGGTAATTCAGGTTAGTGAAGTAGATTCGGTAGATCTATGACTAAGTTGCTTAAATTACCTGAAAGGCATTTAATGGTCAATACTACTATGTATAAGTGTGACTACCGCTACGAAGTATGTGCTGGATTTATTCACTACCAAAAGGTGAAAACAGCACTTCTACTGCGAGAAACTGTCGCTCACACATACGGACTAAGTCACTCCAAGAATTCAATCCTTCTTCCAACGGTCCTTACTGCCCTATTTCTCTTCCCCTGCATTCCCACGAAAGTACGCTGAATTAAGAATGTCTGCCCTATCGTCGTCCGACCAATTTTCGTGTACACTTACCAGACATCAAGTATTTGCAACTAGTCGGGAATGATACGCGAATTCCATAGTATCGCTGGAACAAGAAGTCCTCTGTTGCTACAAAGATGGTGCGCGTGTGATGTGCCATCTCGCTGGCCTTAGTCCACCTCCGAGCAAGAAGGAACGAATTATGTGGATCATTGTTCTATAGATTTCTATCTGAAACAGGGCGGCTTCCATGTTCTACATTATTTTAGTGACATACTAGGACCCGGTTTTGCAGATCTTTCAACTCTAATTCCCATACTTTGCGGTATAAAGCTAATCTCAATTCAAACCTCGAGTCCCGCAGGTATAAAGAACCGAAGAATTTCGTTACCAAGGAATTATAATACATGCCACCTGGAGACTGCTGCCGGAAGGCTTCCATTATGAGAGTGGAGCTGATGTGCAATCTGGAGCCGGGATCAACTTCTGACTTGAAAACATGAAAAGAAAATATACCATTTCCTTCGCGCCTTGTGGCGTAAACCTCTGACTGTTAGACGCACATTCAACACAGTAGCACTTTACGTTGTTTAGATCTCCATCGAGGACAGCATCGTATGGATCTTGCCCGAGAAATTGTAGGACGTCCTTGACAATCATACAGCCGTCGCGATCAAATTCTAGATCTGCTTTGCTCCAATTCCACGGCATGTCTACACCTGGTAGCATTCGATGGATCCTTTGGTCTTGAAGAGTCGATAGGTTGCAACGGCCTATTCGATCCCTGCAGACATCATGGAGAGTAGTGCGGTCTTCTTGCCTTCGGAAACGAAGTATCATAAGCGATTTTAATGATGGAAAATCCGTTGTTCGATACCGTTCTTGAAGGTCCAGGGGTAACAAAGAAAACATAAACTCGTTCCGAGAGTTCATCCATTTTTTCGCAACATGATCGATCTCGTCTAGCTTGAATTCAACAGTTTTCACAAGGCACTCGAACAGAATAGACCTGAAGGGTTCCATGACGGCCAGATCAGCAATGCGCGGCAGGAGGCTTAAGTCCATCGTCTGTGCCTCAACCCAATCATCGAACTTTTCTTTGAAATTTTGCCACCGCTTCGGAAAGAGTTCATCTGTAATTACCTGCTCTCTTTTATTATTTAATTGTAGCAAAATCTTGGGTTTGATGCTCCACCATTCTATTGAAATTGTTAACGGATCATATTCGCTAATGCAAGAGTAGACGTGTAGCGTACCGGCGGCCGAGAGTTTTCTTGAAGTCCAAAATCCAGCAAGGTTAGCAGGAATTCCTCCGCCGCACATTTCCGTAATTTCAGATTCCTTCCACCCTTTGAAGTCAATTAATCGAAATCCATGCATTTTCATCCATGAGGTGATACCGTACCAAGTTTATCCAACTTTGCAAGAATGCTGTTGAATCGGGTATAATGAAGTGATAATGAAATACCGGATTTGTTTAGAAGAACTCACGCATTTTGCCTCTCGATCATTAGTAGACTGTCGATGTAGCCCTTTTCCCATTCTACGAAGTCGCTTTCTCGCTTTCCGGAGTCATCAACTTTGGGGCACTCTCCGCACACAGCCTACTTACGTGGTTTCGCCCCGCCTTGAATCTCAGTCTCTCCGCAGGACTTTTCGATCCTGTACTCTGGAGAATTGCGATCGAGCAGTACGTTTGGCGTTCTGCGAACAAGTCAAAAATTAACAAAAACGACCCCGGGACCTGATGTTAACGAAACACACTCCGAAACTTAGCTCGAGAAATGGTGGGATATTCTCTACGATCGAAAGTTTGAGTGAAACTGGATATTTGGTTAGTCCTGATGCACTCATCGCAAGAAAAGGGAAATTAGACATGCTGAGGACTGTCTAAACATTCTGAACACGCTCGTAGTCGTATCCCCCATGAAGACCAGCGACCGTCGCCTTGTTCGCAAACCTTTTTAGAAAACGCTAAGAAAAAGATTACTGAAGGAATGGAGTCTTTGGACACACCATGCACTTGCGGTGAAAAAGGAAACGCGTAGGTCTTCAGGACACGGAGGCGGTGAACCCTCCGACTCATAGAGTCGCGCCAATGCCTAAAGATATCCTCTCGATAGTGTCAACACAATGATGAGAGAATTGAGCTCACTTCTTTCCATATGTACCTGGCCGACCTTTCCATTAAGACGACGTCCATGCTTTTGTTGACCCAAGAAAGGTGTAACAAATCTATGGGATCCAGGAGCCTCAGTATATCATGCAGCGTGTCAAGAGGGATTTCATTTATTGGCTGCGAATTGAACATCCACGCGTATTTGGATTTAGCTTCAAATTCAGCGTTTGTTTGGGCAGACTTGAGCTTGATTTTGGACTCGGTTTTGAACTTTATTTTGGTTCGGGTTTTGGACTTGGTTTTGACTGGTTTGACATCCGCCTTTTCGTTTCTTCGAGATTCTGGATTCTTCTTGATCCTTTGAGAACGACGAACAACAATGTCCATAAAGCTTTTAAGGGAGCCAAGGCGCCTTGGTCGAAGTCGAAACGCAACCGCAACAAGATAAAAATATCAACGTGGGTAAATGTGCTGTATTCAGTCATCAGTGCATCAGTGCTGGTTTACTTAATACAAGTTTCATCATCCTGCCACCTCCAATACTCTCCAAGCTGCAATTAAACTATGCACCTGTATCTCCCGTTACCATTGGTGCTTGTTTGCTGCACCGCTTGACGCTCACCTTAGCGGCCAAATGATGACATTATGGCAGGCTCGAAAGTTCGACTAAATTTCCGCAACATGACCCTCGAGTCTCGACTGCCGTTACCTCTCTCTTATCGCGTTTTCGCCCATGCTTGCTTAAATACACACTCCGACTTCATCTCTGTCCGGCGGATTCTGTCACGCGCAAGCCAGTCATCAACAAGCGATTTGCAACTAGTCGGGCACGCTATATGTACCAAGATTTACGAATGCTTCCCTGTATGTTCTGCGTCGCTCTCAATAAATGGAGTCTGTCGAAGCTGTCTACCTGAATGATGGAATATCTCATAAATGAACTAAGAAAGTGGTGAGAGAAAAACTGTTATTGCACGGCCTCCGTCTCACAACATGAAATTCTATTGTATCTCGACCAGATCACGAATATCAAGCAAGTTAATTCGATCAGTGTCACACATCCGGCGAGTCAACAGGCGATGACCATCCAAATCACATTTGGCAGGCTAAAGTGAGGTGGAGGTACATCCATATTCAAAAGGGCAGTGCACGATCAAGGTGCGCTCATATCCTCATAGCAAATTGCTTCACATATCCATTCACCACGAATTAGCAAAAAAGTCAGATCGGTGAACCTTGGCTCGTTCCAGAGTAAGTTTGCGACCAAGAATGTCCGTCGAAATGGCCATACGGTGTTGAATGCTATTGTGCGTATTTTCTTTGTCTCTTTGATTGCCTTGTACATGCGAAACCAACTGAATGCAAGACGCATTATAAGCTCATCTGATCTCTCAATTTATCAACTTTTAAAAGTTCATCTTGTTCCGACACCTTTGGAACAGTCTCATATTGGCATTATTAGCTCAAATGAAGCAGCAAGTGAAAACAATACAACTCGGTGAATTGATCCGAGCGCGGATGTAGAACAGCCAATCAATCCGAAGCGCTGGTCTATCTCGTGCTGTTGCGCATCTTTGATATAAGAAACCTTTTCTTACGATTCTCATACCGCATCATCTCATATCGCATCAATCAATTGCGTCCACTATTAAATGGCTCCACCATCTCGTACTTCCTTCTATTCTTTCTCTGAATCCTATTACCCTTCTACGGTTCAATTGTGGCATGATGTTCATCAATTTGATGATGTCATTGATGATAAAATGAATATCGATTCTACTACTGCTGGCAGTAGTAGTAATCTATATGAAGAGAACATCGACGCTCCATCTTCGTCTTCTTCGTCGTCGTCATACTCCTCTACTGCGACAATTTTTTCACCCTCAGCAATACGCTCCACCAATAGTTCCACACGTCGCACCAAATCGTCATCCCACACACTCAGATACAAACATTCATTCCCCCATCGTCGTCATCGTCGTCATCTCTTCCGACGATCCTCCATCCATCCTCAACTCCCCCACGCATTTGCTCAACCCTCAACGTACAGATACACCCCTTACATCCCTATTTCTGTTACAGGAGGTGATCATTCGGATAGCACCGAATTTCGTGGTGGCTGTATGATTCAGGCAGCCCCGTTAACGACAACAACAGCATCTTTGGATAACGATAATTTCGGAGACATGTAAACCGAATTATTATGCAGAGTCGATTATAGGAGCATTGAACATGGCGATTTTTCAAAGACTTGATTCAAAGAACCATTTTTTTCTACTTCCAATGTCCTTTTTCAACGAACCTATTTATCATTACTCACGGACCCGATTCTAACAAAAATACATACTACAATACAGTACTACCTGTTACCTACACTCTAACAATAATACACATAACAATAACCAAATACATATACCTTAAATTCATACAAAACCCCGAACGCGAATTACTCGAAACCAGAACCGATGGTTCCACCTGACTCGACGTGACTTCCAATCCACTGCTGTTCGATTCAAAACTTGTAGTCGTAGTGGCGGTGGTGATGTTCAACACTTGTACACCCGTAGGCGTAGGCGCTAATTCGGATTTCACTAAAAAAAAAAAAAAAATTATTACGCAACTTAAATACGAGAAGCGCAAAAGATTGACTCACTAGGAAACGTCTTGTTATTGACTATAGCTGCCTCAACAGCCGCTATCAACTTTCCATTCGCATCTTCAGGAACTGTTGATCTAAATCCTACTCTCGGAGGATCTCTCGAAGGGTATTTCAAATCCCCGAAATAAAAACTCGACACAACCCTATAATAAAATAACTCATTATTTAGAGAGAGAGAGAGAGAGATTCACTTTTAAATCAACATTAACTCACCCTTTTAGAAACGGTATCCCCAAACTCCAACTAAACAAATACCCTCCCTTGACAGGCGGATCTGTCACTGCCATATTTAAAGAACAAAGCGCAATGGAACCGGGCTCATGTTGATATATCAAATCTCTCGGATCAACGGGAAACTGTTTTCCAGAAATTAAAAATGATAATGTATGGGCTTCGGAACATGGGAATGCTGTTCCGATTCGATTCTGGATTTCTGAGATTATGTCCTCTGGGCCTCGGATGAGGGAATTTCCCTTTGGAAAAAAAAGATAAGCGTTTGTGAGGAGATGAAAGGGTTGGAGGGTGGGCTTACGGTGTCGATGAGAGCGCTGAGTTGGATGTCTGATGAGGAAAGGTTTGAGCGGGGAAGGAGTTCACCGTCTAAATAGACATCTTCGAAAATTATCTCCCATGAGAGAGGATAAGTCTATAATGCGGTATGAGGATAGGCAATTATTTGACCAAGTAAATGTTGATTGACTTCGTACGGAGCGTCTGAAGGTCCGGATAACCCCCCTTCAGCCTCACTATACCTTCTTACAGGAACCCAAGTCAAACTACCATTCTCAACACCCAATGGTAACTCTCCAACACTAAATTGCCCACTATTACCACCTACGTCAATAGTGTCTCTTTGAAGAGTCACGGAAAACAAAGGCCCGTCGATTTGGTTTGTTGCAATTAGACGGCCGGGGAACGGTGCGATATCGGAATAAGAATCGAATACTAGATCTGAAATGGATCGGGTTTCGCGGTAGGAGTGTTGTTGACTTGTATGCGGCGCTTCTTTTGGAAACCGAAGATTGGGGAAATGGGGTTGAAGAAAGTTGAAATTAGTTGTGAATATGCTACGAGATCGTTTTTGGGGTTCATTTGTGGTGGTATCCTGGTGTAAGTATTGATGGACGAAAAGTTCATACCACACTATACTGCCCCAGCCGGTAAGGAAAACCGAGCTAGGTTGAAGAAGACTAATCGAGCCAACCTGTTAGCGGGAAACCCAAGACCCAGTATCCCAGACGAGCCAGTTTTGATGAGACCAACATTAGTCTTGTTAATCGCGGCAAAGGTTTGATTTGAGACTTGGAGTCCAGCAACGCTGACATTGTCGTTCCCGATAAGTCCACGAGCAAAGGTCCCCGTAGCAGAATCACCATAGAGAAGAGACGCGTCTAGGCCTGTAGAGTTGAAGTTTGTTTGTTGTCGGTATGCAGGGACGTTGGTACCGCAGCCTTTGGTACATAAATCTGATAGTACCCAGAGATCCGAGGACCCAGTATCTAGAACGCGTTATAACTTTTTTTGTAGCGATTTCCGAACTCGGATGCGAGAGACCTAGCAAAAGGGGAACGAAAGCGCCTCCAATGTTGACCATGACGTTATAAGACCTGTGATTTATTTATCGAGGAATGTTGATTATGCTTCTGGTTGTTTGTCTTACACGTCGAGATAATCGCCGAGTCCAGCTGCGCCGGCCGTTCCTCGCCGAGCCAGGGTGGCGGCTATGGGAAGTTGAATGGCGTTTGCGGACGGAAGAAAGACTAGACCGATGGGCGGGCCGCAGACGAGGAGAAAAGGCGCCCACATGGCATCGAGAAGAGGACCGATCAAGTGAGCCAAGTGTGTATCTGCGGTGTCGCTGCTGATGGCCCTAAAACGAGCAGTAGCGTTGCGAGCATTAATGGGGTAGTGGTAACCTGGGTCGTTGCCATCTGCGCTTGCTCGACCCGCCGGGGGTTCGATTCCCTCTTAATGCATTCTTTTTTGCCCGAGCCGTGCGTGGCTGTGCTGTTCGACTCTTGGCTCCTCCTGCAATGGCTGGCTCTGGCTCGGGCTCGCGGCTGCCGACGGATGTGCTCGTCCTCGCCGGCGTCTCCGCCCTCGTCGCCGTCCTCGTCTCCACCGTCTCCATCGTCCTCCAGCTCAAAAACTATCGTAAACCCATACTCCAACGGTATCCACTTTGTTTCTCTCTACACACCCACGCACTCACAGACTTATGCAGAATGGTGGTGCGCATCATGCTCATGGTGCCCCTCTACGCCATCTCCTCGCTTATCTCCCTATTCTCCCTCGAAGCCGCTTTCGTGATCGACGCCATCCGCGACATTTATGAGGTCGGTATCCTTCTTTCTTCTCACCCATGCCGAGTTCTTGCATTTCGTTAGACTTGCATTGTTTTGTTGTGGGCCAAGCGGAATTGTTACTGATAACTCTTCACCATTTAGGCTTTTGTCATCTACTGTTTCTTCGAGCTCCTAATAGCTTATCTGGGTGGAGAGCGCTCTCTCCTAATCATGCTCCACGGCAGACCACCCAAAGCTCCCGTGTTTCCCGTCAACCTTTTCAAACGCGAGATAGACGTCAGCGATCCCTACACATTCTTATTTCTCAAACGCGGCATCATACGTCCGTCCCTTTCTCTCATTTGCACATTTAGTTTCACCTTGACGAATCCCCGCAGAGTATGTGCAAGTCAAACCTATTCTCGCAGCGGCGACCTTGATTCTTAAAGGTACCGGCAAGTACAACGAAGGCGATTTTCGCGCCGATTCGGGTTACCTCTATGTCAGCGTCGTCTATAATGTCAGTATCTGTCTAGCACTTTACTGTCTAGCCATGTTCTGGGTATGCGTAAACGACGATTTAAAACCCTTCAGGTGAGTTACTCTCAACCCAATCTCCTTTCGCATCAATCACTCATCCATCTTTCTCAGACCCATACCAAAATTCCTCTGCGTAAAAGGAATCCTCTTCTTCTCATTCTGGCAATCCATCGCAATCTCCATCCTCGTCGCCACCCACGTCATCAAACAACTCGGACCTTACAAAGACGCCGAACACATCTCTCTCGGCCTCACAGATACACTCATCTGTATCGAAATGCCCATCTTCGCCATTGCACACAATTACGCCTTCTCCTATAAAGATTTCATCGATCCCCACATCTCATTCGTCGCCCGCATGCCCTTTTATTATGCCTTCAGAGACGCTTTTGGGTGCCTAGACGTCGTTGAGGATAGTAAAAGCACTCTTCGCGGTGAAGGAATGGATTATCGCGAATTTGAACCTGCGGAAGGGTTGATGCATCAAGGTCTAGGCAGAGAACGTCGTATTCGCGCCGGACTTCGTTATAGCAAAGGCGGCCAGAGGAAATATTGGTTACCGAAAACGGATTCAGGGACGAACCAAGGTCGTACCGAACGAGCCGTGAATCGTGCAATTGGGAGAGTTGCCGGGCGAGATCAGATAGAAGAAGTTCATGCTCCGTTACTTTCATATCAAGCTGAGAGTGTTGTGCATTTGGCGCCTGATTTGGAACAAGAAGAAGAGAGAAATGATATCTGGGAGAATAGGAATGATGATGATGATGATGATGATGATGGGGGGTTTGAGTTACCTTTCGGAGGGCTGGATGAGGCGGATGAAGAATTGTTTGCGCATAGCAAACAATATGTGTTTGGGGATTATAATTATCCTTGTATTGATGTGAGTTCGGAGCATGCGAGAGTGGTGATGTGGACGGAAGAAGAACGGATTTTGAGAGATGAGAGGGGGGCTTGGTTTTCGCCTCTGAGAGGAGCGAAAGGGCGAGTAGCTATGCAGGGAAGGAATGGACCGGCTTGGGAGGGGTATGGTGCTGTTGGGAATACCACTGGAAGACGGCAACGTGGGCATACGTTGGAGCTTGTGGAAGAGGAAGATGGGAAGATTATTGATCTTAATGATGGTGGTAGAAGGAATGAGGGTGGTGGGGACTCTCAAACGGTCAAGTTACAATGGACACGGACTCAGCATCTTCCGCATTCTTCGACTTCAGCTTCAGCAAGCCCTTCACGCGATTTGTATCCTCGATCTCCTTCTTCACCATCATCACGATCACACTCACGATCAGAATCAAATTCTAAAACGAGATTAACTCGGACGATATCAGGACGTGGTCCGTCATCGGCGGGGAGTGGTGGTAGTGGGAGTAAACGCAACGACGTTGATAATGGCGGTGGTGGTGGTGTTAACCCCGTTTCTTCTTCTTCAATACCTAGTCTTAATCGGGTCCGGTCTCCATATATCATCAACGGTGAAGATGATGGTGCTTCTCCACATACTTCCAGTGGCTCGCCCACAAACATCTTACCACCAGATGCCGTGGATCTAATTGTAGAGGATAATGAGGCGAGGGAGAGGGGACAGGTGAAGGAGAGGAGGAAAGGTGAACTTGGGATGCGTGGTAGTAGTAGTACTGGAGGATTGAGGAAAGTTTATAGAAGGGGATTTGAAGTGGAGACTTCAGAAGGGGATAAAGCGAAAGGACAAGTTGAAGTGGAGAATGAGGCAGTTGGAGCGGGCGATGATGAAGATATAGAGAGAAGACGAAGGGATATGAATGTGGGAGAGAGAGTTTTGGATGTGGTTGGAGGTGATGGATCTCGAAAACAGTCGGCTGGTTCTGGTTCTGGTTCGCCAACGGCGTTGCCGTTGCCGGATGTTTGGGAACCGGAGGTTGAGGAGGATGTGGTTGTGGCTCGTGTTACAACGCCACCTTTGCATGCTAGGATTTCTGGGGATGATATGCATCATGTGAATCCGTGGGTTTGATTTTCGTTAACATTTTGACTTTGTTTCGTCTCTCGGGCATTTTTAGTAGTTCACATCAGTTTTTATCAGTTTTGGTTTTTTTCTGTGCTGCTTTGATCATTTTGTAAACTGTTTCGAGTTTTGTTGATGAAATCGCACTGTATCGTTATTTTTAATGGACATATATTTACTCATTGCATATATACGCATATATATAAAAGAAACGTGGGCCATATTTCTTTTCCTTCTCACATAACTTGGATTCATTCATTGAGACTTCGTCTTGCTTAAAGATGGGCAAAGATCTTTTCAGCAGAAGAATGTTCAAGTCCAAGACCACCTTCACTCTAATTTGAAAAATAAAATAGTCAGAAGAAATTATTTTAAACCCATGGAGGTACAGGGTGGTTAAAGACCAAGGGGACGAGACACGTACGGCGATGAATGTGACCTTAAGATCGTCGACAACTAAAGCGTATCGCTGAGTACGAACTCCGAAACCGACTTTGGATAATTGGTCTGTGGCGAGACCGAGTTTGTTGGACCAGGAAGCGTCCATATCGGAGGCGTAGATGATCTAAGAAGTAACAGGTAGAGTATTGTATCAGAAATATATAGCATAATTGGTTCAATTTGGGAAAAGAGACAAACCTTGTCTGGGGAACCGGAGATACGACCCCAAGCGCTAGTAACGAATGGGTCGTTGGCGCTGATGACGACTAGGATATCGACACCTTTTTGGACGAATTGAGGGTAGTTTTGGATGAAGGGTGGGAGATGTTGTTGGTGGCATGTCGGCTTTATAAAAGAGAGAAAGAGAAAGAAGTCGATCAGTTGCAGGTCTCTCGGAGTATGTTTGGTTTATATAGTTTACTGAATGTCACTGACAGTAAATGCTCCGGGAACTGATACGACTACGACTTTTTTGCCTTTCCATTCTGCAGTGATATTGTAATCTTGAGCTGTGGAAGTTGGAGTTTGTAAGTTTACTTCAGAGTTGATAAATGGAAAGTCACGGGGACATACGGGTACCGGTAGCTGACTGTAGATGTTATATGAATGTTTACGGTAGGGATATGTTATGTGGTACAGTGGTGGGGTGCTTACGTTGTCTGCAAGTTCGGGCGAATAAGGAACATATTTAAAAGTTCCTTCCGGAATTGTATCACCAACTTTGAGAGTGACATCTTTGTTGATAACGGCAGACGACATTTTTTCGAGCGGTGATAAAAAGTAAGTAGTAGGCTGGAGGATGAAGTAGTTTCTTGCAAGTGTTTTGGCAAGGCCTGTGAGAGTTTATGCCCTTCAAAAGTTCACATCATAGTCATGGTCAAATTGATTTCTCGCCGTGATAAGGATAAGATTACGATTTGGCCACATGACGAACGAATTACTCACTCGGCTCATGAGAGAGCGGAGGCGGGATTATTCATGCCGCCTGCTTAGAAGAGCCTCACTTAAAAGCTCAACATATTCTTCAAACACGCATCTTTGATGCGCTAAATACTAATGACCCGCGTATCACTATCTTGGGGCCCTGGGGGTGGATACTAGACGAGAGTTGTCTGAACTTTCGCATCTCCGAGCTTTCTTAGGCTATTATGCTTACCTTTTGCTCACATAAGAAACTCGTTCGGACAATACAGGGTGGTGCGAGAAATCAGTACGCGTTGAATTGAAATTGCCCCAATTGGATGTGATGGAGGCCTTGATCGAGGTAAATGACAGGTTTCCTGAACGGGTCATTCCGTACGTCACTAGTCACGAGTCACTAGTCACTGGATGTACTGGATCCTCGAGTTTCAAAAATCGGGCGTCAATCAACTCCTACGTCCGCGATACCACCCCAAATCATTTAGTCGGACCGAACAAGCTCGTATAAATGGAGTTCCATGTACTGCGTCAAAGTGCCTGCCAGTGGTCTGGTTTGATTCCACAGGTGGAGGAAGAATGAAGTAAATTGTCCGGCGGACATCTTTCCTTAAAGATCGGAGAGTCTTCAAGCGCATGCGTTTCATCCTAACTTTGGTGCACGTCATGTTTTACATTCAAACCCTCTCGGCGCTTGGTCGATTTCTGAATGGCGATGTGCCGAAATAGAAGATCTCTTGACCTTGGGCATCACGCATCACGAGCGGGTACGGTCATCTTAAGCAATGATCAATCTATGTTTATATAATCCGAAAGGGGACATTCACATTCACATCACCCTGACGGTGATGTCTATCTCACCACCATCCACTCATACATAAAATGCTGGAGCGTTAGACAGCAACACAGTGATCCCTCCCCAGCTTCCCCAATGTACGTCCAGCATCGCCATTGTATGAGTTCCTTCATAAACCTGCTTTCGTTAGGACGCATCCACTTCATCCGGTCGTTCGACTTGTTGTAAGCTGCAATGGCGAGCAATACAGAGTTGTCGATATCACAGGGGCACCGGATGGCTCATGGATACGCGAACATATATATTCAAAGGTGCGTCTCTTGCCTCGCTGTACACTATATAAACTCACACGTTGGTGAAGCTTAACATTTCGGATGACCAACAACCAACTTTTCGCATCTTCCCTTCAGAGATAGGCTCTTTTGCACTGGGTGCACCGCTGAGCGACCAAGAATTGTATGCGTTATGCCGGAAACACGGAGACCCTTCCGGTGGCCTCAAATTTTTCGTATCCCCATCACCTGATCGACCGCCATTACATTATGACCCTGGGTACAACAGTGGCCTCGCACCGGCAAGTGTAAGCTGTCATCGTCTTTTGTTTCGAGAAATTTTCACCAATAGAGACGTCAGGCCTTTACTACCGGAAACCGTGCAGCGAGATTTTAAAAATGGGCTCGGCCGGCCGAAATCAATTTTGCGATCTCTGTAGCTCACAGGGTACCCCCGAACACCGAGCGTTCTACGCTGTCATCAAAGAACGTGCCAAAGTGTAAGATTAGTGACATCCGTAAACCTGACAATTTTGTAATTCTCAATTTCTATATACCCCTTTCATTGAGCCACGACCCTACAGATTCTTTGCCGGGAACCTTATTCCGACTCACAACAAAGAAGTTTTGATCATCAACTGACACAGCCTTTGTCTTTCCTTCATGTTCTCCACATGGGTTTATCTGCAAGATGAGATCATCATAATAAAGATAGTCGATCTTTTCTTCCCGCAAAAGAAAGATGGCTTGTTTGGTGGGCTTGCTTAACCATTGCGTGAAAGGTTCGTCGAAACACTCTATGGCCGCAGTTGTACTGACGGAGTAATTTCTGGTGAGCGATATACCTCAACGCCAATTCCTGTTATCTCATCAGCCTAATAGTTTGGCCAGATTTCGCATCAACTGGAAGTCTATTTTTTCCCCTCGGTCACTCTACGGAGCAAGGCGAAGACACGAGGTTGGAAAGGTAGGCTCGTGCCCAGGCCATGTGCATTTTATGAAAAACCTGAAACACTTGCGAGACACCTTCCATGCCGGCATGCTAAATTGAGCTTACTGCATTAAGAAAGGCACCCCCAATCAGGCCCAGATGATATAGATGACTCAAGGGATTTGTTGGGTCTTTTCATCGAACTGATGTCCTCTCTGGGAAAATGATTTGCTCTTGTCATCTCTCTCCGCTCTGAACAGCGGGGAACGCCAATTCCTTTTCCGCAGCAACATAAAGTGTGTATCAATATCGCGAAGTGTCTCTCACGTCTGTACCTCATCAGCATTCCCATTGTCAGACTTTCTACAAGATGGACGGGTAGGTTCTTCTGTACAGATTTCTTCTCCAGATTCATCAGTTGAACAATAATCTTTCAGCGAGCCTGTATTTTTAGGACCACTCCACGGGATTCGGTAAGAATTCTTACTGGTTAACTCTCCAGGACACTCAATCAAAACATTTAGTCTCTCACCTCTATTGAATGTGTTTCCCTCGACGCCGACTCGGGTGCCCAAGCTCAAACACGGAATTTCGGCCCTGTAAGCTCTATCCGTGATTTTCGTCAGTGGTCTTAAATTACAATCTTTACACTTCATGACCGCCCTAAACATTCCGAAAGTCTCTTCTGATGAACTGGATCTTCGCCGGTTCTCCGCCATTTCCAGGTTACTTCATGGTTTACACACGGTTAGAAAATGAACTTGCTGTCAACGATGGCTCGTCGGCCTCCAGCGGCGCTATCAACAACGAATACACTTTCTAATTAGGTGCAGAAGTGTTTCATGTGGGACAATTTGGCTGGTTCTCCGTTGGATCCTTTCAGTCGGTTGAGGGATATTGCCAAACTTAGGGCTATCGGCATTCAACGGGTAGAGACTTTCCATTTGGTTCTCCCCGAAAACAAAAATCGCGAAGCGAGGTTCGGTAGGCCGCTCCATCTCCATGCTCTCGTTGTGGGCTACGGCCGCGTTTGTTGACACGTACCGGCAAATCTTGCCGCCGCAGTCCTAATCAGGTACTTCTGCGACCCACAGCAACCAGTGTGGCTGAAACACATTGAAAAGTCATTAGGTCACAGGGGGTCGTTCGATGACATACAACAGCGCTAATATTGTCATTCTTTATGACTCTCGTCCATCATAGCGGTCAAGGATACGGTTCATTGGATAATAATGAGTTATTACCGCATGGTTTCTGGCTTCGAAATTGGCTTCATCAAGGCATCATTGATACTGGAAAGCGCCTACCTCATCAAAGGTCGACAAAAGGAGGAAAGTAGGCTGAAAGCGTCTCATACAAAACCCGAATTCAATGATATAGAGGAGGACTGATTATCAAGCGAATGTCGCTGCCGCCAAGCTAATTGATGTTCTTCTCCTGGAAACTCGCAGGGCCGGTGATGATTAATGATTGTTGTTCAAGGCTACCGGCCGGCCGTCGCCCATTTTTTGAGCACTTGTCAACCTAATGTATGTAATCGACGTCGTACCTTCTGGCTACTAGCACTAACAGGCTATATAGTTATTCAAATTTAATTCCGGAGGTTTACTCCAGGCTAATAGCGTCCCTTTCGTGCCCTGTCCGATGTTCGCAATCTGAACTGGGGCTTCAGAATTCTGCCCTCTTCCTCTCCTACTGATCGAATGGCCGCGTCCCTTTGTGGAATAAACTATTCCTGTCCGACTTCCTCCACGAAATGCCACTGGCACTTTCTCATCCTGACCATCAGGAAATTCCGACGGTCCGGAAATTAGTTGACCACTTTCGTCAAGATGTAATTCTGGGGTTTCCTGAAAAGGAGCGTCTTCTCATACTGTAGATGTTCTCATGAAGCCCTATCATTTAGGTTTCCTTGTCTTGTTCAATCGTCACTCATGATCCTTCTTAAGTTGATTGTTATCAAACCCCTCTGCGACCAGTTAAATGGGATGTGTGATTGATAACTCATGATGTTCTTTGAGCTCCGCAAACTCCACTGTAACAAAGCCGAAGAGAACTCTGACGGTTTGTGCTGATTATGTGCTGATTGTGCTGAATCAAAATATGATTGGGAAAATCATCAATACTAATGATGTCTTCTAAAATTCTAACTGCCTAGGAATCACGAGCTGATCTCAAAAGTTGGACGTGGATATTTTTTCAAGGAGCGGTTGTGATTTTGCCGGATAAATTTCGCCTTATCTAGCATTCAGCACGCGGTGGAACGATAGAGGATCTCACTCGTCCGATTATTCATAAAGCTGGGTACCAACTTTACAGCGCATACTCCTTTCTTAAAAATGACGTCTTGGAACCACACATTCTCCCACTAAATCCACGCCAATCGCCTGGTTCCCCGGGCACTCCCACTCGGTAGTTCAAGAGAGATAGTGATATTCCGAAGAAGCGTTTCAAGTTTGCGTTCTCTCATCTCTCTATCTAAATTTGGCGAACATTGATCAACTTCGAAACTTTGCGAAGTAGGTAAATCAATGAACCATTTTGTGGAAAGACCCATATGCATGCCATCTACGATGTGATTCTGATGGAATGCAGCTAGAGTTTAATGAAATTGTTATCATATATCATGCGTATAATTACATCTCACAGTGAACTACAGTCCTCGGGCCGTTGATTGTTACAGTGCGCCCCACAATGTCTTGTTCTGGGCTAAAAAGTTGATTTCTTACAAGAAAATGACGGACGGGAATGGAACTGAAACTTGAATTCTGAAATACCGCTTCGCCAAGTGGCCCAGCAAGATCACTCGGCATGGCAAGACAATCTTCTTCCTCAAGTGAATTTACACGCAAATGATCCAATTCATGATTCACATCAGTAACGCGACGGAAATTCCCGGCTCAAGGCCAAATTACGGTAGCGAAATGACTCATAGGATATCTATATTTAGACTACATAATAAACAGAATTTGGTAACCAGGTGGGTCTTCACTGACCTGGACGTCTATCTTTTCTTTCACGAACGTTTGAAATACCTGTACATGCCAACTTTATCACCCCTTCCACCAAAGACGGTAATCAAGCAGAGAGCTTCTTGCGCAAGACTTCCTTGAGTGTCTCACCGTCCTCTGCAAACTTCTTGATACCCTCATGCAATTTATCAAAGGCCATCTGCTCTTGCAAGAGAGCCCAGCGGAATTCAGCCTCGTTGTTGACGAATGAGACTTTGGGAATGGATACTTGTTCTATCATCGGAGATCAAATCAGATAAGATAATATATGGGGTAATTTCCGAAATATGACGTACTGGCAGTGGAATCAAGTTTCTTGGGAACAGGAGCCGTCGAGTTCTTGAGTTCCTCAAGGAGAGCCGGAGAGATGGTGAGAAAATCAACACCAGCCAGAGCCTTGATTTCACCAACCTGGAGAAAGGTATAAGGCAAAGTACCACAGACCAATAAAACGAAAACTCACGTTACGGAAAGAGGCACCCATGACGATGGTCTTGTAACCGTGTTGCTTGTAGTAGCTGAAGATCTTCTTGACTGATTGGACACCTGGATCTTCGTCACCCTCGTAGTTCTTTCCCGTGGACTTCTTGTACCAATCGAGGATCTATACGCTCGCCGTCATCAGAAACTGGTGGAAAGATATTTTCAAGGCCAAACTCACACGGCCGACGAAGGGCGAAATCAATGTGACACCAGCTTCAGCACAGGCCACAGCTTGACCAAAGCCGAAGAGAAGCGTAAGGTTGCAGTGAATGCCGTCCTCCTTCTCCAACTCCCTAGCGGCTTGGATACCTTCCCAGGTAGACGCCATCTTGACCAAAACGCGGTCCCGAGAAACACCAACTGATTCGTAGAGAGCAATGAGTTGTTTAGCCTGCAATCATGATGCCAGATTAATAGATGCTCAAGCCGCACGAAATGGTGCACACCTTGGCCTTAGTGGCCTCCTTGTCGAACGAGAGGCGGGCATCGACCTCGGTAGAGACACGACCGGGAATGATCATAAGAATTTCCTTGCCGAATTCAACAAGCTGTTCAAGATGAATAATCAGCGAAATAGATAATGATGCGTTACATAACATACAAGTCTGTCCATCGCGTTGTTGACCTGGGCGTCAAGATCGCCACCCTTGTCCTTGGCATACTTGGTAGCAGCATCAATGAGACGGGCATATCCAGGTTTGTTGGCCGCGGCCAAGATCAACGAAGGGTTAGTGGTAGCATCCTACAATTCCCATTAAGTACATTCATTATTCGCAAGGAACATATCGATGGTTCCTTTACCTGGGGTTTGTAAACATCGATAGCTGAGCGATAAAAGTTTTAACGATACTGCGCAGATATGAAGTGTCTTAGTGCTTACATTCAAAGTCACCAGAGTCGGAAACGACAACGGTTCCGGTCTGCTTTAGTTGGTCGAGAGAGGTAGTCATGGTGGTCGGAAGTGAAGTTTTTGAGATAGGTAATTACCTGGTCCTTCGATCACGCAGTAATATAACATATCTATCCATCACGTGACTTTTGTTTTGATGTCATAGATGGTGCTTGCGGCACATCCTTAGTCAACCTCCCTGGCAAGTTTTGTTTGTACGAAAGATTAGTGGGAAATATGACTAGCACGAGGGGGCACTAAGATCGAACATCTGAACGGGTGTACCTCTACTTGGAAGGATTTCTTGGAAGAAAGCATCGAGCCCTTGTTCATCCTCGTCCAATAGGAATCCACCCTTCCAAAAACTCGGATGCACCAAATATGTCAATTATGCGTGAGGTAGGTACGGATGAAAGGCTAGGTTAGCACTTTTGTCGGCACTCTGGCCTCTCCGCGAAGGTTGTCTATGTAGGAGAGTGTCAGGACCAGCGTTGATTAAATCACGCGCGTTTAAATGAAATCTCCCTTCAAAACACCCGTAAAAAAAAGAGTATGTACTATGTAGAGTGGAATTAATATCCATACAAAACTTGGACTCGGTCAAATCAATCACGATTAAAAGTAGCAGATTAAAACTTGTATTTTAGTGTAGTACATATGATACAAAGGAGAGATGATTAATCATGTTTCTGTCGTCATGTCGAGTTTCGAGAGATGACACGGATCAGCGCATCAGCTGTCGCAGAGTTGATCACCCGAGATCAGTTTTAGGTGCCGGTTGTTCGTGAGATTTCGGGGATCTCATTCTTTGTCAACTCGGTGCTTATAAAAGAAGATTGAATTTCCGTCGAACAAGGGTCTGGACTCTGAACTCATTATAAAAAAACAAAGAAACTAATATTCAAAGGCATGAGATGCGGGATAGATGCTGCTAAAAATAAAGGAGATAAAGTAAAATGTTCTTCGATGAGCGATGATCGATGTTTCGATGCCAAGTTATTGGAGTCAGAGTAACTGTAAATCACAAAATCAATACCGAGGTGAAAAAGAAACGTGATACTGAATCTCTTTTTATTCTGCTTCACTCTCGCTGTACCTTATTATTCGCTAAGCGAAGGCACCATCATCGAAATTGGCAAAAAGATCGCTCCGTTTGTTCAGAGACGATACTCCTTCTCCTCACATATGTAGAGACGGGGGGGACTCGGGTAATATACAATGTATGTTTTATTTTCAAATTCCTTGTCAATTCGACGCGGCGTCATGCACTGGTATGGGATGCTCCCAAAAACTATGACATATCCTCGTTTTGACTTGGCTGCTGTCAACGTTAACTTTCATGTATGGCTGGCAAAGGCCGAACGACTTGACAAGCGGCGGATGAAACGTTGACTTGAAAACTTATGAGCAAAAGTAATAATAAGTAACCCATCTGACTACGGAAAGGACTCAACTCACTGCGTTCAGATATTTTTGAAGTTTCTCGGACTCGAAGTCATGAACAAATTGCTGATAGCATCGTTAAACATGACAAAGGCCGAACAGCTTGACAAGCGGATAAACATTGACTCGTAAAATCATAAGCCAACGAGCTTATAATAGTAAGTACATTCCGATCGCAGGAAGGACTCGACTCACTATCATTTTAGAAACTTCAAGTGAGTTTGAAGTTTCTCTGTCTCAAAGTCATAAACAAATTGCTAATAACACCGTTACATCTAACAAAGGAGCTTGACAAGCGGATGGACGTTGACTAGTAAACTTATGAGAAAATGTGCTTATAATAGGTAACTCAGTAGTAAGTAACCCTCTGACTACGGAAAGGACTCGTCATTGTGTTCAGATATTTCAAGTTGAGTTTAAAGTTTCGACTGAGTCGAAGTCATAAACAAATTAGCTAATATCATCGTAATTGTAACGCCTCAAAGCCTCAGTCCACTTAATTCGGATATCCTCCGAGGTCAATTGAGTTACTAAGAGGCTTCAGATGACCGAAACTGCGGGTACTTACTTACTCATATGCATAGCTAACCGCAGGCAACACCTCAACTCTCATGATGCTTGGAGTCATGTTGTATCATCAGTCAGTCACCTTCAATATACGAAACACTGCAAAAAAATGACCTCATTGCTCGTCAAATAAGTTATTTAGAAGTTACTGGCAGATCTTAGTAAAAAAAAAATTGTTGTACTTATCAATCAATTGATTGACTTTTTTTTTGAAAAAGTTAGTCATTTGAGATGTATCATAACTTATATATCAATGTACCTGTCTAATAGATTAGATCGACCTTGTGAGTCACTGCGATTGAGGTTTAGATGTAAGTCAGGAAAAAAGATATTAAGTATATCTTCTTGAGAGTTGATATCGGGGTGATGATAAACAACAGTAACAACTTCAGTTCGTAAACAGCGAGAAGAACAACTACAGTAAATAACATGTGTTATTTAATGCTAGTAACAAATGTGGTTTTCTTTCGGAATTACAATTTCCGAGAGCGAGATAGAGAGTACTAGAATGAATGAGAGAGAGAGAGAGAACAGAATGAGAGTAAAAGTATGACTCAAGTAGTAAAGACTTTTTTTTTTTTTATCTAGCGTTTCCGAGACGGGGTTTTTTTTCGTAGCTAAGAAATTTCCCGACGTTCCGGTTTTGACTTTTCAATGGGGTGTTTCTTTTTTTTCGGAATACAATTTCCGAGAGCGAGGCCCAGAGATAGAGAGTAGAAATAGAATGGGAGGGAACAGAATGCTCATAAGTTGCTTAAAGTATATTGTCAATGGGCGGAGGTGGTATTGTTTTTCTAGCGACTTGTCGTAGTTCAGAAACTCCCGATACTGTTACAACGTAATTCGCGCTCTAGTACTTCCTTTCTTTGAATCTTGGGCGTTCCGATACTCGGTGTAAAAGAAAAGCTCATGAATGGCAGAATGTGTCTACATATATAACATATGATAACATAACATATGATAACACTCATTCTTTGTTCTTCAAAGGGGGATAATATTGATATGTTTTATCTTCCGATACATATTATAGCGTAAGAAGAAGAGAGTAAGAGAAAGTGTAATCGGAGAAAATAACTCCGTACCACGAGTATCTCTAGGATTTATAAGGTAAGAAGTACACATAGGTTACCACGATCAAGTTAGATGGTATCGTCGGAGTCGTAATTATAACGAACATTTTTCAAGTTATGCCTCCGGTGGCGTTGAACGTCGTAAACTATATATATATATATACTTCATCATCGGTAGAGTTGATTGAATCAGTGACATGGGATAAAGAGGTTGCCACTTTGTTGTCTTGCCTTATACATATATAGTTTTTTGTTCGGATGAATATGTTGACCGAGTTTTTTTTTGGGCTTGGGGAGCGATTGTTTGTGGTTCGAAGTAAGTAAAGTGCTTACTTACGCCTGAGATTCATTGCGGTAATAGTAATTCGGAGGAGAGTATGTTTCTTTGTTCATAATCAGCTTCGGAAATGCTGTGTTTTTTAGGGCTGTGCATTTGTGCAAAAAGAATACGTGCTCAGATGTGTTGATTTATGATCTCATAACTCTCAAGACTTACCCAGTTGAAATAAAAGTTAACTTTGGAAAAACAAAGATTTATGACTCCCCCTCACTTCATGATCATGGAAACGGAAAGTTAAACTTTCCGAAGATCGAAAGTTTGTGAACACAATTATTTTTAACTTTTTAGTACGCGCGAGATAAAGTGGATCGTCTATAATTTTATAGGGTACTGAGATGATTTCGGTACCGCGGGTGATAAAAACGCGAGATGTTTGGGTTGACTTGAGTAGAGATGAAACTTGATTGATTAAATGGATGATCGTGTGACTCGACTACATCATCATCATTTAGGTACTAAAATTACGTTATTGTTACTAGGTTAGGGACAAGGAGATTTTGAAGATCGCGGAAGACAATGGTTGAATTGATAAAATCGGTACCAGCGCTGTTCCGTGTCATCGGTAATTTCTTTCCGCAAAAACGCCTATCAAGAATTGTAGTTGGGTTTTTAGATATAGGTATTTTGTAGATTACACGAGATGACTAGATCTGAGTTTGTGCCGCTGGTAAGGAGACGACACTTTATTTGGAATATTTTGCTATTAGATGTATGACTAGATGTTTTTTTTGGGGTTTATAAAGGAAGAAGAGGTAGGGAGGAAAAGGTCACTTAACCCCCCACGCGAACATGTCAAGACATCATTATAGATCGTCGAGGTCGTCAGCACCTCCGAGTATTACGCTTTATGATATTCCTGGACATACACCTCAACCATGGGCACCTAATATCTGGCGAGTTCGGTAAGTTTGCTTTGAAGGCTGTTTGAGTTGCACATACTCACAAAGCAATGTAGATTTATTCTGAATTTCAAACGCTTGCCATATACAACAGTTTGGGTAGAATTCCCAGACGTCGAGACTACATTACGATCTATTAATGCACCGCCAACGGCGGTACGCAGTGATGGCAGACCCATCTATTCCCTTCCCGTCATAGTCGACCCATCGCGAAATCCAAACGCACCAGATATAGTTTCGAATGCCAACCATATTGCAGAATACCTCGAGTCGAGATATCCTGCACGGCAGGTCTTCCCCACCGGGTCTCGAGCCATGCAAACGCTGTTTGTGCACTATATCCAAGAAGTGGTTGCTAAACCTTTATTGCCGATTATGATACCGCTGAGTCACCAAGGCATGGCTGAACGGTCGCGGTCGCATTTTCCGGGGATGGGTGGGGTGCCTGTGGGTCCACAGCGAGAACAGGCGTGGGCGGCGGTGAAGGAGCAGTTTGATTTTCTGGCGATGGTGTTGGAGAAGAATGGGGGAGATGGGGATGGGGTGGTGGTGATGGGGGAGCAGGTGAGCTATGCGGATTTTGCGCTGTGTGCGGTGTTGGTGTGGATTGAGCGGATGGCGGCGCACGATGGCTGGGCGCGAGTGAGGACCTGGCACGGCGGGCGTTGGCAGCGGCTGTTGGAGCGATGCCGCGAGTGGATGGATTAGTTAATTTATTTATTAATTATGTATTTTAACAATTAATTGTTACGCTTTCCCCGCCATGTCGTCCTGCTCGCCGTCGTCGTCCGCGGTGACCATCCCGACACCGGGCAAGTCCATCCTCAAGCGTCCCCCACACAGCCAGCAGTCCCTCTTTGCCCGCTTCACCAAGTTCCTCCCCGTCGCCGCCCCTCAGCCCGACGATGACCACGTAAAACCCCTCAAGCGCGCCCACTTTATCCTCCCTGAAATAGCCATCGTCTATCCCATCTCCTCTGTAAATCCCCCTTCTACCCCCGCCCTCAAGGACGAGAAACGCGCCATCGAGGACAGGGAGCTCGAGCGTCGTCGCCGTGTCGTCCGTGGCCCCCCATCGAGTCCTGGTGCTGAGCCAGAGGGATGGTGGAACATGGACAAGGTCGCCTCTTTCTACCGCGAATGCTGCGCTGGCTACGACGAGGAGCCAGATCCCGCCATCTCGGCTGCCTTCAAGGTCCGTCGCCTCCCTCGTTCCGCGATCACCCCCATCTCATCTTCTCTCTCTCTCTAGCTGGCCTCCCACACCGTGCCCCGCACCGTCGACCTCTCTGGCGTGCAGCTCACTCCCACATCCGCCTCTGTGCTCTCAGACGTCTTTACCATCGATTGGGGCCTCCGCAAGATCGTGTTTCGCGAGTGCGACTTGGACGACCTCGTAGGTCCTTTCCCCTTCCTCTCGCTCCTTATTTTTACGCAACGTTTAGACGTTGAAACCCATCTTGCATTCTCTCCTCATTTCAGGTTCCGTATCCTTCCTTTCCGTCGCCTCCAATCGCCGTCTCAAAGCCCCTGCTTTTCGGCTGATCGGTGCCTACATGAAGAAATCCCAGGCTCTGCGCTTCCTTGACCTCGCACAGAATTTCTTGGACAAGAAATCGATCGAGTACATTGTAGCTGCCCTCGAATCTCCGCCGGAACAGGGTTTAGACTCGCTCCGTCTGGATGATTGCTCATTACGTCCCGCAGCTCTAGAGGCACTCTGTAAGTCCATCTCATCCCAGCCCCTCTCTCTCTCTGTCTAATCTTAACCCGCAGGCCGTGCCGTACGCACTTCTTCCCTCAAACATATCTCCCTACGTCACAACCGGATCAGTTCTTCGGGTGGCGTCGCCCTCGCACTCATGATTCGGGACTATCCAGATACCATGCCTATACTCATGTCTCCCACACCGTCCAATTCTGGCACCCCCGTGTCTTCAACAACGTCATCACCTAGTCAATCCGTCATCGGTCTACCTCCCCCGTCTCCGCTCGCAAGCCACAGTCATCCACCACTCCCACCTATACCGCCACCAACCAAAGCCGGACCCGTTCTTCCTCCTCCTCGACATCCTTCACAAGGACCAGTCCAGACCACCTACACCCCATATATACCCAAGGGCAGACGGCGTGTGAATGTCAATCCTCCTCCGCCGACACCTACAGGCCAACATATTCCGATAATCACTTCATCTTCGCAGGGCGGTGTAACTACGAGGCATACCACCATAAAGTCAAGTCAACATTCAACTACTTCATCATTATCAACCGTGCGGCATGATACAGGACCCAGTGCTGCTTTGTTAGACCGCGTACGAGCTTTAGACGCTTTACCCCGTCTAGGGGCTTTGAAAACTTTGGATCTCAAGGGAAATGATTTACGAGTGAGTAGTCCGTTTATGAGACCGTTAAACCAAGCTGACATGTGGTTAGAATGGAATTACTTATCTGGCACAAGTTCTTAAACGCAATCGCACGCTCAAGTTGTTGAATTTGAGTGAAAATAAATTGGATGTGGTTGGGTTAGTCACTATTGCGGAGGCTTTGGTAAGTGAGATACATGTGTTTTGGAATTTGTTAGCTTATATGATTGCTTTGTGATAGAAATACAACTCGTGTTTGGAGACGTTGGATATGAGTAAGAATCCTTGTTCAGGGCCCAGTTTGGATGGTGTACGCTTCAATTCGAGGTCTTGATCTCTTTTTTCATAAAAATCTAATGGTAATGTAGATCCAGTCATTGCGAACGGCATTTACGTTGAACTCGTCACTGAAACGACTATTTTTATCGTCGACTCAAATGAGTTCTGCGGGTGCGATAGCGTTGGCGGAGTTTCTTCCGGAATCGACGAGTTTGCTTCATTTGGATTTGACGAGTAATGAACTGGATTTGGCGGGTGTGATGGCTTTGAATTCGGGGTTGAAGGGGAATCATGTGATGAGATGTTTGGATTTGAATATACCACCTGCAGATGAAAAATATGCAAAGTGAGTTTGTTTGCACATATAGGACTCCTGCATTTCATGTTTTTTAACTTACTTTTGAATTTTAGGATGTGTAGGGAGATTTTGAATACGTGTGTGAGGAATACGGAGGAGGCGGAGAAGAATTCGAAAATGGCGTCTTTTGAGATGCCGTCGTCGGCGGTTTCGGAGACGACGCCTA